>NW_012118155.1:1764307-1782304 GCF_000951035.1 Colobus angolensis palliatus | reverse complement strand
TGCTGCGCGGGAACCGGCCTCACGACCGCCGGCGCAGGCACTTCCCGGGTGGTCCAGATCGCTCTCCCGGGGCAGCGAGGAACGGTCGGCGGTCCAGGTCCTCCAGACCCCCTGGGTTTCTCGTCACTCCCCGAGGCCTCCTCCCAGGAACTCAGAGTACGAGCCCGTGCGTGCCCCCAAAATAGCGGGTATTCGGGACTGCCCAGGAGGGCTATTGGGTGGAGAGCGCTGGGAAAGCTCATAAAAGTTCTACGCTGAGTCCAAAATTAGTCCAGTGGTTTTGTATCTGATTTATTTTGGGAATGATATAATGTCCAGAGTTTGGGGATGGGAGGGGATTAATGAATTTTGAATACTTGCGAGTTCAGTACGAGAAAAAGTGTTTTCCTTTTCTCTCCACCTTTTTCTATTTCAGAACACAGATGATTGCCATGTACTTTGATATGTATTCCTATTCGCTAAGGGAAAATGGAATTTTCAAAAGTTTAAAACCAGGCTTTCATTTGTTTATATAAGCAATACTTTGTTATTTTGCATCTCCTTGTCTTCCCTTTTCTCCCTCTCCTTCTCTTTCTCTTTCCATAAAGGATGAGGATGCATCTTTCTCCCTCTCAGCCACTGACAGAGTAGCTTGGCGTGTGGATTAGCACTTTATCAGGAAGTTTTCTTAAAACGTTCAAAATTTAATTGTTGATTAGAACTTTTCTTATCAGTCCATCTCAGTGTTGCAAACTGAGTTTATGACCATTAAGTACATCTTCTAGGACAGAGATAGAACACAAGCTGCTTATTTAAGATGGGAGGGAAGTCATTTCTAGTCGGAGAGGAAAACGACGGATTAGGTGCATTTAAAATTGTGTGCTTTGAGCCTCTACCATTGTTCATTTTAATATTCTTCAGTGTGGTGCTTTTGGTTTACTACTGATCCTGGGCTCTGAAAATTTGCTGTATATTTCAATATGTAGTTTGAAAACATTTTAAGATTTTCCTTGTTGCATTTTGGTTTGTAGATGAATTTGAAACTGAAATAGAAACTTTTAAAATGTCTTATTGAACGTTGTCAACTTTCTGTATATACTTTTATGAAACTGATTAATACAGTTTTTAATACATTTAGGTTGGTTCATCTCTTTGTGGGCCTGTAGACATTATTTAGGAAGTTATTCCGAGTCATTGGCCTTTGTTAACCTGTAGAATTGTTTCTTTTAAACAATTGGCATGTAAGTATGTCAGCACATACTTTTACACTTTAAAAATAGACTCTGGGGCAATTTGAAATTTAAGAATTGGAACTAAGTGTTGGACATTTTTCTGCCCTTACCAAATGCTGCCTGAGATGGTGTGATTTCTCTTAGGCGTGTTATTGAAGTCAGCTGGCTGTGTCATCAGTTTCTTTACCTTGCTGACTATTTTAATCTGCATCTGTTATGGACTTATTTATTAAAATATTTCTTCTGGGCTGGGGCAGTGCTGTAAGTTATTCTACTTATGTCTCACAATAACACCCTTATCTACTTCCACAAGTGAGGAAACTGAGGTTTTAAGTAACTTGGCAGTGGTCATGTAGGCGTTAAGTAACTCAGCTGGGGTTCTAAGCAAGACCCCTCTGCTTCCACAGTCCGTGTTCTTTCCCCTGTGCCATATTAACTTAGTACCAGGGCATTAGGAGTGACCCTCAATTACTCATTAGCATGTGTGTAAAATATCCAAGACATCCCAGAGACATGTTTGTTTTTCCAGCATGATCATTATTGTCCGTCCATGTTTTTATACAACTTCTCACATCAGCCATTCTCTTCTCACCATTCTACTCCTAGTTAAATGTATTGGTCCAAGTTCAAAACCTCCCTTTTGCCAGGGCACAGTGTATCCTATTGATATTAACAGGTAGTGATGGCTTAATTATCTTGATAAAATAATTATGCCATTTTAATGTGGGTTCTCTAGAAATAGAGTTACAACTAATTTGGAAGGTTACGAACAGGATGGCAATCTGTTTTGGGATATGAGAACCCTTTGATATCCCTCAAATTAAACCAGGTGATATTTAGATAGATATTTCCCTCTGCAATTTATCAGACTCTCCTGTGTCTTCAATTTGTCAGTTACTACAGAGTCATTTGCACTATTTTACAGTCTGTCTCCCATTTTAAAATAAAATTGTTTCTTGATGAGTGTTCTGCTTCAGTGACTGCCTCATTTCTTTTTATTTATTTATTTTTATAAATAGAAGCGGGATCTCACTGTATTGCCCAGGCTGGTCTTGAACTCTTGGGCTCAAGCAATCCACCCACCTCAGCCTCCCAAAGTGTTAGGATTACAGGCGTGAGCCACTGCATCCGACCCTGCCTCATTTCTCTACCTCACCTTGAGGAAGCTTAGTTTTTTGACAGAACAAAAATAAATACAGGAGCAATAACCAGAAACTAATTAGTTACCTACAGGCACTGGGTAGGAACTGAGTAAACGGGAACAACAGAAGGAATGGTGTTGCTCTGAATATACCTTTTTGCATAGTTTTGAGTTTTGGAAACTGTTAGTCTTTTTTATGTTCAAAAATAAAATTAACAAGATGTGGAGAGTGGGACTCCAAAACTGAATACAAACAACAACAACAAACCGTGTATTTCTGTGAATAACATAAACTCCCAGAATAAAAAAAAACCACAAAAACCGAAGTAAGTTTTGAGCACAGGATTAAAGATTACAGAACTGAAAAAATAATCTTGAACTCTGTGTACTCTGTAGTAGGCTATTATTTGTATGGTAGAGGTGTAGCAATTCTGAAACTATTTTGTGTGTGTTATAGGACTGAGCAAATGGGTCAATTCATTGATATTTTGGGAACTGGGATTTTCACTGTGGAAGAAGAGAAATAAAAATATGAAACAGGCCTGGCGCGGTGGCTCACACCTGTAATCCCAGCACTTTGGGAGGCCGAGGCAGGCGGATCACAAGGTCAGGAGATCGAGACCATCCTGGCTTACACGGTGAAACCCTGTCTCTACTAAAAATACAAAAAATTAGCTGGGCGTGGTGGCGGGCGCCTGTAGTTCTAGCTACTCAGGAGGCTGAGGCAGGAGAATGGTGTGAACCCAGGAGGTGGAGTTTGCAGTGAGCCGAGATTGCGCCACTGCACTCCAGCCTGGGCGAGAGAGCGACACTCCCATCTCGGGAAAAAAAAAAAAATATTGAAACAGAAGAAGGCAATGAAGAACTGTTGATTTTGGATTGGAATTAATGGTATCAACATGAACTCATGATTAAAATATATATTCACGTATGCCTACTTGCATCTATTTGCTAGTTCTGTCTAATGAAAGGGCCCAGAGCAGTGACATTCTAGGTAATTAATTTGGATTCAGGCAATGTTACTTCAGGCAAGTGCCACACAGTCTCAAATGATCTCTCCAGATTAACACCAAGGGGAAAACAGTAGCTTCACAGTGGAGAAGTGTGGCAGACACTACCTTAACCAAGGGATCAAAGTTAGCATCACCAGTAGTAGCATAATCATGTTCTTCTTGATGTGTCTGAACCGAGAACATCATTACTTTTCTGTGGTATTTCTAAAATAACCAGAATTTAATCACAAAGAAACAATTGGGGGACCTTTATTGAGGATTATTCTACAAAGTAACTGGCTTGTAATCTTCAAATATGTCAGTGTCATGAACGACAAAAGGTAAGGAACTATTTCAGATTAAAGGAAGTTCAAGAGACATGGTAATTAAATACCATGCATAATCCTGCATTGGATCTTGGCTTGGAAAAAAAAATCATTTCTCTAAGAACATTGTTAGGATATTGGCAAGATTTAAAAATGGAGTAATCGTGTTGTATCAGTGTTAAATTTTCTGAATTTGATAATTGTTTTGTGATTATATAAGATAATGCGCTTGTTCTTAGAAGATAACACAATGAATTGTTTAGGAGTAAAAGGTCAAAATGTTTTTAGCTTACTCTCAAATGGATAGACAATAATAATTCCATATATAGAGAGACCGATAAAGCAAATATGGTACAAGTTAGCAATCTAGGCGAAGGGTGCAAGGGTGTTCACAGTATTACTGTTTTCAAGTTTAAAATTTTTAGAATTGAAAAGTTAAAAATAAAACTTCAAACAGTAACAATGCAGCTTTGCTTCAAAAAGAAAATCTTTGAAAGACTCCATATAGGCTGTCTCTCCTCCTTATCTGCCATCTTCTTCTGAACCCACTCCAGATAGACATTATTCCTCCTACTTCATGAAACAGTTCTTCTCCAGGTCACCAGGGATGTCAGTCTTGCCAAACTGGATCTTCAGCCACATTTGATACAGGCAACAGATAACTCCTTTCTTATCAAAATATCTTTTCCCCTTGGCTTGTGGGACACTCGCTTTCTCTGATTTTCATCCTGCCTCATTGGCTACAGTTTCTCATTCTTATCCATCTCAGTAAATGGTACCACCATCCACCAGGTTGCTCAGGCTAAAAGTTCTAAGAATTATCCTCATTCCCCTATTTCACTCATCCTAAATCTATTCCTTCAACAGCAAGTATTATGGGCTCTACCTTAAAAATCACTGCAGATTGGACCATCTTTTTTAAAAATTTGATTTGACCATTCCTGTCAGCTACACTGCCACCACCACTCTTGTGTCAAACTGTATTCTTTCCTGGCCTGGATGACTGCAGGAGCCCCCCAACTGGTTTGTCAGCTTCCACTCTCTGTCTCCCACCAGCCAGCATGAACTTTAAAAGAGGTAAATCAAAGCAGGTTATATCTCAGTCATCAGAACCCATTATTGTTAGATAAAATAAAAAGGTTTTAGCCAGGCATGGTGGTGCATTTCTGTGGTCTCAGCAACATGGGAGTCTGAGGTGGGAGGATTGCTTGAGTCCAGGAGGTCAACGTTGCAGTGAGCCATGTTTGTGCCTGGGCAATAGAGTGAGACTCCATCTGAAAAAAAATCAGGATTTTTTTTTTTTTTTACTATGATCAAGAGGCTATGACTGGACTCTGGGGCACCCTTCTAGTCTCATCTGCTGCTCTCTGCCGTGCTCACTCTGCTCCAGCCTCGCGATCGTCACTGCTGTTGGTCCAGCATGTCGGGTTAGTTTCTGCGTGGGCCTTTGCTTGCTGTTCTGCCTGGAATGCTTTCTCACAATTAAGACATGGCTCATCTTCCCATTTCATTCAGTCCTTACTTAATTTATTTAAAAATAGCCTTCCTCCTAACCCTCTAACTTCTTGAAGTTCTTGCAGTTTTTTTCTTGCATACAACTTATCATCTGTACTTAAAATTATGATGTGCTTTCTTGTTTATCTCCTAGACAAATACAGAACAAAGCACTATGGCAATGGGAAGTTTTGTTTTGTTTACTACTGACTATCTAGAGCCTGGAATATGTTTGGCACATGGTCAGGACTCAGATATTTGTTGAATGAAGGAATGAATACATGAATTAATATTTGCTGTATCTTAGCTAATGCTGTTTCAAATATAGAAGACAGTTTCCGAGAATCTGACAGTGTTAGTGCTATGTAAGGTGTTTGGTGATGCTGCTAAAGCTTCTCTGAAAGCTAACAAGTTACCAACTTTGAGTGTTTCATGTTGTCACCTTTCTTTTGTATGCCCTCTGGTGGAGTGATAATAATAAGCGGCAGGCCAGTAGAATAGGTCAAGAAGAAACTAAAATGCAAGAACTTAGATCATAAACTGGATAATTAACTTAAAAAAATAGATTTGAAAATTTTAATTTTAGTTAAGCCTCCTGAATAATTATAATAAGATTAGAAAGAACGAAAAGAAAATGAGGCACAGTTAGATTTGAAGAGATATCTGGCTTAGGATGAAAAAATAACCTATTGCGCACACCCAAAATGTTTGGATTACTTAAAATAATTCCTGCTTAAATATACTTCTGTCCCTTAAAGTATTTTAATATTTTTCCATCTTTGGTTCAAAGACTCTTTCTCTCAACTGTAGTAATCATTTCAGTGAACCTTTATTGACTTTACCATGTGTCGGTTAATGTACGCAAGTGGTGAAGCCAGTGTTCAGACTCTAGCAGTGGAGGACCAGAGACAGTGCGCTCAATCATCATGCTTCACTACCACCTTTGTGCTAATGTCCTGTGGATGGTACAGGGACTGGAGAATTTCCTTTAGAGCAATAGTTACGGACAGAAAAATGCTTGGTAAGTTCACAGTGTGCATTCCTCAGTTCCATTTTCCAGTATGTTTATAGAGAGCCCTTTCTTCCAGAATTGCTGAAAGATGTCTTATCTTTTTTGAAATAGAAATCACATGAAATGTTTCCACACTCAGGTGCTACTGACTTGCTAAAATAATATAAAGTTTCTCTTAGGGTACATATTTAATACTTACGGCAGTAATAGCTTCATTGTTCCCCCACTTTTGGCTTTAGCAGGGTTTGTTCATATACTGTATAGTTATTACAAAGGAAATTTAGTATACCTTGCTGGGTAAGGACAAACTCCCACTGAGATGCTTATCTTACTTGCAGTAGGAAACCTCCAAAAAAGAATTCGTTCAGAAGATATCATTATTCATAGTATCTTTGCAAGTCAGTACTTAGAGCACTAACATTGTCTTCTTAATAGCTGCATAATATTTCATTGTATGAATGCATCATATCTACTCTTCTATTTACATTTTTAATTTTTTGTCCATATAAACAATTTGCTAATGAATATCCTTAAACATTAATTCTTAGCTATCAAAAGTGTTGGCCAGTTGCAGTGGCTCACACTTGTAATCCCAGTACTTTGGGAGGCTGAGGTGGACAGATTACTTGGGCCCAGGAGTTCAAGACCAGCCTGGGCAACATGGTGAAACGCCACCTCTACAAAAAAAATACAAAAATTAGCCAGGCGTGATGGTGTAAGCCTGTAGACGCAGCTACTTGGAAGGCTGGGGTAGGAAGATTGATTGAGCCCAGGAGGCAGAGGTTACAGTGAGCTATGATCATGCCATTGCACTCCTGCCTGGCTGACAGAGGAGACTTTTAACTGCCTTTAAAAAAAAGAAAGAAAAAAAGAAAAAATATATATAAAGTACTCTTTTTAGAAGCCTTACTGTTTTCTACTCTCTTTTAGCTTGTCATGAATTTTCAGCTATGGAGAAATTGAGGAAATCTGCTTTCTTTATGGAACAGATTTCTGTCAATTTCTCTATAGCTGAAAAAAGGGAGAATACTACTTTGGGAGCGACAAGATGACGACAATGGCCCCTGTGCTCAAAGAGCTAATAATCCCTAGGCTCTTATATAGGATTTTACATTTTTCTTTTATGGCAGCACTTAGCAATGGCTTGACTCAGTTTTTTTCTCCTTATTTTTATATTCAGTTTTTCAAGTAAACACCTTTACCCAGAAATTGTTTAAAATATGAAAATTGGTCATTAACTACTTGGTAATGTGAAATTAAAAACCCAGTAAGGCAGCTTAAGCTGAATGAGGTTTTATGTCTAATTGGCATGTGACATAAATTATATACATTGTGTTTAGGATAGTTAAAAAGGCTTACGGTGGCTCGTTTTTATCAGGAAATAATTTAAGACATCTTATTCTAGAATTCTGCAAATTAAATTATGTGTGTATGTATATATGTATGTATGTACTTTTTGAGACAGAGTCTTTCTCTGTCACCCAGGCTGGAGTGCAGTGGTACGGTCATGGCTCACTACAGCCTTGACTTCCCAGGCTCAAGCAATCCTTCCATCTCAGCCTCTTAAGTAGCTGGGACTATAGGTGCATGCCACTGTGCTGGCGAAATTGTGTATTTAAATGGAACATGGTAGGCAGTTAATTACTTGAGGAAATTGAAATTTGTCAACAAGGGATCTTAGTTATCTGCATTACTTATTAAATGGGGCTCTAGGGAAGCTGTTGAGAGATAAGCAAACAAACAAACAAAAAAACAAACAAAAAAAAACCACCCTGAAAAATGTGATCTCCTTGCCATGTGGTCTAAAAAACAAGAAAACTTAGTATTTAAAAATTTTAAACTTAGATATTAGTTTTCATGGTTTGTGTTAACCTTTACTATGGGAATTAAAATTTCTGAACAAGAGGTTTCATTTGGTTCATTAATTACTGAATATATCATCAGGGAAACTTTTTTGGGGGGAGAAAAAATGAAAAAACCACAGAGACTCCTTGCTGTAAGACATAAAGAAGGTAGAGATATGTTAGTATGTAAATTTCATTCATGTTTATGTGTTGGCTCGCTTTTTAATGCAAAAAAATCTTCACAAAGGTTTTAGAAATGATGATGAGACAGATTATGAGAGGATACTGAAGAATTGGGGGGATTGTGTGTTCCCTTAAGGCATTGAAGAGCAGTCTTGGTATATCTGATAGAGAATGTTGTAGGATAAAAACATCAGTAGGAAAATCAGCAGTAGAACAAAACTAAATGTGACTAAATGTAACTAGAAATGGATATTCTGTTCAAACTGCATGGTAGAGATAAGACCCTTTGAATGATAGATTCTGAGAACATTAGTGGTAGGGGTAGAGAACTGGGGATGGGATGGAATCCCAAATAACTTGAGTTATTAATTAACTGCTAATCTAAACCTGAGACAGTAATTGTATAATATTTTGGTAAATAAAGTGTGATCCTGAGGTAGCAGAGATGGACACCAGCGCATCTCAAAACAGTATCACTGTAAGTACACTTGCTTGTTAACTAAAACCTCTAAAATTTTATCTTATAGGTAGGCATTATGGCTTTGTTAAGATAAATGAAATCTACAGTGAAAGACACTGGATGCTTTATTCTATTTCTACTTATTATTGGTAACTTTAGGATATTTTACCTTTTTTTTTTTTTTCCTGAGACAGAGTCTCAGTCACCCAGGCTGGAGTGCAATGGTGAGATCTCGGCTCACTGCAACCTCTTTCTCCCAGGCTCAAATGATTCTGTGCCTCAGCCTCCCAAGTAGCTGGCATTTCAGGCGTGCACACCAGTCCTTGCTAATTTTTGTATGTTTAGTAGAGATGAGGTTTCACCACACTGGCCAGGCTGGTCTTGAATTCCTGACCTCAGGTGATCCAACTGCCTCAGCCTCCCAAAGTGCTAGGATTACAGGTGTGAGCCACCGTGCCCAGCCATATGATATTTTACTTGTATTAAAGCTGTGAGCATATGGAATTGTAGCTACCTTTCCATGACTGTTAATTGCACAAGTTACATTTTGTCCTATGTAGCTGAGTGAGCAAATAAGCTAGATGGTGATGCTTGTGAGGCACTCATAAACATTTGTTGGGTGAAATTCTGATATCCCCAGTTGTCATATTCTAACCCTTTAATGGTGGGATTGATTTCTAAAATTTTTGTATGTAACCAAGAGTAATATATAACCAAGTCTGGTAAATTGAAAGGGTTGTTTCTGGTAAAACAAAAGCAAGTTATATGACTTTAAAGTGATACAAGACTGCCAGGTATGGTGGATCACACCTTTCATCCCAGCTACTCAGGAGACTGAGGTGGGAAGACAACCTGAGCTCAGGATGTCAAGACAAGCCTAGGCAACCTAGTAAGGACCCCATCTCTAAAAAAATTTTTTTTAAATTAGCTCAGCGCGGTGATGCGTACCTGTAGTTCCAGCAACTTGGTAGGCTGAGGTCGGAGATCGTTTGAGCCACTGAGTTCAAGGCTGCAGTGGTGAGCAAGGATGGCAGTGCCTCTGTGCTTTAACCTGGACCACAGAAAAAGACCCATCTCTTAAAAAAAAAAAAGTGACATAGGACTGTGTGATTTGGTAACACAGAGATAACCACACGTGGTCGTTAAAAAAAATCGAAGAGATGATAATGCTTGAGTGGGTCATGTAAGAAAAGACAGGCTAAGTGTATGATTTTAAATTTACGTAATCATAATTTATGTTTCTAATGTTTAGTTCACAAAATCTTAGAGTACTAAAACCAAGAAGCTCCTCTTAGAGAAGGTAGTTTTAGGACTAAGTAAAAGGAAATGCCCTGCTGTTTTACAGAGCTGATGGTAAATTTATAGAACTTGTACTTTAAGAAGTAGTACAGGAGAAAATATAAGCATACTAAAAATGGGTTCAGTGAATTCATGGACAATAGTTTCAAAACGTGTAAAATTTAAGAGAAATCCTTAGTAGGTTGAGTTCAGCCACATTCTCATAAACATTTGGTTTCAATGATGTGACACTTTAAATACAAGTTCTGTCATAGCACTTACTCTCTAATATGATTACAGTGATGAGCCCCATAATGATGTTTCAGTCAGCCGGGTGCGGTGGCTCACGCCTGTAATCCCAGTGCTTTGGGAGGCCGAGGCAGGTGGATCACCTGAGGTCAGGAGTTCGAGATCAGCCTGAACAACGTGGTGAAACATCGTCTTTACTAAAATACAAAAATTAGCCAGGCTTGGTGGTGGGCACCTGTAATCTCAGCTACTCGGGAGGCTGAGGCAGGAGAATCGCTTGAACCCAGGAGGTGGAGTTTGCAGTGAGCTAAGATCATGTGCCACTGCACTCCAGCCTGGGCAACAACAGTGAAACTTCATCTCAAGAAAAAAAAAAGGATGTTTCAGTCATTGAGTGGACTGTATATAGGGTGATGGTCCCATAAGATAATAATGTCTTTTTTTTTTTTTTTCTGAGACGGAGTCTCTATCACTCAGGCTGGAGTTCAATAGCGCAATTTCGGCTCACTGCATCCTCCGCCTCCTGGGTTCAAACTATTCTCCTGCCTTAGCCTCCCAAGTAACTGGGATTACAGGTGCCGGCCACCAAGCCAGGCTAATTTTTGTTTGTTTGTTTGTTTTTGTATATTTAGTAGAGACAGGGTTTCACCATGTTGGCCAGGCTGGTCTCAAACTCCTGACCTCAGGTGGTCCACCTGCCTTGGCCTCCCAAAGTGCTGGAATTACAGGCATGAGCCACCATGCCTGGCTATACCATGTTTTTACTGTTCTTTCTATGTTTAGATATGTTTAGATACACAAATATTTACCATGGTGTTAAAATTGCCTGCAGTATTGAGTATGCAGCACAGGTTAGTAACCCAGGAGCAATAGGCTATATGCTATAGAGCCTAGGTGTATAGTAGGCAATACCATCTAGGTTTGTGTAAGGACACCCTTTGATATTTGCACTGTGATGACATTGCCTAAGGACGTGTTTCTCAGAGCATATTCCCATCGTTAAGTGATGCGTGGCTGTATTGTTACTTACCTGTTTTTCCAATGGATGAATGTTTCTGATGGGGTGGGTTTCTGTGCCTAGCACAGGGTAGGTGTTTAATACATGTTTGTTGAGTGGAAGAATGAATCACATGATGATTTAGATTGACAGTAGGACAGAATAATACTCATTTCTTATGTACTTTTCGGAGTATAGGTGAAAATAATAGGAACAATGCAGAAGAAAATCCTTTTGAAAACTTTCCCAAAGTGTTGACTGGAAGAGTTTAAACGTATTTATTTAAAGCTGCTATTGTCTTTCTCCCTCCCTCTCTATAGATACATATCTAGATATATATGAGAATTTTAAAAAAATACACTGAAAGAATAGAAACATATCAACACTATACTTAAGACACGTACTCTGCATTAGGTTTTAATTCCATAAATTCCTATTCATTTTTTATTTTTATGCATGAACTTTTACTGGGTAATGGAATTTACCATCGCTGTTAAGATTCGGCATTGATGACATATCCTGTTCAATGTCATAAGCCCTAATTATTAGCCCCAAATGGACCCATTTATGATACATGGAGAAAGAACTTGTTTTTCTTCTTGGTCAGTTTGCGCCTGTACCGACTGATCACATCGTGCTTGTTCAGAAAATGTAATCACAAGTTCTTTCAAAAATAATGAAACATGTAAAAGTCAGTGGGCGTTTCAGAATCTAAGTCCCTTTTTAATACATGAAACACTTTTCTTGGGGAGTGTTTTCTCATGTACTTTGCTGCTTTAACAAAGATTAATTCTTTTAAGCCTTAATTTTTTAAAAAATGGCTCAAGTGTCTCTTTTTTTAGGTAGCATGAATATTTCAAGATAAAAGAAGACAGCTTGGTTCCTAACTAAGCCTGTCCTTCCCGACCTTGGTATTTATTTCATTCTTATGGTTCTTTAAAGTAAGACCAAAGGAGGTATAGCTGCTCCCTGAAAAATCACAGTTCTGTTTGATGCATTGTTTCCATCAAGGAAAGAGAAGATAATACTTGAAATAGGTCAAGGAATTAATTGTTAATGATTTCTGTGTACAAGTGTTTTAAGTTGGAAGCGTTGCAAAAATTACAATTTATATAGGAACTTCTTTTCCTTTTCTGAAGCCATTCTTCAGAAAAAAATTTCAAAATCTTATCACAATTCAGATATGGGAAATTATTTTGCTTTGTTTTAAAATGAACTAAGAACGAGAATAATTTTTTAAAAATCTATATTCCTTTTAATGTGTAAATCAAAGAAAAAAACTGAGACAAGTCTCAATCATTTTGTGAGGTTTATTTGCCAAAGTTAAGGATGTGTGCCTGGGAGACAGGTCTATGCCTATCTTTGAAGATGATTTTGAGGGCTTCAGTATTTAAAGGAGAAAGGGCAGCATGTTGGGAAATACACAGTTTTCATGTGGGAAGTGGGTAGGGGAAAATATCATTCATGCCTTTGTTTAGATCAGCAAATCTGTATTTTTACATAAGACAACAGACAAATAGGGCAGAGGAAGCAATGAGATACACATTTGTCTGAGGTGAGCAAAGGGATGATTTGAGTCCTGTCCGGTGTCCCACACCTGTGAAGATAAGCTATCAATTGACATTGCCATGGTGAGCTTCAGTGGAACTGCTTTAGGGTAGAGATCTTGGAGCCCATAAGGATTTCCTGATGGGGCAAAGTGTGAGGGAGGTATGTAGCTTTTCATCTTTGTAGCCATCATATTTAGGAACCAAAATGGGAGGCAGGTTTGCATGACCCAGCTTGACTTTTCCTTTAGGCTTAGTGAGTCTGGGGTTCCAAGATTTAGTTTCCTTTCACAGATGTCTTTATGTTTAAGTATTTAGATGTTTTATCTGATCAGGAAGATTATATAAGTGCCAGTTTAGTGATATTTAGGAAGTGATTAATGCATGAACACACATTGTTGAACTTTCCTCCAATCACAGGATCTTAAACTGCTTGTGTAAATAAGAGCTTAGACCAGTGAATCTCAAACTCTAGAGAGCTTCAGACTCACCATGAAGACTTACTAAAACACAAATTGCTGGGCTCTACCCTCAGGGTTTCTGAGTCTGTAGTCCTGGGAAGGGATTTATGAATTTGCATTTCTAACAAGTTTCTACGTGATGCTGATGCTGCTGGTCCCCACACTGTGAGAACCATAGATTGAAACTGTTTGGTTAAATTAGTGGTTATCAACCCTGGCTCCGCCCTTACACACTTGAAGAGTCAAGGCCTTAGGGTGGGTATGGGCCACAGTGGCAGGTGCTGCTGACGCGGTGGGGCAAGTATTTAAATCTTCCAGGATGTGGATGTAGTTTGAGAAAGCCCTTCAAATGATTAGTTGTTTTCTTCCTATTCTCTCTCCTGCTTTGAAACCACTCTCCTCTACCCCTCAGTACGAGAGTCCTGGTGCAAATGAAACAGTGCTCATGGATTGTGTTAGTCCTCTCCCAGAAAATAAAACACAGCCTTTACCAACAGTTGCCCAGTGCTTCTTAAGGAGTTCAGTAGAGGAAGAAGTAGTTAAATTGCAACGTAACTGAGGTGTGAAGGCCAGGAAAGGACTTCCTTCTGGTTATTTTTTTTTTCCACTTTTGTTTAGAGCACTATAGTATTAGATCCATCGATTAATCACTGTAGATATTAGCCTGAGTAGTGTTCATGGTTATAGCTTCTTCATGTATTTCCCTTGCTGGGCCAAATTGACTTAAATTTCCAAAGACGTTAAAAAATGTGTATTATTTAATTCCCAAAACAATCCCGTAGAGGTAGAGATCCCCACTGCGCAGATGAAGGAATTGAAGCTTAGAGTAAAGAATTTCTGGGGTCACACTGTAAGTAGTCATCTCTGGCTCCTTTAGGTTGTGTGAACTTGGTTAAGGTCCATAACCTCCATGTGTAAAGTTTCCTTATCTGTGGAATGAGAATGATACTGGTACCTACCTTCTGAGGTTGTTTTGAGAACTAAATAAAGAGTTACTACACAGAGTTGTATACATACACATAATAAATGCTCAGTAAATGTTATCTCTTGGTTGGCTAACTCCTAGTTAGTACTTTTGAAGTTCAGGGGTAATCCTGCCTTTTCTTTTTTTTTGAGATGGGGTCTCACTCTGTCGCCCAAGCTAGGGTACAGTGGCACAATCATAGCTCACTGCAGCCTTGACCTCCAGGGCTCGAATGATCTTCCCACCTCGACCTCCCAAAGCACTGGGATTGCAGGCAAACGCCACCACACCTGGGTGATTAAAAAAATTTTTTTTGTAGAGATGGATACCTGCCATGTAGCCGGGCTGGTCTTGAACTCCTGGCCTCAAGTGATCTGCCCACCTCAGCCTCCCAAAGTGCTGGGATTATGGGCATGAGCCACTGTGCCTGGCCTATCCTGCCTTTGTGCCAGGTGATCCTCCTTGTGTGTATTACAGGTCAGTCTCTTAACAATTTAGAAACACCAAATACTCTTGAAAACTACAGGTTTTTTTTTTTTTTTTCCTTTTCATAAATCATTTAGTGGCAGGCCGGGCGCGGTGGCTCAAGCCTGTAATCCCAGCACTTTGGGAGGCCGAGACGGGCGGATCACGAGGTCAGGAGATCGAGACCATCCTGGCTAACACGGTGTAACCCCGTCTCTACTAAAAACTACAAAAGAAAAACTAGCCGGGCGAGGTGGCGGCACCTGTAGTCCCAGCTACCCGGGAGGCTGAGGCAGGAGAATGGCGTGAACCAGGGAGGCGGAGCTTGCAGTGAGCTGAGATCCAGCCACAGCACTCCAGCCTGGGTGACAGAGCGAGACTCCGTCTCCAAAAAAATAAAAAATAAAAAATAAAAAAATAAAAAAATAAATCATTTAGTGACAAAACCTTATATGACCTAAACTCATTTGGTGGCACAGTGCGACCTGAACTGTAATAACGTGAAGCTATCGCTTAGTCTGTTTCTGTTTTTTTGAGATAAACTTGCTCTGTTGCCAATTAGGAGTGCAGTGGTGCAATCTTCTGCTTACTTCGACCTCCGCCTCCCAGGTTCAAGCGATTCTTATGCCTCAGCTTCCCAAGTAGCTGGAACTGCAGACTCACGCCACCATGCCTTGCTGATTTTTGTATTTTTAGTAGAGACGGGGTTTTACTATGTTGGCCAGGCTGGTCTTGAACTCCTGGCCTCAAGTGATCTGCCCACCTTGGCCTCCCAAAGTGCTGGGGTTATAGATTCTTAGTCTGTTTTTTTCCTACCTCGTATGAGCATGCTTTACATTTTGCTGCAGAAATGTTAATTCTTGACTCTGCGGGTGCTGCTCCAGGGTCTGGTTGTGGCGGTATGCCAATACAGTGAACATACCTTTCTAAAACCTGGGAACTTCCAAATTCTGAAATATATCTGGCCCTAGGGTTTAGGGTAATGGATTATGGGCCTATGTGTGTATGTGTTTATATGTCTGTCTTCCCTTTTAGACTGTAAACTCCTTGAGACCTGGGCCTCAGATTTATTCATATGTAGCCCCAGTTCCTGGCACATTCAGTAAATATTTGGTGAGAGAATAAACCCTACCAGGACATAACAGTTAGGTGAAGGGAAATAGACTGGAGAGGAGTGCCTTATTTATTTCCTGGAACACAAAACAGCCTGCTTTCAGTTCATAAGAGGTTGAACTATTTTACTTTAGGGGTATTTAAAAATGCTCAATGTGATGAGTAATTTGGTAGCAAAACAAAAAACAAGATAAAAAAAAAGTTAATGCCATATGCTACAATTTCAGCATCTGCGACTTCTATTTTCCTCTCTTATCCACTTGTCCCATGCAGCTGTAGGGTTTTGACTAACTTCCTGAGAAAGAAAGCCACGTGGAGATGTCTGTGTATGGAATACTTGGGGTGGGTGGGCATGTGTGTTTTAAAATGTCTTGGTTCAAAAAAAAACATAAAAGCTTTAAATATTGTACCTGATTCATTATGGTTTTTAAAAATTGTTTTATACAGTATAAGAAATATAAATTTGTATTGCAAAAAGAAAAGTAGCATACTAGAAAATTTATAACAAATTAAAAATTATGAATAGACTTTTAGAGAAGCAAAAGTAATTGATACTTACTTTTATTTTATTTTATTTTATTTTGAGATGGAATTTCACTCTCGTTGCCCAGGCTGGAGTGCAATGGCATGATCTCAACTCACTGCAACCTCCACCTCCTGGATTCAAGCGATTCTCCTGCCTCAGCCTCCCGAGTAGCTGGGATTATAGGCATGTGCCTGGCTAATTTTGTATTTTTAGTAGAGACAGGGTTTCTCCATGTTGGTTAGGCTGGTCTTGAACTCCCAACCTCAGGTGATCCGCCTGCCTTGGCCTCCCAAAGTGCTTAGATTGTAGGCATAAGCCACTGCATCAAGCCTGTACTTACATTTTTTAAGTACAAATTAAAGTAACATTTTTTATGGCTTATATGAGCTTTCATGATCAGTATGAAACAGTAGCTAGGAAATACTTGTATTTTCTTGTCTTGTACAGATTAAAATGTGTTCACTAACACAGCAATATAATTGTACAGCCTGCATAATGCCTTGCTTCAGTAAAAGTTCTGTGGACATTCTAAGACATGGAATGAGAAGGCCATTTGAATTATGCAAGTGTATTTTTTCCATTTTATTTAACAGATTGGCTTGGATACAATGGCTCATTAGTATCTTTTGATATTTGTAACTGGTACAGCTGAACTCTTAAAAGATAACTGATACGCTGCTTTCTGCTCAACAACGCTTTCACTATGTGATAGTTATTTAAAATGTGTTCAATGAATCGAATATTCGTGTTGAAACAGTGCTTAATCAAGAAGTTACGGTGACAAAATAAGAGCACTGTGTTTATGAAACAATTTCTATTTAATTATTGGTTTAAAATTGCCTTAGCGATGTTAATGCTGCTTTGAAGATTGTAATAAGCAGCTCCAATGTGATCTTGAGCAAAAAGCACTATTGGTTGAAATTCGTTGACGATTACACTGTGCCCTTCTGTGTTTTGTTTTGTTTTGTTTTGTTTGTTTTGTTTTTTTGTAAAAGAAAGGGATGGTGTATGTATCTCATATTCCTCTTTAGCTTTGCTTCCTCCCAAGAGGGAAGTTTCCTAACTAGCTTGATGAAGATAGAACCCTGGACACATAAATCAATATTTAAATGAATGGAGGAGAAGAACCCATAAAGGTAAAAAGAAGGAATAATTAAGTACAAGGGTAATCAGAGAAGTATGGGTTCATGAAAGCCTCAGGAATAAAGTTTCAATAAGAAGGGAGGATCATTAGATTGAGCAAAGAGGTCTTAAGATGCCCTTTGAAAAGAGGCCGTATAGCAGAGTGGTAAACAACCTGGGTTTCAGAGTCATATGGTTGGATTCAAATCTGAACTCTGCTTCTAATCTTAAGCAAGTTATTTAACCTGCCTAAGCTTCATTTTCTTTTTTCTTTATTTTTATTTTATTGTTCCCAGTGGACTTCAGGTGCAAGAGTTGGATAAATTATTAATATGCTCACCTTTGATTCCTATAGCACTCACTTTTATATATTTATGTTTGCTTGCTTATTTTGTTTGTTTATTTTTAAGAGACAGGGTCTCATTCTGCTGCCCAGGCTGGAGTACAGTGGCACAGTCATAGCTCACTGCAGCCTTGAACTCCTGGGTTCAAGCCATCCTCTTTTCCTCGGCCTTTGGAGTAGCTGGGACTACAGGCGTCTACCACTCCACTGCATCCAGCTTGTGTGCATTCTTTTTCCCTTCCCTTCCCTTCCCTTCCCTTCCCTTCCCT
>NW_012118155.1:1752387-1763995 GCF_000951035.1 Colobus angolensis palliatus | reverse complement strand
CATCTGGCTCATTTTTGTGTTTTTAGTAGAGACAGGGTTTCACCACATTGGCCAGGTTGGTCTCAAACTCCTGGCCTCAAGTGATCTTCCCACCTCGACTTCCCAAAGCGCTGAGATTACAAGTGTGGAACCACTGCGCCTGGCCCGTTGTGTGCCTTCTTAAGCAATGTATCATTTAGTTGTAGTTGTTTTTTGAGTTTTGTAAAAGGGGTATGATGCCAGTATGTGGCTCCTGGAATTTGCTTTTTTTTCTGCCAATATTATTTTAAAGATTCATCTATGTTGCATGTAACTGTAGTTCATTTGTTTTCACTGCTGTATAATAATTTACTGTGAAAACACTACAGTGATCCATTCTCCTGTCAGTGGGCATTGGTGTTCCAGTTTATTGTTATTATAAGTAGTGCTGTATGAACACTGTTAAATCCTGTGCACGTGTACTATAGATTCCTTAGGGCTTATATATCCAGAAGCAGAATTGAATTGTCAGGTTGAAAGATATATGTGTCGTCACCTTTGTTAGATGTTGCCAAATTGCTTCCCCAATAGTTGCCCCATGGAATTTGTCCCATTTCTACAACCTTGCCAACCCTTCGTTGAGATATAAAATGTTTTTAATCTAATAGGCATGAAATTCTATCTTATTTTAATTTGCATTTCCCTGATTCCTGAGGTTGAGTGTCTTTTCATTTGTATGTGGCATCTGCAGCTTTTCCTGCTGTGGTTTGCCAGTTCATATTTTTGCACGTTTTCCTATTGGATTGTTAGTCTGTAATGATTCATTTGAAGTAATTACTTTTAAAAATCTAGATGTTAATTCATTATTTGAATTTTAGCTTACAGCTATCTTTTCTCAGTCTGTGACTTTTTTTTTTTTTGGTGTTTTGTTCTTTTGAGGTATCTGTGTTATCATAGATACCTTGTATTTACCCAACTGAAGCTGCTTGCTTCCCCCCACCCCCTCGGCCTTTAGAGACAGGGTCTCTTTTTGTTTCCCAGATTTAAGTGCAGTGGTGTGATTGTAGCTCACTGCAGCTTCAAATTCCTGTGCTCAAGCGATCCCCCCACTCAGCCTCTTGAGTGGCTGAGACTAGAAGTATGGACCACCATGCCCAGCTGGAAGCTGCTAGCTCTTATAGTTGATCTTTTCTCATCTCCCCAGTTTTCTCATACGTAGGGATAAGTATAAAAATCGTCAGCAGTGGATGTGTCTGTGTGGTGGGGCTGAAGGGTATAGCTGGTCATTGAACTGTTAGTCAGCCTTTGGGGAGATTCTGCTCCCCTATGTTGAAAGCTTTTTTTTTTTTTTTTTAAATAGCATGCTTGATGCCTCTTTGTCTTCATCTTTGGGGCTAATTTATCAGGTCTGTGTCATTGGGAGAAGTCCCACTCAATTTTCTGTTTTGCGTGTAACTAGTGTAGATGAAAAACTTTCTGTCTGTAATCACTTCTTATTTTTGTCATTAATTCAGGAAAAGTCTGATCAGTCAGAAATTATTTTTTTGGTTTACTCCCTTCTCAGATTGGGATCTTGATTATTTTAAACTTTAAATAAGGAACACTGAATTAACTGATGCTGCAGTTAGTCTGTCTGGCTAAGACCCAGTGGAGGATTTCTTCAGTAGTGGGTGACTGTCTTGCCAATCCCCCCCTCCCTCCACTTTCCATATTTTTCTTTTCCTCACATCACAAAGCTTTAGACATCCTTTTGCCACTTCCCTGATTTCTGTTTCTTATTAAACTGTGGATGTAAAGGAACTGCAGGAGGGCAAGTGGTTAGATGACTTTCTTTTCTACTGTCAAAGTGTGTGTCGCTAAAGAGATTCCCTTCCCTGAATTTACCCATGCTTTAGATAAACAGCCTGAGGGAGCTACTTACTAAACTATACCTGATGTAATAGTATTGTTTCCAAGAATTAAAAAATTTTATAGTCATATTATGTACACACATTTCAATACACAGTTTGGCCACTTTGGATCCTTACCTTCAAAACGTATTTACTAGGACCTGCCATATTAGGCTTCACCTGGGGCATCCTATGGCCTCGTTTTACCCTCATCAGCCTTTAGGCTTGTCTGAGAGTAGTTTATAATGTATTGGTCTATGCTAGATTCATGCTTTATTGGTATTCTCAGGAATCCAACAGTTGTTGGCTGAGAAGGAAAGATCACCAAAAAAATCTGTGTAATCAGAATGTTCTCCCTCCCAAGTGACAAAATGAATCAGTTGTGTTTTTTTTAAAGAGTGAAAAGTTAGTTCCTCCTTTTAGCAGCAAAAAGGAAAGGGGAAAAAAGGGCAGCTTTGACATTTCTTTTCAGACATCCAAAGAAAGGTTGCGGTTGTCTGGCACAGGCATCACAAGGGTTCTGATTTTGCAGCTTAGCAACATTTCTCAGACAGCCCCTTGCCTTATAACTACGCTCCCTCTCCATCATGCCTGCCCAAACATAGCTGGAGCCTGCTGGACATGAGGTTTGAGAACTCAGAATTTCATGTGAGAAAGTGGGGTCATGTGTAGGCAGTTCTCTTTAAAAGTCTTTGATGAAGGGAAGAAAAAGGACTGTAAGTGGTGGTGCAATGTGGAGTCAAGGAATTTTTTCTTTTTTCTTTTTCTTTTTAAGGGAGAGACTTGGGCGTGTTTAACCGCTGATGGAAAAGACCCAATTGAAAGTGAAAGGTTCCCTCATAGATTGTCTGCTGGATGAGAGTGAGGGATTATAACTGTATAGTGGACAAATTAAACTGAACACACTGAGGAATCTTAGCTTCACTGATAGTGGCACAAAGAAACATTAAGTTCATCCTGATGTGCTGTAGTATGAAGTCCACAGCATTACCTGGAAGGATTCTTGCCAAATATATTGAACCTAAATATAATCTAGCCAGTAGATCTAACACCCTTCCAGTTTACAAGCAATCAGTATAGAAGATAAACAAGTTAAACAGTACCATAGGAAGTAAACAGAATGGGTTACATCCTATAGGACAAGTGATTTAGTCTTTTTTTTTTTTTTTTTTTTAATTGAGACAGAGTCTCACTCTTCACCAGGCTGGAGTGTAGTGGTGCAATCTCGGCTCACTGCAGCCTCTGCCTCCTGGGTTCAAGTGATTCTCCTGCCTCAGTTTCCCAAGCAGCTAGGATTACAGACACATGCCATGATGCCTGGCTAAATTTTTTGTATTTTTAGTAGAGACGGGGTTTCGCCATATTGATCAGGCTGGTCTCGAACTCCTGGCCTCAAGTGACCCACCCACCTTGGCCTCTCAAACTGCTGGGATTACAGGTGTGAGCACCTGCACCCGGCTGATGATTTAGTCTCTCTAATAAGTCAATGTCAGAAAGTGCAAAAGAGTAGGCAAGAGATGGATTCTTCTAGATGGTGGAACAAGAGACATAACTAAATGTATTACGTAGTTCTTAATTGGATCTGGATTTGCACAAATCAGATGTAAAAAGACATTGGTCAAAGAGTTGGGGAAATTTGAAAATCTCCTGGGTTTTAGATATTAAATAATTTCTGTTAATTTTGGTAGTTATGATAATGGTATTGTGGTTTGGTAGATATTTTTAGAGATGTATAGTGAAGTATTTAGGGCTAAAATGTCTTGATGCCTGTAATTGACTTTAAAATACTTCAGCAAAAACAAAAGATAAAGCAAATACAGCAAAAAAAGTTAATATTTTTTAAATCTATGTGATGAATATTAGGGTTGTGTTCAGTCTTTGTGTTAGAAAATTTTATTAATAAAAAGACTAAAAAGAAAAAAAATGTAAGAGATTGAATATACTGAAAGTATAAGATTGCTTAAAAGGTGAGAGTTTAAATCACTGGTGGAGGGGCTGGGCATGGTGGCTCATGCCTATAATTTTAGCACTTTGGGAAGCCAAAGTGGGAGGACCAATTGAGGCCAGGAGTTCAAGCCCAACCTGGGCAACATAGCAATACACCATATCTCAAAAGAAAAAAAAAAAAAATTAGCCAGTCGTGATAATGCATGCCTGTAGTCCCAGCTGCTGGGGGAGGCTGAGGTGGAAGAATTGGGTGATCTCAGGAGTTTGAGGTTACAGTGAGCTATGATTGTGCCGCTGCACTCCAGCCTGGTTGACAGAGTGACACCCTGTCTCAGAATGAATCAATGAATGAATGAATAATAAATAAATCGCCAGTGGAGGAATTGGCCCAAATGGGAGAGAAGTCAGCTATTCTATTATAGTTTAAAGGAAGGACTAGGTACAGTGACTTATACCTATAATCCCAGCACTTTGGAAAGCTGAGGTGGGGGGATCGCTTGAGCCCAGGAGTTTGAGACAAGCCTGGGTAACATGGCAACCCTGTCTCTATCGAAAAAGAAAATCAGCTGGGCGTGGTGGTTCCTGCCTGTGGGCCCACCTACTTGGGAGGCTGAGGCTGGAGGATTGCTTGGGCCTGGGAGGTTGAGGTTGCAGTTCACCACCACTGCACTCCAGCCTGGGCAGCAGAGTGAGACCTTGTCTGTCTGTGTCTGTGTCTGTCTGTCTGTCTGTCTCATTCACACACACAAAGAAGGAAGATGAGGAATATGATGAGTCAGTTATGTATCTATAGCTTTGTATAGTAGTGGAAAATTGAAAAAGTTCATGTCTGATGGCTTCTACTTTATGATACAGATGGCAAGGTTATCTGCTGCAAGAGGGCTTGTGAGAAGGTCAAAATTTTGAAAAGATTGCAAATGAATTTGAGTATTTGATAGCAAAAGCGGAAGCAGTGCATACAAAGCTGTGTAGGGTTGCCAGGTAGTTTTGAGGGCCCAGTTGAGATTGGTGATGTGAATTTGTAGTAGAATTGATATGCCCCATTGTTTGACTTTCTCAATCAATGTTTGGCCACTTGAGTGCTCGCTGAAAGAAAGTAGGTAGCTGATTTCATCCAGGGTTTTGCTTTTGCTGTTGAGTGTGACAAGATGGAAGGGCAGGCAGTCTGGGGTACTGTGAAAAGGCTTGAAGTGCTGGACCTAGAATGCCTGATGAAGTACTGGATGAAGCCTGGTTAAGAAGGGATGAGCCACAAACTCACTATTTTCCACATTGGACCCCTCATCTTTTTTCTTGTGAACTCTATATCCATGACTGCAAAGGGCCTGGGATCTTTACCTACTTACAAGTGAATAAATGAGTCTGTTACTGTTTCATGAGACTCAGACACAAAAGATTTCATTATTCACGGGGAGTAGCATGGTGTGATCCTGCTTTGTGTTGATTGCCTATGTTCCCCAGTGCCCACAGGGTGACACAGGTAGGCCCAGATGGATGCTGCACATGCATTGGATTTGCGTCACAGCCTAGAGACACTGAGCTTGGGGGTTTTACCCCTTTGACAGTAAATAGAAGTCATTCTGCTTTTCGTCTCCTGAGGAGACATTGTCTTATTCCTTGAGGTTGCATGTTGCAAAACAATCCTGAGAGATGGCCCAAGTAACAGCCACTAGGGACTTGTATTCTTGGCATTCCCAGCCAGAATGTGCAGGAAGGGCCAGGGTCTGTGACAGATTGCCTCTCCCATCATCCCATCGGTGCCCCATCCACAGAGTGACGGCAGTGAGGGAATTGCTTTTTGTTTCCCATTTCTCTTCATGGTACCTCCATCCTTAGGGGCACTCAGCCTGGAAATTCTCATTCCTTTGGTACAGATCATAGTCTATCCCAAGTAACTCTTACTACAGGTAGCTCCTGCTTTAGAAGGTTACTGGTATGTGTGTGTGGCTTTGGGAAGGACAGCAGTGGGATGGGTAACAGATAATTTTTAATATGCTTAAAAGTTCTGAGACCCAGGCTGGGCTCAGCGGCTCGTGCCTGTAGTCCTGGTGCTTTGGGAGGCTGGGGTAGGAGGGTCGCTTGAAACCAGGAGTTCAGGACCAGCCTGGGCAATATAGCTAGAACCCCATCCCTACAAATAATAACAATAATAGTAATAATAATAACTGCAAATTTTTAAAAAGTTCCGAGGCCCGTTGATAGTTCTTTCTAGTATGTTAGCAACTTAGTAGGAGGGATGTAAACTACTTCTGCTTACCCCCAATTTTTTGGAACCCTAAAAATAAAGAGCTATCAAAATCAATAAGAGTTCTAGGACTTTTGGGCCAGGGATAACTCAGGAACGGTCAGCAAGGGCGGCTAAGGTTGTGACTTTAAAGAGCCTGCATGCTGCTTGTCTTCAGTTCAGCAGAATGGTATTCCAGACTGGCTGTAATCTGTCCAGTCGGGCCCTCTCTGAGATGCATACTAAATTGTTAAACAATCAAACTTTATCAGGGAATGGTTAGGATTCATAAATAAAAGATGGAAAATTTGGATAAACAGAGAAATACACCACAATATTAAATTGGAAATGGAATATTAGAATGATTTTAGTTCTTCTGGTACTGTTTTATACCTTAATGCCATTCCAATCAATCCCAATACATTTATTTTTTAATTGGACAAAATAAATACAAAGTGAATTCTGAAAGAATAAATAGATGTTGGTTTCTTTTTCTTTTTCTTTTTTTGTCTGAACATAATAAACAGATATTTCTACCATAGTTGATGTGATTGTAGGATAGACACCAAAAACAAATTCTCTCTCATGATGGGAATCAATCTTTTATAGGAATTTGAATTTAGGACAGTCATTTTGGGCTACAATCTTGACCTAAAAAGACATAAGCTTGGGTTTTGTACTTAGGGGAGCAGAAAAAGTCATTCTGTAGAAAGAAAAAAACCAAGGAAGATAAGAGAAAAGAGACCAGGACAGGTAGAGAAAGAATATTCCCAGTTTCTAGCCTGTAGTGTCTTTTTGAGGTAGTTATATTCCTGTCTTTTGGTTCTCTGATTCATCCTAAATCCTTAGAATGAATATTCCTTTATTTGTTAAGCTATTTCAGGTTGCTTTATTTAGTGGAGACCAAAGTATCTTAAGTGATGTGGATACAACAAAGAATAAAGCAAACAGAGACTCCGCCTCAAGGAACTTTACATCTCTTTTTTTTTTTTTTTTTTTTAAGACAGAGTCTCGCTCTGTCACCCAGGCTGGAGTGCAGTGGTGTGATCTCAGCTCACTGCAGCCTCCACCTCCCAGGTTCAAGCAATTCTTGTGCCTCAGCTTCCTGAGTAACTGGGATTACAGTCATGTGCCATCACACCTGGCTAATTTTTGTATTTTTGGTAGAGTCAAGGTTTCACCATGTTGCCCAGGCTGGTCTTGAATTCCTGGCCTCAAGTGATCCACCCACCTTGGCCTCCCAAAATGATGGGATTACAGGCGTGAGCCACCACGCCCAGCCCTTTACATCTTATCAGAAGGAAAGAGATCACAAATAAGTAAATACTTGCTGATGGTGTTGAGTCTTATAGTGAAAAACAAGACAGGGTAAGAGGAGCATGTTTGGGTGCATGTGTGCTATCAGCAAAGGTCCTGCTGAGAAGATCACATTTGAGCAGATATAAGGGAGCAAGGGATTAAAATATCAGGGACAAGATCTATCCAAGCAGAGGCAGGAGCAAATGCAAAGACACTGAGGCTGGGGCCTGCTTAGCGTGTTCAAGGAACATCAGAGAGGTCTTTGAACAACTGGAAGAGAGTGAGTGTGAGAGTGATAGATGAGGTCAGAGGATGTGTGTGTGTGTGTAATGATACAGGGCTCTGTGGGTCAAAATAGAGTTTAGTGGAGTGGAAAACCTTTGGAGGATTTAAAGTGACTTGTATTTTCAAAGGATCTCTAGTTGCTCTAATTAGACCAGAGAGTGATCGAGGGCAGTAGAAAGGAGACCAGGTGAGAGATGATCATGGTGGTGTGGACCCAGACAGTAGAAGTGGAGGAAATCAGAATTAGAACCTGGATAATTTTTTAAGGAATAACTGACATGATTTGCAAATGGATTCGATGAGGAGGGTATGATTAAAATAGGACTGCTCCCAGATTTTTAGCTTAAACTATTGTAAGTAAGGATGGACTTGCCATTTCCTGAGATGGGGAAGGCTTGGGGGTGGGTGGAGTTCAGTTTTGAGGTACTCTTTGAGGTGCCAATCCAGACATCCAAGTGGGGAAGTCTCTTGGTGTCCTCTGAACTATTATAAAATATTACTTACTGGACTCCATTCTGGTGCCAATTCCCCATAATTCAGCTTTGAATACTACAATTTGCAATTTCTCCTCCATCGTCTGATGATGTTCTTGTATAAAACCCTTCAGTGAATAACCTCAATCTGTATTTACTAAGCATCTTTAAATTCCCTTAATAATTGACTAACTCCGTTGAATTTCAGAAGGTCCAAAAAGAAGTTATATGTCAGTGTTGTAAAACTAGATGAAGATGTAAATACAGAACTGAAGCTTTCTCTTGTTCTCTGTTTTTTAACAGCTGTTTTCACTCATTAGCTCCTGAGGTAAACAAATTGAAAAAATGAGTGAACTGGAACAGTTGAGGCAAGAAGCAGAACAACTGCGGAATCAGATTCAGGTAAAACCTTTTCATTTTGAAATGTTAACACTTATTTACAGGAATCTGCAAAATTTGCCTATTTATCAGTCTATATTAAATGATTTCGAAGGCTAGAAATGGTCTTTTTTCTCTCACATGTGAAGTAAGAACTAAGGTCTATTTGTGTTTATCATGTCTCGAAAGAACTCTTCAAAATTCATTGCGAACAAGTACCTATGTAGAAGAATGGCCTCTATGAAAGACAGACATAATTCTCTCTTGATTTACATGGCTAGAATCATAGATTTTTGGTACAAAACAATAATGTAGATAGTGTCACAATGTAATATACTAGGAAAATATTAATCTGTACATTAGATTGCAGAAAATCATTAGGCTGGGCACAGTGGCTCATGCCTGTAATCCCAGCACTTTGGGAGGCTGAAGCAGGTGGATCACTTAAAGTCAGGAGTTCAAGACCAGCCTGGCCAACATGGTAAAACTCCGTCTCTACTAAAAATAGAAAAATTAGCCGGGTGTGGTGGCGTGCACCTATAATCCCAGCTACTCGGGAGGCTGAGGCAGGAGAATGGCTTGATCCCTGGAGACAGAGGTTGCAATGAGCTGAGCTTGTGCCACTGCACTCCAGCCTGGGTGACAGAGCGAGACTCTGTCTCGGAAAAACAAAACAAAACTATTAGTGGCAGAATCAAAACATGTCTGACACCTTTTACTCTTGGAATCAACTCAAAACAGTAAGGATAAGAAAAAACTACAAACTCCATCTTTAACAAAATTAAAAGACACTAGATCTTCAAAGCATAATAGGATGGGGAGGAGTAGCCAAATGCAGTGAAGCAGCAGCACATGGAGATGCTCTGAGAGGAGGCGTCTGCGTGGGGAGCACTCTCTAAGAGACAGCACCACGGTCCCGTCTTTGGAACAATGGGAACAGATGCTTCCTTGGGCTTCATTAGCACTGAGAAATATCAAGGAAGGCAGAGCTAAAAATGAAAGGATATAGACATGCCATCTTGTAGGAAGCCTGGCGGTAAGCAGGGTGGAGGAAAGAGGCTTTGAGTTGTGAGTAGCCTGGCAGCTGCCTCCTCCTTTTCCCAGAGAAAAGTAAAGGCTAAAGCAACGTACAAGGGTAAGCAGGGAGAATCTCATAACTTGGAACACAGCTGCGGCTTTTCCCAGTTTGAACCTCTCGCAATAGCTGTTTCTGAAGAATGTATCTAATTTAAAAGTGAAGAGTAGGCTTGGTGCAGTGGCTCACGCCTGTAATCCCAGCACTTTGGAAGGCTGAGGTGGGAGGTTTGCTTGATACTAGGACTTCAAGACCAGCCTGGGCAACATAGGGAGACTCGTCTCTACAAAAGCAAACAAACAGAAAAACATCAGCCGGGTGTGGTGGTTTGCGCCTGTAGTCCCAGCTGCTCGGGAGGCGGAGGCGGGAGGATTGCTTGAGTCCAGGAGTTTGAGGCTGCAGTGAACCATGAACACATCACTGCATTCTAACTGGACAAAAGAGCAAGACCTTGTCTCCAAAAATAAAATCAAATCTCTACAAAAATGATGCAAGAAAAGAGAAGAAAGGATTAGGAAAAACAGGGATGAATGAAGAACATTCACCAGAAAAGTGTTGATTCTGAGTGAAGTCATAACCAGACAGACATATTGCCAGGAATTCAAGAAAGTTAATTATTTCGATATGAGTAAGAATTATGAGTTGAAACCTTAGGTATCTGAATGAGTTGAAACAGGTATCTGAACAAATTTCAGAACAAAGGAGAGATTTGTTTTGCCTGGGATACTCACAGAAGGCTTCACAGGCTCATCTCTGAATTCGATGTTACTGCACCCACTAGAAGGAATTTCTGCCTTCTCTACTTTGTGTCACTTACTCCAGATGCTGAACGGGAGCAGCTGATTGGCTAAACCACATGGCCACATGCCCATCCTCACACCGACTCTGTGAAGTCAATGGTGTTACTTCATTTAATAGTTCAGGAAGCTGAGGCTCAGTGAGATTAAATAAATTGCCAAGGTAACAGATCCAGGATTCAGACCAGGTGTGTTTTGCTAGAACTTAAAGTGGGTTCTCCCAATCTTAGTTACTAATGTCCTTTCCTGCGACCTGTGCTGTAGCCATGCTAGTCTGGTTCCCTGAACAGGCATTACTCTTTCTCATCTGTTACCTTTTATCAAATTGTTCCCTTGGCCTGCTACCTCCGAGCCAATTTTGCTCTTTGGAAATTCTGTTGAGTCCTAATCTTCCAAGAGCCCTCCACTTGGATTTATCATTTTTTTTTTTTAAATTGAGATGGAGTCTCACTCTGTCACCCGGGCTGGAGTGCAGTGGTGCGATCTCGGTTCACTGCAACCTCTGCCTCCCAGGTTCAAGCGATACTCCTGCCTCAGCCTCCCGAGCAGCTGGGTCTACAGGCGCACATCACCATACCCAACTAATTTTGTATTTTTAGTAGAGACAGAGTTTCACCATGTTGGCCAGGGTGGTCTCGATCTCTTGACCTTGTGATCTGCCTGCCTCGGCCTCCCAAAGTGTTGGGATTACAGGTGTGAGCTCTCGCGTCTGGCCAAGTTTCTTAACTTCATTGATGATCAGTATCTTTGCTGTGAAGCAAGAGTACCGGTACCCCACTTTATATGTTTCTGCAGAGGATTAAGTGAAATAACACATAGAGGACTTAGTCTACTGTCAGCAAGTGGCAGATTTTTACTCGTGCAGCATGTTGGACTTCTGTTACGGAGCTGATCACGGTCTGCCTTGTGTTGTAGTTCCTTGTGCACATTTGCCCCTACTGTTTGTACCTAGATGGATAATTTTGTGTCTTAATTATCTTCATATCTCACTAGCATCCCAAGCACAATGTTGTGGGCGCAGGTGCTCACCAAATCATCTCCTCCCATGATTTCAAGTAGCCACATGTATGTAAAATACTACATACTTTCCTTAGTTTAATTGTCACACTATATTTAAAAATCTTTCCGGCCGGGCACGGTGCTCACACCTGTAATCCCAGCACTTTGGGAGGCCGAGGTGGGTGGATCACGAGGTCAGGAGATCGAGACCATCCTGGCTAACACGATGAAACACTTTGGGAGGCCGAGGTGGGTGGATCACGAGGTCAGGAGATCGAAACCAT
>NW_012118155.1:1712144-1747602 GCF_000951035.1 Colobus angolensis palliatus | reverse complement strand
AAAAAAAAAAAAATCCAAACAAAACGAATCTAGTGGCTAAAATTACTTAGGAGTTCATACTTTTTAGCTTAACAAAGCTTTCTGCAGTTTAAGCCCCATCTGCTTTTCTCACCTTATTTTTCCTTTTTCTCACAAACTCTGTACTACTGGAAGACTCACAATTTCTGAAACACTCACTGTGTTTTTCTACCTGTCATTGATCTTAAAGCTTTCTCCTAAAATACAGCCCTTTCTCTGTCTTTAGCTCTCAACATTTTCTTTCAAGACTCATTCTCTTTTGATTAACTCAACTAGCCATTATTCCTCCTTTACTCTCCTGTGGTATTTATTTTATACCCCTCTTCTGACAGTTTTTACTTATTTGATTTAATATAAATATGAGTAAATGTCATATCTTCACCAGATGGTAGAGGCCTCAAGAGCAGGAGATGTATCCTGCATTGTACCTCTAGTACTGTCATATTCTCAGGCTCTCAATTGGTGTTTTTAGATTTGATGAAATATGGTTGTTAGGCTACTATGTACATTCTTGTCATTAAATTTAAGTAAGTTAGTAAGTACTAAACCAGTCAGCTAATATCCATCCAAATCTTGTATAACTAAAATGTTGTTACGACAAAAAAGTTTAATCATAGCCAGACATTTTTAGTCAGTTGCTAAATTTTATTTTATGAAATATATATATATTTAAAACTTTTGGCATGAAGCATACATTTTTTAAAAGTTGGAAGAACATATTTTGGTATCAAGTTTTTAATTAGAAAGATTGTATTTTTTTCTGAATTATTCTACATTAATACAATGTCTAACCAATTTAAGCTATTTTTTCCCTCTAAGTGTCAAATTATTTTTGTGTTTGTTCCTCTAGGCTGCTAGTCAGTGCTTCCCAAGATGGAAAATTAATTATTTGGGATAGCTATACAACAAATAAGGTAGAATTTCTTCATAATTCTTTTAAATAACCTTATATTTGTTTGGCTGTTTACCAGTTCTTTCCTTTATTCTTTTACCTCAAACCTAACTTGCTTTCTGAGATAAATTTATTATAGTTTATTTTAATCTAGTTCTTCTCTTTTGTCTTAGTGTTTGCTTTTAATGTTTAACCCTTTTTTATTTCCAAAGATGACTGTGTTTTACTAGAGGGCTCATATTTAATTTATAAATACTAGAAAAAGTACCATTATACATATACTAATAAATGATTTTTTAAAATTCCCATTTCCTAATGTGACAAAGACCCTGAGATTGTAATTTCTAGTTGTGGATAAGTTAGATGGCTAGTGTGAAGCTCTTCTTTGGCCCACTCCAGGCATTGATTTGTGCTTCTGGACTGCTTAGAAGATACAGTAGATTGGAGGCAAATGACAACTTGTTTAGATCTCTTGGGGGTAATAGAGTGTGGATGGTCCTAATACATCCACTGGAAGGAATCACCAGTTTAAAATTGTTGAGTGGTAGTGAAAAAGCTTCAGGAATACTTTGATAAGTTTAAGATAAGTATAAAGTTTAACTTTATACTCTGTGTATACATATTAGTATTTTTATTAAACATTTGAAAATACCATTTTGTGAAATAAACAATAGCTTCAACCCGATTGATATTTTAAAGCAAGCTAAGACAGTTTTGTAATGTAATAGTTTTTCTTTATTAATCATCATTAAGCATGTTATCTTTCAACTATATTTTCATAAAACAAAAAAATGTATTTTAAGCATATTATTTTACGTTAAGTGAGAACATAGTAGTAATCCTGCCATGTGTTGATTCCCTGTATGGACTGTTTAGCCGTGGTATTCTCATACACCTTACTTTTTTCCATCTGACTTTCAAATTATTGGTGTTAGGGTAACAAGGCAGCAGATAGCGTTGTGACCAGATCAATGCAAAACTATCACCATTGTTTGAATGAGAGCCCAGAATAAGGGCCTATTAGTAGAGGGATGCTAGTGTCATCTTTTCATAGAAGACTCATGTAATCGACTCTGAGACTTGCTAATTATCTCCCTAGTTCTTGTTCAGAGTTATGTTTGAGGAATTTTGAGCACTATTACAAAAATGAAAATTCTATTAAAACCTTTAACATTTTACACTTAATTTTTCAAATGGCAATATATTAACACTGAAAATTCTTTATTAAGAGAATTATTTCCTAGAAGAGCACTTTTTGACTCATGATTTGATAATACAAAATAATAGGCATTTTAATGTGCATTAGCATTTTATTTTTCGTGGTTCACTTTCTCAAGCCCTTATTTTATTTGACTTACCTTTCTTAGATGTATTTAATTTTTAGTAATATTTACTTCATTGTAAATGGGTTTATGCAATAGATGATGGTTTTTGTAATCTGAGTGATGTGTGACTGGTGTGTGCCCTACAGATGCATGCTATTCCTTTGAGGTCCTCCTGGGTGATGACCTGTGCTTATGCTCCCTCTGGTAATTATGTTGCCTGTGGAGGCTTGGACAACATCTGCTCTATATATAACTTAAAGACCAGAGAGGGAAATGTGAGAGTGAGCCGAGAGTTGCCGGGTCACACAGGTGAGCTTCCCTAAATATTCTTTCCCACCACACATGATTCCTTGTGTAGATGAATATGCTGATCAAGGACAAATAACAGATTGTGCTCAGCTGGCTAAAGGATGAGGATTAATCAGGTGGGAATAGAAATTATTATGAACCAAAGGAAACATTAACTTTTTATAGTCATACAAACAATCATAATTTTATTTTTCTTTCAAAAATAGCTGTATTGTTTTTGTAAAAATGATAAGTTTATGGCACAAAATTCAAACTCATGAAAAATAAAGCAAATAAAATGTTCTCCATTTTCTGCTGCCATATAACCATTATGGGATTGTGGCATCTGTACTCAATTATATAATTGAGAGTATACATTAAGGTGCATTAGTGAAATGCTTTTCACCATGATAGTGTATTGCTTTGTTTGCCAGTGTGCCCATCATAGTTCAGTAGTGTAGTGTTGGGTTAATGGTGTTAATTAGGAATTTATTGCCACTGATCTGGTATCCATCCATCTGAATTTTTAACCATACTATTTGACCTTGCTTTTACAAAATCTCTAGAATGGTGTTTTCCTGACATTTCCATATTTTGAAACACTGATGAATGCTGAGCATTCAAATGCCACATCTTTCGTAAAGTCTTCACTGTTGTTCTTTTGATTTCTCACAATTTTTTATTTTTTTAATATTTTTTGTTTGAAAAAAATTTTTTTAACTGCTCCTTGCAGAGCAGGGCTAACTCACAGGCGGTGCGCCCAGAGGCGTCCTCTCACAGTATTTTAAAAGTATTTCTCCAGGGTGCTTAACACAGTCAGCCATGGATTATAGTTCTTTGCAAGGTAATTGTCTTAGGTGGCAGGGGCTGTGTCTTGCTCAGTTTGGTAGCTTTCAGAGTACCCAGCACAATGTCATTAACACAGTAAATGCCTAAGAATGGTTTGTTGATAACATTTAATTTATAGACAATGTAGGATTTGAAGTAACTAAAAGTAGAACTATGTTGTTGCCCAAGTATTCTATTTTTAACAATATGTATTGCTATTTCATATGGTAGCTGAGTTATTCAATCAATGATAACCTAAAATTTGCTACTCTTTATGCTGTAGGGTACTTGTCCTGCTGTCGTTTTTTAGATGACAGCCAAATTGTTACAAGTTCAGGAGATACAACTTGGTAAGTTTATTCCAAAAGCACACTGATTATGGGTGTGAGGGTGGTAGCAGGAACTGACATAAGAAGAGGTCATTGTCGTTAAGTGTTGTATTTTATTTTTAATTACAGTGCTTTATGGGACATCGAAACTGCCCAGCAGACCACCACATTCACTGGGCATTCTGGAGATGTGATGAGTCTTTCTCTGAGTCCTGACATGAGGACTTTTGTTTCTGGTGCTTGTGATGCCTCTTCCAAATTATGGGATATTCGAGATGGAATGTGTAGACAGTCTTTCACGGGACATGTCTCAGATATTAATGCTGTCAGTGTAAGTGAACAGCATTTCCAGAGAAAATTTATTATGCATTTAAAGTATTGAGCTCTGTGGCATGATTTTAACAACAAATTGCTTTCAAGGATTCTTATAAATAATGTGCTCTTATAACTTTGAATCTTCAAGTAATAAGCGTTTTGGATTTTTTAAAAAAGAAAGCTTCAATTCGTAGTCCTAGGTCTTTTTTATTATTGTTGGATTTTGTTGTTGTTGTTGTTTTTCGATTTTTTGAGACAGTCTTGCTGTGTCATCCAGGCTGGATTACAGCGGCGCAGTCATGGCTCACTGCAGCCTCGACCGCCTGGGCTCAAGCTATCCTCCCACCTCAGTCTCCTGGTAGCTAGGATTACAGGCACACACCACCGTACACGGCCAATTTTTGTATTTTTTATAGAGATGGGGTTTTGCCATGTTGTCCAGGCCAGTCTCGAACTCCTGAGCTGGAGCAGTCCTCCTGCCTCAGCCTCCCAAAGTGTTGGGATTACAGGCATGAGCCATTGTTCCTGGCAACCTAGGTTTTTAATTGCTGGTGAATATCGCTTTTTTTTTTTTCAAAGTAGAGGGAGGGATTATCATGAGTAAACAAGCAGATCATGGATGTTCTAACAGTGAATTTAGATGAGAAAAAAGTGTCGTATCTCTGGGACCAAAGCGAACAACCCAAAGAGAAAACAGTAAGGATGAAAACAGCAGCTGATGAGTGTGAATATAGCTTTTGAAGGCAGTGCAGCCCGGGACTAATCTTAGTTCTGCTGCCGTCAAGCACCTGTGTGACACTAGTCATGCTGTCTAATCTTGGTGAACCTCAGATTCTTCCGTTTTTAAAATAGGGATAATGCCACTTACATCAGAGAATGGTGTGGAGACTAAATTAGGTATTAGATGCTCAGTAAATGGTATAGATAATAATTATTATTTAGAGACAGGGTCTCACTCGGTTGCCCAGGCTGCAGGGCAGTGGCATGGTCATAGCTCACAGCAGCCTTGAACTCCTGGGCTCAAGTGATCTTCCTGCCTCAACCTCAGGAGTACTGGGACTGCAGGCACTCACCACCACAGCTGGCTGTTTTTTTTTTTGTTTTTTTTTTAATCTTTGGTAGAGGCAGAGTTTCATTTTGTTGCCCAGGCTGCTCTTGAACTCCTGGGCTCAGCGGTCCTCCCACCTCAGCCTCCCAAAGTGCTGGGATTGCGAGGCATGAGCTACCATGCCTCGCTGGTATCAATTATTTATGAGCTACTTCATATTTTATAAAACTACTTAAACAGATAACCATAAATAGATTAAGCCAGGTAAGAAGTACTCAGTATATAAGAGGATAAGCTAGTCATAGGTATCTGTAAATTAGGATAAAGTGAAAATAACATTTTGAATGACAATCAAAATGATTATGAAATAGTCAGAATTGATGGGGAGGGGTGTTAAAAGAAGGTAGGATACTGCTTGAGTTAGGTTACCTAAGCAGATCAGATATGACTAGCGTGTCCAAAAGTACCATAATTGCCAAGGATTTTAATGTATGAGAAACATTCTACTTTTGTAACAAGACATTTTTGGGGAAAAAATTAGCTTTTCTTTATCATACACTTACTGAGAGTCATTTTTGTTTTACATGATTTTATAGAAAACATCAGAGAAAGTAAATGCTGTGCTCACCCCATCCCCACCTCTTCGCCTTAGGCCAACCTGGTTAGAATAATAGAGTTTTAGAGCAGCAAACTTTAACCCTCTCTATCTCTCAGCCCATTACTTTTACCAAGTTGAGATGTTCTCTCATAATTTGCTAAATTCTTTATCAGGAATGAGTGTTGAATTTTCATCAAATACTTTTTCTCCATCTTGTGAGGTGTTCGTGTGGTTTTTTTTAGCCAGTTAAAATGGTGTGTTTACATTGATTTTCTTTTTTTTTTTTTATTTAAGTCAAAACATTAGTACCATCTTTTAAAACTATAAGTAAATATAGAAGCCTTCCATTTGGAATAAAATGGGTCAAACATAGATACTGTATATATAACGGTTTTCCTTTTTTCCTATGAAATTATGACCAACTTTATTATATTTTTACTTTCAAATTATATTCATTGAGGATTTTAACAGTGATATTTCTCACACTGTTTAGAATGTCAGACTTCGAAATCAAACTGGAATAGTTTCATTTGTGGCTGAGCCCCATATATTCACTGATTGAGTTGCTGAAACTTTCCATTTGGCTCCATATTTATGGGGCCTCTAGGTGTCTCTCAGCAGTAAAGACACTGTTAATAATTGGGAACTGTGATTATTATTTTCATTAGCTCAGTGCCAGATTCAGTTATTTCTATCATAGATCAAGGCTTTTTTTCCTCCCCAGCCCCCACTTTATTAAGGTATAATTGACAAATTGTATATATTTACAGTTTATAATGTGATATCATATTAGTTATAGGGCTTTTTAGGTTATCCATTTCTTTTTGAGTGAACTTTCAAAGATTTTGTCTATATCATCTCCATTGTCATATTTATTGGCTTATAGCTGTTTATTACACTCCCCTAATTATTTTTGATATCTATAGAGTTTACAGGACGTCCTGCTCTCACGTATGATGTTGGTAATTTGTGTTTTACTTTTTTCCTAATAGTCTAGGACTGTAGGTTGAATTGTGCCCATCTAAAATTTATGTGTTGAAGTCTTAAAGCCCAGGACCTCAGACTGTGACCTTATTTGAAAATAAGGTTGGTCCAGATATAATTGGTTAAAATGAGGTCATAATGGATTGGATGACACTAATCCAGCATGACTATTATCCTCATAAAAGGGGGAAATTTGGAGATAGACAAGCATAGAGGGAAGATGATGTGAAGAGACACAAGAGAAGACAGTCATCTACAGGACAGAGAGAAGATTACAGATCTTTCTGTCACAGCCCTCAGATATCTTGGTTTCAAGCTTCTGGCCTCCAGAACTGTGAGACAATACATTCCTTTTGTTTAAGCCAACCAGCTTGTGGTGCTTTGCTGTTGCAGCCTTAGCAATAAATATATCTGGCTAGAGGTTTTTTTATTTTATCTGTATCTATACCTATCTATCAATCAACTACCTGCTGAGAGAACCAGCTTTTGTTCTGAATGATACTCTATTGTTTTTCTGTTTCATTGATCTTTCACTCTCATCTTTATTATTTCTTTTCTACTGCTTCCGTGGTGTATTAGTTCGTTCTCACACTGCTGTGAAGAAATACCTGACACCGGGTAATTTATAAAGAAAAGAAGTTTAATAGACTCACAGTTCTGCATGGCTGGGGAGGCCTCAGGAAACTTACAATCATAGTGGAAGGCACCTCTCCACAGGGTGGCAGGAGAGAGAATGAGTGCGAAGGGGGAAGCCCCTTATAAACCATCAGCTCTCATGAGAACTCACTATGGCAAGAACAGCCTTCAGGGAGCCCACCCCCATGATTCAGTTACCTCCCACCGGGTCCCTCACAACACTTGGGGATTTGGGGATTACAATTCAAGATGAGATTTGGGCGGGGAAACAAAGCCAAACTGATCGCTTGGGCTTCATTTGCTTTTCTTTTTCTAGACTTTTTTTTTTTTTTTTGAGACGGAGTCTCGCTCTATTGCCAGGCTGGAGTACAGTAGCGCGATCTCAGCTCGCTGCAACCTCTGCCTCCCGGATTCAAGTGATTCTCCTGCCTCAGCCTCCCAAGTAACTGGGACTACAGGCGCACGCCACCATGCTCAGCCAATTTTTGAATTTTTAGTAGAGACGGGTTTCACCATGTTGGCTAGGATGGTCTCGATCTCTTGACCTTGTGATCTGCCTGCCTCTTCCTCCCGAAGTGCTGGGGTTATAGGCGCCAGCCACCGTGCCCAGCCTTGTTTTTTTTTTTTTTTTTTTTTTTTTTTTTTTTTTTTTTTTTTTTTTTTTTTTTTTGAGACGGAGTTTCACTCTTGTTGCCCAAGCTGGAGTGCAATGGCACAATGTGAGCTCACCACAACCTCCGCCTCCCAGGTTCAAGTGATTCTCCTGCCTCAGCCTCCTGAGTAGCTGGGATTACAGGCATGTGCCAATACTCCTGGCTGATATTTTTTGTATTTTTAGTAGAGACAGGGTTTCTCCCTGTGGTCAGGCTGGTCTCAAACTCCTGACCTCAGGTGATCCGCCCACCTCGGCCTCCCAAAGTGCTGGGATTCCAGGCATGAGCCACCACACCCGGTCTTTTTTCTAGTTTTTTAAGATAGAAGCTGATGTCATTGATTTGGAACTTTTTAAAATTTCTAATATTGGAACTTAAAGCCATAATTTTTTTTTTTTTTTTTTAAGACTGGGTTTCACTCTGTCACCCAGGCTGGAGTGCAGTGGTGCAATCATGGCTCACTGCAGCCTCAACTTCCCTGGGCCCAAGTAGCTGGGTATACAGGTGCATGCCACCATGCCTGGCTATTTGTGTGTATGTGCGTGTGTGTATATTTTTTGCAGAGATAGGGTCTTGCCATGTTGCCCAGGCTGGTCTCTAACTCCTGCGCTGAAGTGATCTTTTGTCTTAGCCTCCCAAAGTGCTCGAATTTCAGGAGTGAGCCACCATGCCTGGCCCTTCTTCATGTTTCTTATGTTTGGATCTATGAGTTTCTTTCTGTCTTGTCTTTCTTTCCTTTCTTTTGACCGACTCTTTGTCACCCAGGCTGGAGTGCAATCGCACGATCTTGGCTCACTACAACCTCCACCTCCTGGGTTCTCAGCAACCTCCACCTCCCGGGTTCTAGCAATTCTCTTGCCTCATCCTCCTGAGTAGCTGGAACTGCAGGCACACACCACCATGCCTGGCTAATTTTTTGTATTTTTAGTGGAGGTGGGGTTTCCTTATGTTGGCCAGGCTGGTCTCAAACACCTGACCTCAGGTGATCCGCCTGCCTCGGCCTCCCAAAGTGCTGGGATTAAAGGTGTGAGCCACTGCACCCCGGCCCCTAATCAGATTTTTTTTCTGTCTCCTCTCTTCCTTCCTTTGGAGACTTTTAAGTTACAGAGACATTAAACTACTTGAAGTTTTCCCAGAGCTCACTCATGTTCTGTTCATTTTATTGTTCAGGATATTTTTCTTTCTGTATTTTACTTTGGATGGTTCCTATTGCTTTGCCTTCATGCGTCTTTTCTCTTCTGTGGTATCTAATCGGCCATGAACCCATCCAGTGCACTTTTCATCCCAGACATTGTCGTTGTCCTTGTCTATTAATTTTATCTTCTGTGACTTTTTCTGTTTTTTTCAACTGATTAATTTTTCTCCTAATTATAGGTCATATTTTCTTGCTTTTTTGCATGTCTGGTGAATTTTTATTAGATACCAGACATTGTGAATTTTACCTTGTTGGATGCTAGATAATTCTATATTCATAAAAATATTGTTTAGGTTTGCTCTGGGGCATAGCTAAAATCAGACTGGCCAAGTTAAGTTACTTGGAAATGATTTGATCATTACAGGGTTTGCATGTAAGTTTTGTTCGATGGGACCAGAGTCACACTGTGTGTGCTTAATTTTGCCCCACTGGTGAGGCAAAAGACTTACAAACCCTCTTCCCTATAAATTATGAGGTTTTTCCTGTGCATTATGAGGTTTTCCCTCTGGCTGGAGGGGATAGGCATCATTCTCGTCCTATGTATGCACCAGAGTTTGTTTCCTCTAATCTTTTTGGGTGTTTATTTTCTGCTTGATCAGTTTTTCACACGACTCTGCTGATCAATACTCAGTTGAATACCTAAAAGAGGCCCTCCACATGCTTCTGGAGTTTTCTCTTTGCCAAACTTTGCCCTCTCTGGCACTCTCTGTGAACCCTAGCTGCTGTGGACTTCTTGGATTCCCAGTGCTGTCTCCTCAACTCAGGGAGGCCAGTGGGCTCCAGCTGCGTTTCTCTTCCCTTCACCACGACCTGTAAACTTTCATAGTAAGATGGTAGGAAGGTAGTAAGATGGAGCAGCTGTAGGAATTATTTATTTATTTACTTACTTATTTTGAGACAGAGTCTCATTCTTTCACCCAAGCTGGAGTACAGTAGCGTGATCTCGGCTCACTGCAACCTCTGCCTCCCGGGTTCAAGGGATTCTCCAGCCTCAACCTCCCAAGTAGCTGGGACTGCAGGCACCTGCCACCACACTGTGCTAATTTTTGTATTTTTGGTAGAGACAGGGTTTCACTATGTTGGGCGGGCTGGTCTCGAACTCCTGACCTCAGGTGATCTGCCCACCTCAGCCTCCCAAAGTGCTGGGATTACAGGTGTGAGCCACCACACCCGGCCTCTTTTATTTGTTGTTTCTCAGAGGCACACTCCTTAGTTGACTGATATCCAATGTTTTTAGAACCATGTTTTATATATTTTTGTCCAGTTGTTTTTAGTTCTTTAAGGTGTGGAGCAAATCCAATCACTATTACTCTGTTTTGGCTGGAAGCAGAAGGATAGCCAAGAAGTAATTTTTTAAAAAATATCTTAGTTTAAGAAAAACATTGAGTTGAAGGTCTAAGGGTCTTATGAAGTAGTTTTTAAAAAGTAATTAAAAGAGGGGCCAGGCGCTGTGGCTCATGCCCGTAATCTCAGCACTTTGGGAAGCTGAGGCAGGCAGATCACTTGAGGCCAGGGGTTCAAGCCCACCCTGGCCAACATAATGAAACCCTGTCTCTACTAAAAATGCAAAAAAGTTAGCCAGGCGTTGTGGTGCATGCCTACAATCCCAGCTACTGAGGAGACTGAGGCAGGAGAATTACTTGAACCCAGGAGGCAGAAGTTGTAGTGAGCTGAGATTGCGCCACTGCACTCTAGCCTGGGCGACAGAGCAAGACTCCATCTCAAAAATAACAAAGAAAAGTAATTAAGAAAAACCAACATGTCCTGTTGAATTTAGAGTATCAAAAGATGGAAGAAAATTCAAGATGAAAACGCAGATTACCTAGACATAAGAGATTAAAAACTAAGCTAACCTCACACTTTTTCACAATAGACACTACTAGAAGGCTCCTGAAGAATATCTGCCAAGTGTTAAGGGAGAAATACTGTATCAGAGATCATAGCCATGATATAGGGAGAAAATACACTAAATAGAATATAGGATAAGATATTAAGGCCCAAGAATAATCACGTAAGGCATTACACATAAATGATGACTGCTATCGAAAGATACGGAATAAACTGAACTATAATGTTGTTTGCAAGAAACATACCTAAAGCAAAATGACCCAGGAAGGCTAAATGTAACAGTGAGAGAGTGGGTAAGTCATAAACTGGAAGGAAATCTGTAGTAATATTACTGTATTGCTATTAACCGAAGTAGAATTGGAGCAAAAACTGTAAGATGAGAGAAGTTTTATCTTAACAAAATGGACAGTAGTGACACCATAACGTCGAAATTCATAAAACAAAAGCCATTAAAAATTCAAGGACCCAAAACACCATTGTGTAGGAGACTTTAGTAGACAACTTGGAAATACTGATACCCTAAGAAGGCACAAAATAAGATATTGAGGATCTGAATAGTGTTGTTTAATAATGTTGACTTGATAGTGTATTGTACACTGCACCATATTTGGGTTTTACCAAATATGCAGTATATTACCTTTCTAAAATCTGAAAAATTCTGAATTCTGAAAAAGAACTGTCCTAAGGGTTCCTTATAACCCTATGAGGATTGTGGACCTTTTATCTCCTTGCCGCTCGTTCTGCAGTAGCCACACACACACACACACACACACACACACACACACACACACACACATATATTCTATAAATATTAGTACTTACCTTAAATGTTCCAGTATGACATATGGAGAACCAGAGCCAGTATTTGTTGAATACTTGCTGTGTTCTGAACAATAGGCTATGTACTTTGCATATGTTATTTAATTCAATCCTAACCAACACTTTGAAATGGAATCTAAGGCTCAAAATATTTAAGAATCTTAGTGCCCAACATCGCTCACCTGGTAAGTAGCCAAGTTGGACTATTAGTCTAGATTTGTCTATTATTACACTGCCTCCTATGATTTTGCATACATCTGTAGAATAAATGTTTGTTACTCTCCTGTCTAGTTTTTCCCAAATGGATATGCCTTCGCCACTGGCTCTGATGATGCCACTTGCCGGCTCTTTGACCTTCGTGCAGATCAAGAGTTATTATTGTATTCTCATGACAATATCATCTGTGGAATCACTTCCGTAGCCTTCTCAAAAAGTGGGCGTCTCTTGTTGGCTGGTTACGATGACTTTAATTGTAATGTATGGGACACGCTAAAAGGAGATCGTGCAGGTTAGTAAATCAGTCCACATTAGGTTCTGATTTTCAGGAAGCGTGAAGAGGTTCCCGTCAGTTGTATTCTAGGCCTCCATGGACATCTTGGAGTTGTGGGAAGTGGTAACCCAATGGTTCTCATCATGTTCTTTGTTGTTACCCTTTGTTTGTGATTATAGTCCATAAGCCATATTTACACTTTTGCTTTCTGAAGAATCACACTGAGGTCTGTAATATTTTCTTGTTTCTTAGACTTCAGAGTTAAAGATGGATAGTGAATGTGATTCAGTGTGGTCTTTTAGAAATCACACTTTTCTTATCACCTGACAGGAAACATGGTAACTGCTGGTTTTCTTCCTTCTGAAGCAGATCTTGTATGGGACAGGACATACACCTGTCACCTCCCTTAGCCCCATACCCTGAGTCCTCCTCTGCAGCTTCTACAAGATGACAATACACATTAAGTCATACTGGGGACTGTCATTAATAACAAGTCACACAGAGTAATTTTTAACTCTTTTTAAAAATCAAAATTATACTTAAAGGAATCCAATTGTCCTATATAGCTTATTACCAAAACACAACATTGCTTCATTCCCAACCCATAGTTTCTGCTCCCCAAAGTAACTACATTTAGTCATTAACTACTCCTCCTCTCTCTCTCCACCTTTGTTTTGTTTTGTTTGGACAGGATCTCTTTATGTTGCTAAGGCTGGTTTCTTCCTGCCTCAACCTCTGGAGTAGCTGGGATTACAGGCTTGAATCACCTCACCTGGCTTACTTACACATCTCTAAATAACATGCCTGTATTGCTGTTACTTGTTTAAAAAAAAAAAATTAGGTGTTATCTGTTGTTGACCTATTATCATGGATGATAAGGGTTTGGTTTTAAGCTGCTCCCACCGTAGCCACATTCTTCCCAACCAATTTTTTCCCATATGATAGATTTTGTTTAGAGCCACATTCACTGTTTACATAATTCCGACTTTTCAAAAAGTCGTTTGCTGCTGAGCCATGAGACGTGTTATGACTTCTTTTGCCATGGAGCTTTTTTTGTATTTTCTAGAGTTAATTTTTTGGTTTATAGTCTTAGTTTTGATGTGCTTCTCACTAATGAATCTTCACACTTTCTGCCACTTTTGATATGTCTTGGAGCAGATCCATTTTCATTCATTGTGCTGGATATTTAGTGTGCCTTTTTGATCTGGAAACTGATTGACTTATAGAATAGGGACACTTGGGGGTGCACTTGGGGGTGGGGGCTTGTTGAATTTTATTTCTTCTCCATTATCATCATTCCCTTTTTCTAGATCTCCCATTATGTTGATAATGGGCTTCCTGGACTGATCCTTTGACTTCTTTTTTTTGTTTTTAAGAATTTTTTTTTTTTTTTGAAATGGAGTCTTGCTGTGTTGCCCAGGCTGGAGTGCAGTGGTGTGATCTTGGCTCACTGCAGCCTCTGCCTCCCAGGTTCCAGCAATTCTCCTGCCTCAGCCTCCTGAGTAGACTAGCTGGGATTACAAGCGCACACCACCATGCCTGGCTAGTTTTTGTATTTTTAGTAGTGACGGGTTTCACCATGTTGGCCAGGCTGGTCTTGAACTCCTGACCTCAGGTGATCTGCCCGCCTCAGCCTCCCAAAGTGCTGAGATTACAGGCATGAGCCACTGTGCCCGGCCTGACTTTTTAATTGTATTTTTTTTAGTTTCCATCTTTTTTGCTTTATCTTCTGGAAGGAAACCTCACCTCGGGTTTCAACCCTTCTGTTAAGTTTTGGTTTTCATTTTCACTGCCATCTTTTTAACTTAAGAGCTATTTTGTTCTGGGTTTTTCTTTTTTTTCTTTTTTTTGTTTTTTTTTTTTGGTGGCACCCATTCTTTTATATTGCGGGATCTGGCCAGCAGCCCGCAATGTAACGGGCCTCTCTCTTTGTTCCCAGACGGATCGGCAGGTCGAGAAATAATAGGCACACACAAGATAGTGAAAGCTGGGTCTGGGGGATCACCGCCTTCCGGTCCCACGGTGCCAACAATGCACTGGATATGCCAGCATTTTATTATTAAGTTTAGTGAGGGCGGGGGTAGGTTAGTGAGGGATTTAGGGTCATTTGGTGATGGTGAGATGGTCACATGGGGATGAAGTAGTTCTTTAACATAACATCTGTATGCAGAAGTACAGTATACAGAGATAATTTACAATATAGTGTGTGCATCAGTAATTTCTAACAGAGCCTTAAAACAGGAAGTCTTTCCATAACCTATGATTAGCAAGATATTAATCAGCAGTAACAGTTACAGGAAAAGCTGGTTACAAACAATCCATAGAAAGAAGACGTGAAGCTAGACAACCAGTTAGACCAGAAATTCCCAGAAGGGAGTATGCCTTAACCCTAAAGAGGCCTAGAAGAACCATGGCAAGATGAGGGCATTTATAGCCCTATCTTATCCATATGGACAGGTGTTCCCCATGCATCCGTTTATAGGCTCTCCACGAGGGTCACATTCCATTCTCAGAGCTATGAACATCTGCTTTTCTGGGATAGGAATCTTGGTGATGTGAAACCTCCCTGACTGCACGTCCATTCATAGGCTCTCTTCTGGGGGAAGCACATCATGTGCTGTTGGCTCATTCTGACAGTCCAACCTGGCATTGTCTTTACACAATCCTGCATGCAATTTTGTATTTACAATAATCAGGAGTATTTCATCTTTTATTCCATAGCAATAGTTTCAGGGGGTCTTCCCACACTTTTATTCATAAATGAAGTCTTGTGTTTCTCTGAGCTTATTAGTGAAAAATTTTTTTTTTAAGTTTCTTCTTCAAGCATAGCCTTTTGTGTTGCTAAGTTTTTTTCGTTTTTTTTTTTTCTTCATTTTTGGGGTTTCCTGTCCTTATTTTTAGAGTATTTCCTTAAAAGTGTTAGTTCTTATTCATATTTAAGAGTGAGGCACTAAAACCATTTGAAGCTCTGAGCACATGGCTGGTGTGCTGACTCTAGGCCTCCCTGAAGGGTGATCTGGCTGGCCGTTAACTGAGGAAGCTCTCCTATGTCTGCCCGTCTGCCTTTCTTCCTTTTTTCCATCTTCCACTTTCCTCCATGAAGTGTATAAACTGGCTACCAGTTTGGGGGCTGATTTCTAAAGAAAACCCGAGGGGCCACAGCATTTAGCTAGTAAACTTCCTTTATTCCCCATTTCAGCATTTTACCAATCTCATCTGTGTCTGTTTTCTTCCAGTCAGGAGACCCTGTTTTACCCTTTCCACTGAGTGAGTCTCTAGTCTTATGCCACAGCACAGGATGATCCATCACCTGACTCTGCAGAGTGGAAGAAGAGGACACCTGGGGGGTCTTACTGATTGATGAACACTTTCCAGTGCAATCTTATTTTTCTCTGCCTTTGCCCCTACCTGTTCCAGAGATACCTGTTTCCACCTAGTAGGGATGCTTTTGGAGAATCTGCAGTGTAATTTTGTTATTTGGCTTACTATATTATTCATTTTGAACTATTTTGGGGTTCATTAACAGTTACCACCATCCAGCTTACAAAAGTTTGTTGCCATTGCCTGCTGTCGTCTCACTGTCCTTGTGGATTTATGTCCTTACCCTTTTAACCCCCCTATGCAGTTGTTGGGGTTCCTGAGGTAACAGAGGCAGTGTAAGTTTTTTCCAGGAATAATTTTCTACAACCTCTTTTAAGAGGCTGCATGGTTTGCAGTTTTACACTTTGCAGGTAGATTCCTAGAAGTATTCTGTTGCTTAAAGCCAATTACTTTGTAAAGATATTTGGTGTTTTGCCTGGATTGAAACAATTCGTATCCATAACAAAATAAAAATGTGCTTGTTGTCCACACTTATATGCCTGAGTTTTAGTTTTGCTTTGCTTACAAGCTGGTTTCAAGTTGGCTCAACTGGAACTTTGAACTTAAAATTGGATCCTGACTTGGGAATTGCTAATTCATTTCCCTCTCCAGTGTGACTTAAAGTATTTACCCACAATGTTCATTTTTTTTGTTATTTCAACTCATAATGATAAATTTTCCCATTGCCAAACATGGCCATTACTGGAGATACTATAGAGAATATTTAGACAAGATGAACTTCTTTTCCTGAGATGATTGATGGAAAATGATATGCTTACGAATATAGGGAGGTAATGTAAATTCAGACATAGTGTATTAAAAAAATTTTTTGAGCATTTGATGTATTCTAATTTTTCTTAATGATCTTACTGTATTTCTTGTTTTCCTCCCAAATATTGGAAATATATCAAGTGAGTTTAATATGTGAAAGAAATGAAAACTAGATGAGTTTCATGGTTTCAGAAAGTTATGACCAATAACATTCCAGAGTTTGGTGATTAGCATAAGAAAGTAAATAAATTATGTTGGTATTCTTGGAAGCAGTGATGTAAAGCAGCTTTATTCTTATGTTTTTATTGTTCCTGTGGTGAAGGACTACTTCAGTGAACTTCACTGAAAATCTTGTTTTTGTTGAAAATAGCGTAGCTCAGTAGCAAAATTTGGAATAGCATGAACTTATTAAAGATGTGGAATAATTGTCTGCATATGTTTTCCTAGATATAAGTTGAATTATAAAATGATGTTTCAAAAAATAAAACCACAAATTGAGGAACATGTCAAAATTCAAATAATCCAAATTTATAAATACATCCAGCTTACTTCTAACCTGTCTTCTTACTCAGAGAAATTTGTTTTCTTTTAAAGTATTATTGTTTTTTAACTGATGAGCTTTCAGACTGGACTGATAGTTTTTAAGTACCCTTTTAAATCTCTGCATATACTTGTTTAATTCTAAAACTCTACAATTGCTAATTTTTTACTGAATTTTTTTTTTTTCAGGTGTCCTTGCTGGTCATGACAACCGTGTGAGCTGCTTAGGTGTAACTGATGATGGCATGGCCGTGGCAACAGGCTCTTGGGACAGTTTTCTTAGAATCTGGAATTAACAGTGTCATACATGTTCTTTGTTCTCCATTGATATATCTGGAGAAATCAATGCTACAGCCTATAGCTGTGAAAAAATTCTACCTTATATTTGCAGGTGAAGATTTTTCTATGAGATTATATACAAAAACAAGCTTTCAGTATACTACCAAAAAAAAGTCGGGGGGGAAAAAAGGCAAAGGCGCCTTCTGAGATCAAAAGGACCAGTGTATTAATTTGAGGGGTTGGGTTAATTTAACCTTAATGAATTGTGCGTACTCAGAGTCTATTTTCTTTGTGTAGAACATAATGTACACATTATAGCAGGTCGCCATTGTGTTTGCATTTTTTAAGAAGTACATTTTTAACTTTGTATACACAAGAAATGTCATGTTTTTTAGTTTTGTAATGGAAGAACCAGGTACAGAAATAGACAGAAATGATACTGTATGTGTGTATATTTATGTCTGAAGAAAGTCCCCTTGAATCCTGATAGCTCTTTGAATCTAAGAGATCCTGATGGCTTCATGTTTAAGAGCATTGACAGGAGGGGCACCTCTGAGGAGAGTCCTTCGTTTCTCATGCATCATTTACCATATACTATTAATCTAAGTGCTCGCTTTCAGTCCTTTGAGGGGACAGATAATCTGAAGGCCAGAGATTAGAGATTTCACTGATATTTTGGACATACATAAGAAACTTCTTTAGAATTTATTAATAAAAAGTAGATAATAGCATATAAATGGTTCTTGACATTTTAAAAGCCTCGTTATGATCGGTTGACACTTCGACTACCCCCCTAAATAGCTGAACTTTCCTATTCATTTCATATTTGGAACTAAGTTTGTAGTGTATATTCATCTTTCAGAAGTTTGGTAAACATTGGGATTGTCCCTGCATCTGAACATCTTTCCCAGTGCTATCAGTATACATTTAGAGAGGAAATGCAATGTGACAGTGTTACATTTGGAGAGAAGTGTGAAATCTAACCAATCACTAAGACATATTTGTTGTAATATGGTGGTTTATTTCACGTTTGCAAACTATAAAATCTGAATCGATGTGAAATATCCGTGCCTTTATATTTCTTAAAATGAAACCCTTAAGCTTTTTGTTCTGTTTTGCAATATTTTGTAATATTTCTTCCCTTCCTTAGCACAAAATACTGGTTTCTAAGTGGTTTTGCTTCAAAGGATATCTAGATCTAAGTGATTCCACTTAAAGCCAAAATAAAAATTCCTAAAGCAGTTCTTAAAGGAGTTAGAGATAAATAGTTCTTCTGTGGTATAATAATGTGTCTATTACTAGAATGTCCCCCACCACCAAGTTAAAGATACTTTTCCTGTTGGATTTTTCTTTTACAAATAAGTTGGAATGATTTATAATAGAAGATTGTTAGTCTTGCGTGATGGTTAAGTCTTGGATTATTCTGATATATAGACGTGCATTGTTTTGTAACTTACTTTTCAGATAGGTCTGTGTTAACTTTTGAACATGTGTAACCTTAACCTAAATATTCCCAAATTTTACCTCTGAATTTTTTGTTTATATTGTGAATGTGCTAATATATGCATCACCTGTAAAGACATCAATATCAGTTTTGTTTATTAAAATCAGTTGACAATTAGAAGAATAATAAAATAGATAAAGACAAATTAAGATATAGGACCAAAACAGAATATTGTAGATGGCAGTTATGAATGTATATTTATATTTTGGTTAAGATTTCTATTAACTTTTTGGCTGGGTGCAGTGGCTCACACCTGTAATCCCAGCACTTTGGGAGGCCAAGGTGGGCAGATCACTTGAGGTCAGGAGTTCACGACCAGCCTAGCCAACATGGTGAAACCCCATCTCTTCTAAAAATACAAAAATTAGCTGGGTGTGGTGGCACATTCCTGTAATCCCACCTACTTGGGAGGCTGAGGCAGGAGAATCGCCTGAACTCAGGAGGTGGAGGTTGCAGTGAGCCGAGATTGTGCCACGGTACTCCAGCCTAGACGACAGAGTGAGACTCCATCTCAAATTAAAAAATAAAATAAAAAATTTTAAAAATTATATGAACTTTGCTATTAATGCTATTAGTGTTTATTTGTAGGCTGTTTATATCACTTCATAAAGAACAGCTCTTTGAGAAAAGAATAAAGGAATGTATTCATTTCCGGAAAAAGAGGGTTGGGGAAAGTTTGCCATGTAGGTTAGTCAGAAATTTATTCTGAAGTCCTGTTCAAGAAAGCAATTGTATTATGCATAAAAATAACCTTAAATGTATAAAAGAGAATCTCCTCTACTTAAAAGTTATTATAGTAGTCAGAGGCATACAGACCACAGGAATTATATGGCCTTAACATATTTCAAAATGACATTTATTTTAATGTTCTTAAAGTTTATGAAGAGGAGTTTAAGACAGTTCCCATAATTAAATATTTATTCGGCAACTAAAAACTATTTAACACTTGTGGTTAATTATACACATAAACAAATGGCTACAGAGTAGCCTCACTACAGTTACCTTTCTGGTTACACCTTTGCTTTCTAATATTAGAGGCTCCAGTTGCTAAGTATATTTGTTTACTTGCAGTTTAAGTTGAGCTGATTATTTGTTTAATTCTGTTGTTGTTCCTGAATTCAATGAGTATATAATTTGTAGAGATGTTGAATACTTTTGATCTTACTTTTTAAGACTGAAAAATCTGGCTGGATTTAGTTTTTAAAAATATGCATCATCAAGAATATTGCAGTTAATGTTCCTTCTTTTTTTTTAAAGACAGAATCTCTGTCACCCAGGCTGGCATGTGCAGAGGCACGATCTTGGCTCATTGCAGCCTCAACCTCTGCCTCCTGGGTTCAAGTGATTCTTGTGCCCCAGCCTCCCAAGTAGCTGGGACTATAGGCATATGCCACCATGCCCAGCTAATTTTTGAATTTTTAGTAGAGATGGGGTTTCGCCATCTTGGCCAGTCTGATCTCCTACTCCTGGCCTCAAGTGATCCACTGGCCTCAGCCTCCCAAAGTGCTGGGATTACAGACGTGAGTCACCGCGCCCAGCCAGGTTTCCTTCTTTACTTTCTAGGAAACATTTAAACATAATGTGCCTCAGAAGGTTAATTTGTCGACTTTGTAGCATGTCAGGAAGAGTAATTTTTTGAGATCTGGCAAGAATATTTTAGAGATACATATTATTTTCTAAATATGTGATCACCCTGTGGTGTTTAGCATATCATCCCAAAAACCTGCTTAAGAGCAGTTCTTGGCCAGGCACAGTGGCTCATGCCTGTAATCCCAGAACTTTGGGAGACTGAGGCAGGTGGATCACGAGGTCAGGAGTTCAAGACCAGCCTGGCCAAGATGGTGAAACCCTGTCTCTACTAAAAATACAAAAATGAGCCAGGTGTGGTGGTGGGTGCCTGTCATCTCAGCTACTCATGTGGCTGAGGCAGAGAATTGCTTGAACCCGGGAGGCAGAGTTTGCAGTGAGCTGAGAGTGCGCCACTGCACTCTAGCCTGGGTGACAGAGCAAGACTCCGTCTCAAAAAAATAAATAAATAAATAAAATAAAAAGCAGTTTTTGCTATCAGCAAGGATATCTCCTCCACTTTAATGGACAGGCCTCATTTTTGGCAGCTATACTGTTTGAGATTTAGACTGAATATCCAGGATTCCTCCCTAGCCCAAGTTTTTACTTGTGATTACACATACCACATTGAATTCCATCTTCAGAGGCAAAGATTTGGGCTTCATATCTCTTCAGCAAAAGGGCCTGTTCAGCAATTCCCTTCATTTTAGACTCATATGACCTCAGAGATTGCATGATAATAGTAAACTAGTCTCCTGGAAATAATGGATGTAGGTGCTTCTAGAGTATGTTACAGAATTTCAAACTTAACCTATTAATAAATGGATCTTGACTTAAGGTGACAAAGTGAAACTTTTATTAGTGCTTAAAAATGCTGTGCCAATATTGTATAACTGAGCTCCTCCAATACTCTTGGTATTTTGGATTTAATAATAATTTAAGACCTTAAGCATTTTCAGTGTGAACATGTTCAGGGAAATATGATTTGATGTAAATGTCTCAGATCCAAGTTGTAACACAATGAATACTTGTGGCTTATTCTTGGTTTAACTTAGGAAAACTGGTTAAACAATCCCCCATTTGGGCCTGTCATCATTTTAATAGTGCAGATGTTCTTTCTAAAATCTTCAGGGTCTGAGTCAGGCTGAATTTTTTTTTTTAATTAAATATTATGTTCAAATTCTTTCCTTTTTGCCATTGTGAAAAAGCAAAATTTTAAATGATTTCTTCTGTTAGAATTTTTAAAAATATCCACAGGTTGGACCATCTTATGGGTTGCACAATAAATTTATATTTTAAATTAGATTAAGTAGAATGTGAAGTACATTTCAGATTTACTAGTTTTCTTTCCATTGTTCATTTTGGGTTGCCTCAGATTCAGTGTATATTTTAAAATATTGGTTACATAATAGGTACTCAGTGAAATGGTTTATAGAATATCTAAGCTAGCACTTTATTTTTAAAAAGTAACTTATTAATCACACATTGATGGTACACCTTGTGTTTAGCAAATGTTTGCATGTCGATAAAATCTCCCTATGTCTTCTTTAAATCCAGTTACTGATTTTGTAAAATACAGTTGTGATAAAGCAGCATTACGGAGGGAAAAAAAAGCTATGTTCCAACTGGTGTTAAATGTATTCAACAAAATCTTACATCGTACAGTATTTCTTAATTAATAGAACTTCAGTGATATACTTGGTAGATATCTCAAGCCTTTTGTCTTTTACACAATGGTGCTTTATCCTATTGTTTTCTTTTCAAAGAAGCATCTGAACACTTGCATTTCTATTTTCCTATCCAAAGGCATTCACATGTAAGTGTGTTTTTAAAGTTCATTAAAATTATTTTCCTGTTAAAGCATTCTGAAAATGTTTGTCTTTACCTAGAATGATTTGTACACACTTGTGTCAATTGAACATGAATGTCAGTAGTAGTCTAATTATGGGAAGGGTAAACATGTTAGATTACGGCTCTTAAAGCTCTAAACCATATAAACTATGGAGTTGTATCATGATTTAACTGTTCTTAGATCTTTCTTACACAGTGATTCATTCCTGTATTTGTACAGTGGCTTTATGAAATGTGAATTGATCCTGTAATCAATAAAGTGCTTTTAACCAGATTTCATTGTATCTTTTTTTTTAATCCTGCACCTTTTGGTTGTTTTTTTTTTTTTTTTTTGAGTGTTACTGTTGCTCAGGCTGGAGTGCGGTGGTGTGATCATGGTTTACTGCAACCTCAGCCTCCCGTGCTCAAATGATCATCCCACCTCAGCTTCCCGAGTAGGATTGGACTATGGGTACATGCCACTATGCCCAATTAATTTTTGTATTTTTTGTAGAGACGGGGTCTGTGTTGCCCAGGGTGGTCTTGAACTCCTGAGCTCAAGAGATCTGCCTGCCCCAGCCTCTTAAAGTGCTGGGATTACAGGCATGAACTACCATGCCCAGCCAATTTTTTATAAAGTTTTTATTGAAACAGGGGTCTTGCTTTGTTGCCCAGGCATGTCTTGAACTCCTGACTTTAAGGGACCGTCCCACCTTGATCTCTCAAACTGCTGGGACTGCAGGCTTGAGCCAACAAGCCTGGCCTCTATAATTTTTAAATAAGCAATTCTGCTTATGGTGTTGATAAATTATCTTTACTACTTTCTTTCACCACCACACCCTTGGGGGAGGATGAATGTGGAAATTAAAGATGTTATATAATTATTTACAGATTATCTTAAATTTACTTCAATATGTGGGAGATAAAACAACTTTGGCCATGAGTTGGTAATTCCTGAAGCTGGACAATGGGGTCATGAAGGTTTATTATGCTTTCCTGGTTATTTCTGTCCTTGATTAATATTATTCTATAATAAAATGTTTCTTTCCTTTATGAGTCCATGCAGGGGTACACAGCACTATAGGTTGAAGCAGAGGGCAAGAATCAACTCCCCTTTGACACTCTCAATATTAGTTCTATTGTCCAGTGAAGCATACTAAGTACCTGTAAATTGTTATGTCTAAGGCAGAAAACTTGAAATGTGCTCCTCCAATGGTATTGTGTCCAGAATTGGTGGGTTCTTGGTCTCGCTGACTTCAAGAATAAAGCTGCAGACCCTCGTGGTGAGTGTTACAGTTCTTAAAGATGGTGTGTCTGGAGTTTGTTCCTTCAGGTGTTCAGATGTGTCTGCAGTTTCTTCCTTCTGGTGGGTTGGTGGTCTCGCTGACTTCAGGAGTGAAGCTGCAGACCTTCGCGGTGAGTGTTACAGCTCTTAAAGGCAGCATGTCTGGAGTTGTTCATTCTTCCCGGTGGGTTCGTGGTCTCGCTGGCTTCAGGAGTAAAGCTGCAGACCTTCGCAGTGAGCATTAACAGCTCACAAAGGTGGCATGGACCCAAAGAGTGACCGGCAGCAAGATTTATTGTAAAGAGCGAAAGAACAAAGCTTCCACAGTTTTGGGACCCGAGCAGGTTGCCACTGCTGGCTTGGGCAGCCTGCTTTTATTCCCTTATCTGACCCCACCCACATCCTGCTGACTAGTCCATGTTACAGAGAGCTGATTGGTCCATTTTGACAGAGTGCTGATTGGTGCATTTACAATCCTTTAGCTAGACACAGAGTGCTAGACAGAAAAGTTCTCCACCTCCCCACTAGGTTAGCTAGATACAGAGTACTGATTGGTGTGTTTACAAACCTTGAGCTAGACATAGGGTTCTGATTGGTGTATTTATAATCCCTTAGCTAGACATAAAGGTTCTCCAACTCCCCACTAGACTCAGGAGCCCAGCTGGCTTCACCTAGTGGATCCCACACCGGGGCGGCAGGCAGAGCTGCCTGCCAGTCTGGCTCCATGTGCCTGCACTCCTCAGCCCTTGGGCGGTTGATGGGACTGGATGCCGGGGCGCAGGGGGTGGTGCTCCCCTGGGAGGCTCATGCCATGCAGGAGCCCATGGCGGCCCATGGCCCTGGAGGACCCTGCACACCCTCTGCAGTGGCTGACCTGGGTGCTAAGCCCCTCACTGCCCGGGGCTGGCAGTGCTGGCTGCCTGCTCCAAGTGTGGGGCCCACTGAGCCCATGCCCACCCAGAACACGCTGGCCTGTGAGCATCGTGCGCAGCCCTGGTTCCCGCCTGCGCCTCTCCCTCCACACCTCCCAGCAAGCAGAGGGAGCCGGTTCCGGCCTTGGCCATCCCAGAGACGGGCTCCCACAGTGCAGTGGCAGGCTGAAGGACTCCTCAAGCATGGCCAGAGTGGACGCTGAGGCTGAGGAGGTGCTGAGAGTGAGGGCTGCTAGCATGTTGTCACCTCTCAATCCCCCCTCTTAACAGGATAACCCAACTGCTGTTGGGAATTTGGCCTATGACTGCTCTAGCTACTTCCTGCTGGATAGGGGCAGTGAAGGGGCCCTGCAGTTACGGTGTCCTCCAGAGGGGCGGTCTCTAGGCCAGGGAAAGTGCCAACGGGTTGGTCCAGGGGTCCTCGGTAGAAGTTGTTAGTTGAGTTCATTTGGGGTTCCATTTTTAAGACCGTCTGTGGCTTGATGGCTTCAATTCTAGAGGAAACAAATTTGACAAGAAGGTTAAAAATACAGGGCCCAAAGGCAAGTAATAGCAAGATGGCTGCCATGGGACCTAGAAAGGGGAGAAGCCATGTTGCCCAACTCCAGAGGTTGGTATAAGAGTTTGAAAGGCATCTGATTTCAGAAGCCTTTTCCTGTAAACGCCGGGCTGCATCTCATACTATCCCTGACTGGTTAGTGTAAAAACAACACTCTTCTGCTAAGAAGGTGGACAGTCCGCCTTCCTCAGCAGTGAGGAGGTCTAGGCCTTGGCAGTTTTGGAGAGTCACTGCTGCTAACGAGTCTATTTGGGATTGTAAAGTAAGGATAGATTTTGTTATTTCTTGCAAACTGTCTGAGAAATCCTTTGAGAGTGTGTGGTAGTAGGATAATGAAGTAGATAAACTGGCTATTCCGGTTCCTGTAGCAGTAGCCATTCCTAAGCCTGTAAGTAGGGGTATTAGTTGTATGGCTCTGCACTGATGGACTTGAGTTTTGAGGGGTACTGATAAGCTCTGATTTCCTGGGGCAATGTTAATGTTGGGACTTAGAAAGACTAAGGTGCAGGTGCCTGTCCAGTTAGTGGGGAGGCAGATATAGGTTGACGTTCCACATAAGAAGAATATGCCTTGGCTGGGTAGACATTTAGAAATTTACCCTGGGGGCTTTTAAAGGAATAGGGTACACTTTTTTCTTTACTACTTCTATATCTTTTTCTTTCTCTTCGACTTCTTCTTTGTCTCTCTCCTTCTGACTCTTTCCTTTCTGCTGCTTCCTTCTCTTTGACTTTTGTCTTTCTCTGACTTCCTGTCTCTGTCTCTCTTTCCTTTCTGCAGCCTCTGCCAGCTGCTTATGCTGTTGTTCTCCCTTCTCCTTCCCCTTTTTGATGGCCTTGGCAGTGTAAGACTGACACCTTCTTCAGTTTTTGCACTGTGTGAAGTAACTCCATGATTTCCTTGTGGTATTTAATGGGGGTTCCCAGATGTTAGGAACTCCGTCTTTCCATATTGCAGTATGCACATGTAGGATTAGATAAGCATACTTCCTATCTGTATACACATTTATTCTTTTTCCCTTTCGCAGTTCTAAGGCTCGGGTAAGTGCCACTAGTTCTGCTAACTGGGCACTAGTCCCTGGGGGAAGAGGCTTACCTTCAAGTTTGGTTACATCACTAACTATGGCATAACCTGCCCTTTGTATTCCATTCTCCACAAATGAACTTGCATCAGTGTATAGGTTAAGGTCAGGATTAGCTAAGGGGACTTCTAAGAGATCATCTCAGGCGCCGTAAGTCTGGACTATAATTTGTTGGGAGTCATGCTCGATTGGTTCCCCATCCTCTAGGAGAAAAGTGGCAGGGTTGAGGGCCACATATGTACATATTTGAAGCACTGGTCCCTCAAGGAGTAGCTCCTGGTATCTAAGTAGGCGGTTGTCTGATAGCCATAAACTTCCTTTGGCACCTAGTCTGCCATTTACATCATGAGTAGCCCAGACAGTGAGATCCTTTCCTTGTATTATTTTGATAGCCTCTGACACTAAGACAGCCACTGCTGCCAACTACCCATAAACAGTGAGGCCAGCCTTTTGCTACTACATCAATTTCCTTACTTAGGTATGCCATTGGTTGTGGGGTTGTTCCACGAGTCTGAGTAAGGACTTGAGAGCTATCCCTGCTCTCTCTGTGATGTATAAACAGAAGTTTTGTCCTGTCGGAAGGCTTAAAGCTGGAGCCTGCTTTAAGGTTTTAAAGGCTGTTTCTGCCTCTGGTTCCCATTCTACTAGATGAGTATTTGCCCTCTGGGTTTCCTTGATTAGAGTATAGAGGGGTCTGGCTATCTCGCTATATCTGGCCAGCAAAAGCCGGTGATTCCAAGGAACTCCTGCAACTGTTTTAATGTCTTAGGGTGAGGATAAACCAGTATAGGCTGTATTTGTTCCTTGCTGAGGGTCCTGGTCCCTCTGGCTAAGATTAGGCCTCGACATTTGACCTTATGTAGACAAAGCTGGGTCTTCGACTTAGACACCTTGTACCCTTGATTAGTTAGAAAGTTCAAGAGATCTAGAGTAGCCTGCTGGCACCCGGTTTCCGAACTGGTAGCCAAAAGTAAATCATCCACATACTGAAGGACCAGAGTGCCTGGACTTGAGAAGTGGCCTAGATCGTGGGCCAGTGCCTGAACAAAGAGATGAGGGCTATCCCTAAACCCTTGGGGCAAGATTGTCCATGTAAGTTGGGACATGTGGTCTGTGGGATCCTCAAAGGTAAAGAGAAACTGGGAGTCAGAGTGCAGGGGAATACAGAAGAAGGCATCCTTGAGGTCAAGAACTGTGAACCATTCTGCTTCCTCTGGTATTTGAGAGAGCAGGGTATAGGGGTTGGGTACAACTGGATATAGAGGAATTACTGCCCATTGATGAGCCTAAGATCTTGCACTAGTCTCCACTGACCGTTCAGTTTTTGTACTCCTAGAATTGGGGTGTTGCAGGGACTGCTGCATTTGCTTACTAAGCCTTGAGCTCTTAAATGCTTAACAATATTCTGTAATCCTTTATGAGCTCCAGGCCTTAAGGGATATTGCCTTTGATAAGAAAAAGTGTTGGGATCTTTTAACCTGATTTGGACTGGGCGGGCATTTTTTGCCCTTCCAAATTGTCCTTCCAATGCCCAGACTTCAGGGTTGATTCCCTCCTCAAGTAGGGTACAACAAATGAGTAACCTGTTCCCCATATTCATGTAGATAATAGCTCCAGCCTTGGCTAATATATCCCTCCCTTAATAAGGGTGTGGGACTTTCAGGCATAACAAGAAAGCCATGTGAAAAGAGCAAAGTCTCCCAATTGCAACTGAGGAGGCAGGAGAAATACCTGGTTACAGGCTGTCCCAGGATTCCTCAGATGGTAATGGACCTTGAGGACAGTCGTCCTGCCAGGAGATTAACACTGAGAAGGTCACGCCAGTGTCCAGGAGGAAGTCAATTTCCTGGCCCTCAATGGTTAAATGTACCGGGGGCTCAGCGAGGGTGATGACATGAGCTGGCGCTTGCCCCTGGCACCCTCAGTCCTGTTGTTGGATCATCTGGTTGGGGGCTTCTGACCCGGAGAACTTTCGTCCTCTGGGGCAGCGCACCTTCCAGTGATTGCATGGACGAGGGGCAGCTTGTTTCTCATTGAACAATCTTTTTTAAAGTGTCCTAGTAAACCACACTGATAACAAAGCCTACCGGGTGATTGGCCTGCTCCATTTTCTGTCCTGTCTGAACCTCCAAGGTTTGTTTGTCTGAGGGCCGTAACTAAGGCTGCGGCCTTTCTCTGATCTCGCTTTTCCTACTGGGCCTGTTCCTCTAGGTCCCTATTACAGAACACCGAGGTTGCCAGGTTTAATAATGCCTCCAAATTTTGTTCAGGGCCCAGGGCTTGTTCTCCTGATATCTGTGGCTGATTGGGTAATAAACTTATCTTTTAGAATCAACTGACCCTCCAGTGATTCAGGTGACAGAGGAGTACATTTTCTTAAGACTCCCGTAGCCACTCAAGGAAGACAGGATTTTCTTCCTTTCCCTGAGTTATGGTGGACATCATTGAATAATTCATTGGCTTTTTTCTAATTCTCCTTAGTCCTTCTAGAACACAGGTCAACAGATGTTTACGATTCCAGTCCCCATGATCTTAGTCAAGGTCCCAGTGGGGATCCATACGGGGGACGGCTTGCTGACCAGTAGGGAATTTGTCCCTTTCTTTGGCTGTCATTTTATCATTTACTTGACTAAGATACCAGATATCTCCAAACTCTCCGGCTGCGGCTAAAACCGCATTCTTTTCATTAAAGGCCAGGGTTTGGTCTAACAATAGCATGACATCTCTCCAAGTGAGGTCGAAGGTTTGCCCTAGACCCTGTAGGACATCTATGTACCTATCAGGATCATCTGAAAACTTCCCCAGGTCTGCCTTGACCTACTTTTAAGTCAGAGAGGGAGAAGGGGACATGTACTCTGGTTGGGCTGAATTCCCCTCCCCCTACAGCTTGAAGGGGACATAACCGATAGCCTGAGGGTTTTTGTGGTCCTTTGGAGATTTCTTTGCGTATTTCCTTCTGGGCAGGAGAGATGAGAGGAGGATTATCATTAATAGGAAGGGCAGCTATAGGGAAGCTAGGATATAGGGCTAAGAGGTCCTCCTGTGGGATGTAAACTGCAAGCTTTGATAGTTGTGTATTCTCCCTCAATGAAAAGAAAGCTTGGATATAAGGTATTTCACTCCATTTGCCTTCCCTCTTACAAAAAAGGTCAAGCTGCAGGATAGTATTGTAATTCGTACTTCCCTCAGGTGGCCATTTTTCCCCATCAGAGAGAGAACATATTGGGGCCAAGCGGTAGTGCAAAAAAAAAATGAGCCGCCTCTTTTTCAGGGTTTGTGGGTCAAATTGGTCCCAATGGCTTAGGATGTATTTTAAGGGTGAGCCTGTTGATGCCTGAGTGTTTCCCATCTGAAAGACAAAACCGTCCGCGGTTTTGGTTTGTTTCTCTCCCTGCCCAACGGTCCCTGGATCCTGCTGATCAGAATAGTTGCACTCACCAACGCAGCAGCAGAAACACTAGCTTTCCTCCCATACCACATGGAGGACCAAGGAAGGTCGGATTTAGTGGCCCTTACTGAGGCATTCTTGAAAACCTGCACCCTTGCCTGTCCTCCTAGACCACGAGAACGACCGAGAAAAATCGGATTTAGTGGCCCTTACCAACACATTCTCGAAAATCTGTTAAGACTCTTAAGCATTCTCCTATTAGTATTGGGACTTTACCCCTATCCTATAAAAATGTTATGCCCCAAAAATGAAGTGGAGGGCCATACCCTGAGGGAGGGAAGGGATCTCCAGGGTTGGAAGAGTGACACCTTTTGTCCTCACTTACATGAACAGGAAGGATACAATTTCTGAGGCTCCTCATAGCCTAGCTTCAGGAATAGCTTTTGTTAGGCCAGCTAGTCTGAGGAGGGATCCTAAAATTCCAGGTAGTCCCCTCCACGACGGGGCTTTGGGCAAAAATTATGTCTTCTGATTGGTGAGCCAGGGTGCCTAAAGAAGGCAACAGAGTCTTGGAGTTTATACTAGAAGTCATTCTTACAGGAGAAACTAGAAAAGCAACAGAGACAGGGAGTGGTTTTTAGAAGCGGGACTAGCCTCGGAGAAGAGAGGTGAGAGGAAATTTGTCCGGCAGGCATTAGGACCCAGGGGACAAGGGTCAGGATAGATAGAATAGATAGGTGAGTCTCACTTGGGCAACATGCCTTTGAGAGTTCCGCTCATGGCTGCAGGGTCAACCAACTTCTTGTCAGGAACCCGGAGCTGCATGGCTTTCCTCCCTGCCGACCCTCGGCTCAGCCCAGAAGTACAGGAAAAGTGGAAGCTGGTTCTAGGCAAACCAATGCTCCCAACTCTGAAGAGTCAAGGGTTGTCAGAGAACCCTTTCCCAGAAAGCCTGACACCCATGTCTTTAGTCCGGCAGCCATGCTAGTCGCTTTTAACTGGCTGACAGGTGCCCAGTATTTAGCCCCCAAATTCTAAGAAAAAATAGGACAGAATAGCAAGCAAAAGGGGTCCATTGGTGCTCACCGATCAGCAACAGTTGATGTCCCACTGCTTGGCGATAGGCAAGATTCTCACCGCGTGGTGATAGGTGAAAGTCCCACCTGGGTCACCAAAATGTGTCCGGAATTGGTGGGTTCTCAGTCTTGCTGACTTCAAGAATGAAGCCGCAGTTCTTAAAGATGGTAGTCCAGAGTTTGTTCCTTCAGGTGTTCAGATGTGTCCACAGTTTCTGGTGCAGACCCTTCCTTCTGGTGGGTTGGTGGTCTCGCTGACTTCAGGAGTGAAGCTGCAGACCTTCACGGTGAGTGTTACAGCTCTTAAAGGTGGCAGGTCTGCAGTTGTTCATTCTTCCCGGTGGGTTCGTGGTCTTGCTGGCTTCAGGAGTGAAGCTGCAGACCTTCACAGTGAGCGTTACAGCTCATAAAGGTGGCATGGACCCAAAGAGTGAACAGCAGCAAGATTTATTGTACAGAGCCAAAGAACAAAGCTTCCACCATGTAGAAGGGGACCCCAATGGGTTGCCACTGCTCGCTCAGGCAGCCTGCTTTTATTCCCTTATCTGACCCCACCCACATCCTGCTGACTGGTCATTTTACAGAGAGCTGATTGGTCTGTTTTACAGAGAGCTGATTGGTCCGTTTTACAGAGAGCTGATTGGTCCATTTTGACAGAGTGCTGACTGGTGTGTTTACAATCCCTGAGCTAGACACAGAGTGCTCATTGGTGCATTTACAATCCTTTAGCTAGACACAGAGTGCTGATTGGTGCATTTTTTACTGAGTGCTGATTGGTGCATTTACAATCCTTTAGCTAGACACAGAGTGCTAGAGAGAAAAGTTCTCCACATCCCCACCAGGTTAGCTAGATACAGAGTACTGATTGGTGTCTTTACAAACCTTGAGCTAGACACAGGGTGCCGATTGGTGTATTTACATCCCTTAGCTAGACATAAAGGTTCTCCAAGTCCCCACTAGACTCAGGAGCCCAGGTAGCTTCACCTAGTGGATCCCGCACTGGGGCTGCAGGTGGAGCTGCCTGCCAGTCCCACTCCATGCACCCACACTCCTCAGCCCCTGGGCGGTCAATGGGACTGGGCGCCATAGCACTGGGCAGCGCTCATCAGGGAGGCTCGGGCTGTGCAGGAGCCCACAGCAGGTGGGGGATGCTCGGTTATGGCAGGCTGCAGGTCCCAAGCCCTGCCCCATGGGGAGGCAGCTGAGGCCCAGCGAGAATTCGAGCGTAGCACTGGCGGGCCAGCACTGCTGAGGGACCCAGTGCACCCTCTGCAGCTGCTGGCCTGGGTGCTAAGCCCCTCACTGCCCAGGGAAAGTAGTGCTGGCCACTCACTCTGAGTGCGGGGCCCACCGAGCCCATGCCCACCCAGAATGTGCTGGCCCGCGAGTGCTTCACATAGCCCCGGTTCCTGCCCACGCCTCTCCCTCCACACCTCCCTGCAAGCAGAAGGAGCCGGTTCCAGCCTCAGCCAGCCCAGAGAGGGGCTCCCACAGTGCAGTGGCAGGCTGAACGACTCCTCAAGTGCCGTCAGAGTGGACTCTGAGACCGAGGAGGCACCGAGAGCGATGGCTGCTAGCATGTTGCCACCTCTCAGTATTGTATAACACATACTAATGACTGGTGTATGTAACTTTGACTTACTCTTTTACTGTATTATACTAATGAGGTGATATCAAACCATTATGAGTTTTCAAGTTTAAGTACTTTCATATAAAGGTTACGGCCTTAAGCTTTGTAACCTAAATTAGCAGTGCGTGATCTTAGACATTGTTTTTCCATGTTGTAGTTGTTACCTAATCCCACTTTCTGTGGCCTGTACCATTTCTTGGGTTATAAATCAGCAATAAAAGCTAAACATCAAAATTAATTTGCATTAGTATACTGCATTCTAGTGTTAATTTGCATAAAAATATATTTTTGAAAGGCTTCAATGGCCTAGTGTTCTCTTCTAAGATATCTTGAAAAATAGAGTTGCACCTGCTGTAAAAAGGCTGAGTAGCATCTAGAAGCCTTAAAAGGCATAGAAAAGGAAGGATTGTGTATTCAAAGAAAAAAAGCCTTAAATTTTATCCCTCCCATGAAAAGGAAGCGTAAACTACACGTGGCCAAATGTACTGTGTTCCCTGGGATTGTGTATTTCTAACAAGTGTCTAGGAGATATTGATCTGGTAGTCCTATATTTTGTCTAGCAAATTCCAAGAATGGTGTCATTTTTGAACATTTCCATTCCATCTGAGTTTCAATCAATTTTTTTTAACTTCAAAGATTTTATTTGATTCATTAAAGAGGAAACTGGTGAGGTATTTCTACCAGCTCAAGGGAGAATTTTGTAAACGTTACATGTATTGATCAGAAATACTGAAATGAATGTGCAAATGGAGGCAAAACTGGCCTCTTCCACAGTGGGGAAGAAAGTCAACAGAACCTCCACTAGGCATAATTTACATGTGTACAGACTCAATCAGCTTTTAATATAGAAAGATATTTGAACCCAAAATCTTTCATTAAGGTAAAAAATACAGTAATAATTTTTAATGAAATCCTGGAAAATTGATACAAATAAAATTAAAAGCCTCCAATGGGGTAGAATCCAGCAAAATCCTAGACAAATGCCTCCTGAAGAACAGCTTTTTAAAAACATCACTGTTATCATTCAAAATTCAGACCTCTCCTATCTTTGGCTATTTTTATCTCTTCAAACTTTACTAAAATTGCGCTAGGAAAGCTTTCCTTATTGTAATCATAATTGGAGCAAAGCTGAAAATGTGTCTTTAGAAACATCTAAGGAAATTACTTAGACTCAGATACTTATAAGTGACCATAACAAGCTTTTATCCTGTTTCACGTCAGTTTTAATGGGAATAAAAAGTAAAAACAGCACATTTATTAGTGGTTCACATAGCTGCCGTGATGGCAAAGTGACTGTAACTTGCATAAATAATACACTCAAGGACATTCCACATTCCTTGGTGGTTCCAGCAATGCAATTTATTAAATAAAATTAAAAAGTGACTATTCCCATGAAAGAAAGCATCAAAAACTAGTTTTGAGAAAGAAGATGAAAGGCTCAATCTCTAACTCCTGGATGCCAGGAAGCAGAGTTTTTCAGAATCAAAAACAAATTAAGAGCTCACAGCCCCACCCCTCAGGGGTCACATTAAGTTGGTACTGTTGCTTGTAACTAATTCATGATTTTAGCCCTTTCTTTACCCAAAATTAAAACTAAGGACATAACACTCTTCAAAAATACACATACCCTGAGATAGATCATTACCAGAATCTATACAGGGCTTTGCTATTTAGGTACAGTTAGTACAATTCATATTTAAAGTCATTTCATAAAAATAACAACTGTCCCAATCTTACAAGTTTCATTTCCTCCCATCATGGTCACCAAAGCAATCTCTATTGTTAGGGTTCTTCATTGCTTGAAGGTAGAAACTGCTTAGCAAAATTCTCCAGCTCATTTTCAAGTTGAACAGCTTTATTTCTAATTAAAAAAATAAAACAACAATCTAATTACCATAAAAGTCAAGGAGAAAAGTGCATTCCATCCATTATTAAAAGACAAAAACTTTAATAATAAACAACGAAGAGCATAACAGTGGAATCACATCTTACACGGGAGTTATATCCTAAGTTACCTAGAGTCATGATTATGCTTGCAAATTCCCTTTAAATAATGCACAAAGTACAAAGTGTTTCTTACGGACATATAAGGAAACTAGCAGATGTTACAGCGGCAATGGCATACCAAAAATATTTCCTTTAAACACTAGATTCATCCTTGATGCAGCCAAATGCCCACAAGAGAGGAAAACTGGAACTAAAACGGTCAGAAAACCAGATTTGTTTCCCATTCTCATACTATGCCAGGGCACATATTCATTGCGTGGGCTCTCTCTCTCCATTATGGAGCAGGGAGGGGTCTTGTTTTACTTTATTCCTGCGTGCATATGCTTCAGGTCACACAAGTGAAGTGTACATCAGCTCGGAACTCTAATGTATATATTTCTTGAGGTAGCTTTCCTGCAGCATTAGCACATTAAATTCTATTCAAATGGCTGAGCCTAATCTAGTAAAAAAATGGAGATTCCAAATATTATGGTATTTGATTTTTTAAAACTTTTTTCTATTAGAAAAATGATTAATTAGCAGACCAAAAATATTCATACTTACTCACGCCAGTCTTTCCCAAATCAGAAAGCTACACGACTAATGCCAATAATCTATTTTATCATTTGTTTTATTATAACAAAATGAAATACTACTTAAAAACTTACCTAGGTATTTTTCCTAGCTGAATAAATCAAAACCAAAATTAACCACAAAAACTTACAGGGTTAAGTTTAAGGTTAAGACAAAAAACCAATTTCTACTGCAGTTTCACCAAATTTGAAAGGTATATTTGGGATGAGCTGACTTAAAATAGGAGCAATCGAATACATACAATTCACATGGGTGGGTGAGGGTGAAAATATCTAAGTGACAGGCAGTCATCTTTTCCAGAGATTTTGAAACTAAGGTGCAATGAACACGTGTGTTGGTCAGATGAAGACACTATGGATAATCACTACTATGGGTGTTTTAAGCACGTCCAAAAATCCAGGTCACAAAGACAGTCCCTCCAATTTGTAAACATTGACTACTAAGCTATTCTTACACGGGCAATTTTGTGTAGTATGTGTTCTAGAAGTAACAGCAGCGACTAAATGAGGTTTAATCGTTCTTCCAAGACATTCTGACAAGCGAGCCTAATGGGTAAGCATAAGTAAGAAAGCTGAAAGTTAAGTTCTTAAGCACTGAGTAAGAATTCCCAACTACAGACCGAATGGTGACACTTTCAGTCTTGTCCCCAAAAGCAAATTTCATTAGACCCTAAATAATATATAATGAATCATATCAAACCAAAAATCCACATTTTATCAGGAAATCTTACTTCTGTTATGATTTAAGTATACACAATTGGCCGGGCGCGGTGGCTCAAGCCTGTAATCCCAGCACTTTGGGAGGCCGAGACGGG
>NW_012118155.1:1708940-1710528 GCF_000951035.1 Colobus angolensis palliatus | reverse complement strand
TCTCCTGACCTCGTGATCCGCCCGTCTCGGCCTCCCAAAGTGCTGGGATTACAGGCTTGAGCCACCGCGCCCGGCCTACCTTTGTTTTTATTTATATGAATTTCAGCTGATTTCTTTGGATGTCCAAATATGTTAATTAGATGAAAACTCATTCTTAATATAAATTACAACTATCAGATAAAATAGAGGCTCAAAAAACTTGGTCAATGAATGAATGAATAAATGAACAAATTCCTCAAATTTGAGGTCTCCTGGTAACCATTCTCTGCAATTATTAACTGTTACTTCAGGCTTTGATTTTGTATCTGAAACAGTTTACCGTTCCTGCAATTCCTGTCTCCTGAGTCTGAACAATTTCATACACTACTACAAAGTTATTTGTTTTAGAGCTGAGTGTTGGTGACATCACTCTCAGAATTCCTAATTATCCAAACCCCAGTCTACACATACAGACAAGGCCACATCCTGCCATGAAGTCTATAACTGAATGTATGTACACAGCTTATATACACGTGCCACACTGAAATTTTTCTCTTCGTGTCCTTGAATGCATTCCTTTCCCCTTACCTTCTTGCTTTTGATTTGGGTTGTTGTCTCCATCTTATCTTCTGATACAGCGTGTTCAAATCTCACATGCTACACATCTCCTCTAGGAAATCTTTATTGATCTACTATCCTTCATGATTTAAGTAACTTGTACAGCCTTGTCTTATGATAATAGTTTATCTTCTTCTTACATTTCTTATCACTCTTACTTTGTATTATAATTATGTAAATGTTAGTTTCTCCCATTAAACTGAAGTTATCTTGAACTCAAAGAATTTTTAAATTCTGCTCTCAAGAGGCATCCAAATACAGAATATTGTACCCTGACTTGACTGGAGTTCTATATATTTTTACCACATGAATGAAACAAATAAATTTTAAGTTGCATAAAAGCAGAAACCAGGTCGACTTAGGTATATGTTATAATAAAATTCTCCTGAGATCTAAAAATAAAATAGCATTTAACTTATAAATTTGAACCGCGAGAGCAAAAATACATTACACTCACCATGAAATCAGGAGTCTGCCTACCATTTTCATTTGTTAAATGCTAAGAATTCATTCAGCTTTCTTAGACTGCTTGGCCAGGCTACCTCTCTATTCATTCAGTTTTCTTAATTAAGAAACCACAAAGATCTGGCTGGGCGCAGTGGCTCACGCCTATAATCCCAACACTTTGGGAGCCCAAGGCAGGTGGATCACTTGAGGTCGGGAGTTTGAGATCAGCCTGGCCAACACGGTGAAACCCTGGCTCTACTAAAAAAAAATACAAAAAAAAAAAAAAAATTAGCTGGGCATGGGGCTGGGCGTAGAGGCTCATGCTTATAATCCCAGTACTTTGGGAGGCCGAGGCAAGTGGATCATGAGGTCAGGAGACCATCGAGACCACCCTGGCCAACCTGGTGAAAACCCCATCTCTACTAAAAATACAAAAAAAATTAGCCAGGTGTGGTGGCATGCACAATGTAGTCCCCAGCTACTCAGGAGGCTGAGGCAGAAGAACTGCTTGAACCCAGGAGGCAGAGGTTGCAGTGAGCTGAGA
>NW_012118155.1:1683532-1708840 GCF_000951035.1 Colobus angolensis palliatus | reverse complement strand
CTTGAATGCGGGAGGTGGAGGTTGCAGTGAGCCGAGATTGTGCCATTGCACTCCAGCCTGGGTGACAGAGGGAGACTCTGTCTCAAAAAAAAAAAAAAAAAAGAAACCACAAATATCTTAAGGGCAACTATGTATTTTTGAGACATAGTCTCTCACTCTGTTGCCCAGGCTGGAGTTCAGTGGTGTGATCTCAACTCACTACAACCTCTGCCTTCAGGGTCAAGCGATTTTCGTGCCTCAGCCTCCCAATTAGCTGAGATTACAGGCATGCGCTACCACGCCCAGCTGATTTTTGTATTTTTAGTAGAGATGGAGTTTCACCTTGTTGGCCAGGCTGTTCTCAAACTCCCGACCTCAAGTGATCCACCTGCCTCAGCCTCCCAATGTGCTGGGATTATAGGCGTGAGCCACCTTGCCCAGCCAGGTACATAAATTTAGAACAGGTCTGCTGAAGATCTTTTGAGTTGGGCATGGTGACTCATGCCTATAATCTCAGCTACTCAGGAGGCTTGAGGAGGGAGGATCACTTGAGCCCAGGAGGTCAAGGCCAACCTGGGCAACATATTGAGACCCTGTCTCAAAAAAAAAAAAAAAAAAATTAAAAATTATCCAGGTGTGGTGGCACACACCTGTGGTCCCAGCTACTCAGGAGGTTGAGGCAGTAGGATCACTTGAGCCCAAGATTCGATGCTGCAGTGAGCCATGATTATGCCACTGCCCTCCAGCCAGGGCAACAGAGACCCTATCTCTGAAAAAAAAAAAAAAAACAACAACAAAAATTAAGAACTATCTTTTTAAACCCCTCCAGAGTTCTTGAGAGTTCCTATCTACCAATTTTCTAATGTTCAAACCTAACCTATCAGGAGAATGGAAAGAAGAATAGTGATTAGGAGGGAGAAATGGCAGCAGTGAGGTTTAGTATTGGTCTATTTTTTCTCATTTGTGGCGATCACAAAACATGTTCATTTTGTGATAATTCTTTGAGCAATACATTTATTTTGTGCATTTTCTGCATGTATGTAGTATTTCAGTAACTTCTTTTTAAAGGAAAGATGCACCTTTCAACTTACTGGTTTACTTGGTGACTGCAGTTCGCACTCGTGGAGCTAACAATCATCTTCAGTTTTTCAGTTGCATAGTTTACAAACTGCTGTTTAAAGGCTCGCTCCTTGGCATGGGTGGTCCAGGACAGTCTTTCATACAGATACAAAGCTCCATACATGGTTAATGAAACAGATATGAGTTTCCAGCCTATAGTTTTCCAAATCTGTAAGATAAAGTCACAGGTTAGTCTGAGAAGGAAAAACACCATTTTGGAGAGCACATTTAAAAGCATTTTAGTTCCTTATGGATCTTTGAGTTAGATACATTTGTATATTCCTTCTCTATGAGAAAACCTGAAGTTACCAGAAATCAATCAGTCTTAAAAGGGATCAGCACACAAATAAGGGAGAGCTTAATAAGCTGCCAGATTTGATAAACTGATTCAATGTATCTCAACAATAAAACGACATTAACTATTTTAGGTCAGATCTTTCAAAAACCAAAACAAGTATATCTATGCTGTTAATGATACTTATATTTTTTAAAAAAACAAGTAACTACTACTAAAAATAATATTTAATACTTAAGATAGATCCCCTTGATATTCAGAGAAGGCTAGATAGGGCACCTGGGGTTTTCTTATTACCCCAATGTACAAATATTTCTTTGGGTGCTATGATGTGAAAATGCTTAGGAAGTATTGAAGACCAGCTAGATGGTGACAGTTCATTCCTAAAAATGTATGTTTTTTAAATATTTAAGATGAGACTTGTGATATTTAATTCACTACCTTTAACCTATAAATGTTGATACTATTTTACAGATCCTACAAACAGAAGTAAATACTATATACCTTTTCTTCTGTGAGCTAACAGGCAGCCTTGCAAACATTTCAATTTTAATTATACTAAAAGTAATCCTTCTTACCACTCCTCCAACAATAATGATACCCATAGAAGTTCTAGATGTAAGGGAAGCCAATCCTGTTACTAATGTAATCATGAGTTCTTCTTGTGATGCATTATCTGGCGTTGCTGGAGTGGTAGGAGCACTGGGAGTAGAAGCTAAAGATCTAGGGAGCTGCCAAAAAAGAAAAAGGAAAAAAGATTATTATACTTAAACAACTATAAATTAAAGTTACCTTTATAAAACTCTTTAAAATTATAATAGCAAATCTATGAGGGAAAAATTACCCTAAATGATGAGCATACAGCAAATATACGTAGAAAATAAAAATAATTTGGAAATTCTTGTCTACAATATGGACCAATGATATCATGAATAATAATAAATGTTCATAATATACAATGGGGTCTAAATGTAACAATAGGCCTTCAAGAGGAACTCTCAAGAGGAACGAATTGTGTTTTTAAAAAAACTAACAACAAAAGCACAATCCTTGAAACAAACAACAAAAAAAGATAAACCAAAAAAAAAAAAAAGACTTCAAAATAAAAACCTCTTAAACTTCAAAATGCACAGCCACAGTCAAGAGAAATACATTTGGGGGTGGGTGCAGTGGCTTATGCCTGTAGTCCCAGCCCTTTGAGAGGCCATGGCAGGAGGATAGCTTGAGATCAGAAGTTTGAAACCAGCCTGCGCACCACAGTGAGGCCTTGTGTCTACATAAAATTGTTTTAAATTAGCTACATGTGGTGGCACAAGCCTGTGGTCCCAGCTCCTTGAAAGCAGGGGCTGCAAGTGAACTGTGATCATGCCACCATACTCCAGCCTGGGCAGAGCAAGTCCTTGTCTCAAAAAATAAAAAATCAAATAAAAATCATATTTGGAAATCATATATGTGAGAAAGAACTTGATCCAGAATATGCAAAGAAACCCTGCAACTCTGTAGGACTCAAATAATTTAAAAATAGGTAAAAGCTTTGAAGAGACATTTCACAAAAGAAGATACACACATGGCTAGTGAGCACACAAAAAGATGTTTAAAATCATTGGTCATTAGGGAAATGCAAATCAAATCTCCAATGAAATACTACTCTATACCCACTAGAACCTAAGTATATACTAAAGAGAAATGAAAACACATGTCCACATAAAAAACATGTAGATGAATATGTATAGCAGCATTATTCATAATAGCTAAAAAGTACAAACTACCCTAATGTCCACCAACTGATGAATGGATAGTGTTATATCTATAATGGAATATTCCTCAGCCATAATAAGAAATGAAGTACTAATACATCCTACAACACTGATACCATGATGATAAACCTTGAAAACATTATACTAAGTGAAAGAAACCAGTCACACAAGGCCGTATTTTATATGATTGCATTTACAGGAAATGTGCAGAAAGGGCAAACCCATAAATACAAGGCAGATTCATGGTGAGGCTGCAGGTGGAAATCATAATTGACTACAAATGAGTAAAACGGCTTTGGGGTGACAAAAACTAAAACTCAATTGTGGTGATGGTTTTACAACTTCACATATTTCCTTAAAAATTACTGAATTGATAAATTTTTTAAGCTTTTTCTTTTAAAAAGCTTGTATTTATTCTAATTTATTTGAAATGTGAAAACCAAATCTTCTAAGAAAATAGAAAAGTTTCAAAAATGAATGTAGCACCACCTGCAACAGTACTGGACGAAAGCTTTATGATAAGCTTTCCCTTAAGCATACTACAGGCTGAGTGTCCCCTATCCAAAATGCTTGGGACCAGAAGTGTTTCAGATTTCAGATTTTTTAGGATTTTTGAATATTTTCATAGATATTATAATGAGCTATCTTGAGGATGGGACCCAAGTCCAAACACAAAATTCATTTATGTTTCATATACCTTATATGCATAGCCTGAAAGTAATTTTATCCAATATTTAAATAATTTTGTGCATGAAACAAAGGTTATATACATTGACTCATCAGAAAACACAGGTGTCACTATGTCAGCCACCCATGGGAACACTCTGTGGGTGTTTGGCATCACCGTCATTCTTGACTGAATTTATATGCTACTGACAAGCAATCATTTTCTTACACCTATTCACACAAAGGAACTTAACAGTAAAAATATAAGACACACCATTAATAATACTGAAAAATAATGTATTCAAACTAAGCAGCACAGAACACCTGTATCCGCTGTTAAACAGCAACAATGGCAGGCTTTCAGTCTCTACCTACAATGCTATGTTTTGATTAAAAAGTTCCTGTACACAGTACTTTGTTAGGTGAGAAGAAACATCAGAAGCAGTTGGGGGACCAAGAAGTGGGTCCTCTAGGCATAATAAGACATTCTGCTGAATGGCCTTTTAAAATGTTTCCTGTAGTACCACCTACTTGCCTCTCTAACAATGGTTTTTGTTGAAGTCTCTCCCTGATTTTATAAACCTATTTCTTGTTCTGTTATGAATACATGCTGCTCTAGTGCTTCAAGAAGCCCATCACCATGCTGCCTATAGGCACTTGTTCTGCAGGGTCAACGACATCATCTTCATTATCACCATTATCATAATCACCTTGATTTAGAAGCATTTTAGCTCTTTCATCATCAGTTAATGAATGAACAACTGAAGCCTCATTATCAATGTTAAACACTTCTTTGATATACCCTTCTTCCAGCTTACAGATGGACTCTGAAGATATTATTTTTTTGCATAAGGAGGTCAGACGTCATTTTTTCCTCAGTTGACATACTTCAAAAGTCACCAACTTGCTCCTCATCATCAATAAATGTAGTGACAGGCAGAGGCTGCAGGCATACACAACTGAGTCACTGTCTTCCAAGTGCTGGCATATATGGCATCCTTCATCCTAAACTCCTTGTGCTGGCAACAGCATATATGGCAGCTTTCATTTTAAACTCCTTCTGAAAACCTTCCATACTCAGCCTCAGTTGACTGCTGCTAGCATGCTGCCCAAAAAAGGTTTTTGTATTTACTCCTCATTGATCTTAGAATACTCTGGTCACAAGGTTAAAATAATGAAACATTATTTTTTATGAGAATTTCAGCTAGAGGATGAGCAAAATAGTTGTCAAGGAATAACAAAGTCTTGCAGTCATCATCTGATCTAGCTTCCCTGCAAGTGCACACAAGCTGCTGGTATAAAATGTTTGTGAAACCAATCAGAAAAGATGTTCCTAGGGATCCATGCCTTTTTGTTCACACAATAATGGACTAGAAAAAAATTCATTCCTTGAAAACAGTGAGGACGCAAGCTTTCGCCTTTCACAGCAAGTTCACATTTATGCCTGCTGCATTAGCACATCCCAGCACAGTTATTCTGTTCTTTGCATCCTTAATTCTTGTAGGGGCTGTCTTCTCAGCTGTAGTCAGTGTCTTTCTGGGTCAATAATGGCAAAACAGTGATGTTTCGTCAGCATTACAGACTTGTTCTGGAGTTGATTTTCATCAGAGACAACTTGGCATATTCATCAATGAATTTCTCTGCTGTTTTTGTGATCAAGATGCTTTACCACCACAAACCTTTAGAAAAGTTAATGCTATCTTACCTTAAATTTCTCTAACCAGCCAATTGAATACTCACAGTTCCCTTTGATTTTCAGTTCATTTTAACAGATCTTTATTTCATAACCAGCATGTCCTTAAGTGGCATGTGTTCACTGAAATGCTGATGGATCCACTCTTTCAATACATGATCAAGATCTTCATATTTAACTTCCTGTAGTGTTGTTTTTTTTTTTTAATTAATTTCTGTCATCATTTTTAGCACAGAACTTCAACAGTTTAGGCCTAAAGAACAACTTTAGGAAAGTTGCTCTTTCTTTTAGGTCATATATGGTGTTCATTCCAACATCATTCTTCTGTAAAAGTTTCTCACATTGTTATCCAGTTTTTCCAACAGCTTAAATTTTTGTGCTATAAATAAAATAAATGCCTCTTCTTTTTCTTATCAATGTCACCCACGAGGGTATCTGTAGGCCTTTTAAACATTTTAAACAGGCTGGAAGCTGTGGCTCACGCCTGTATTCCCAATACATTGGGAGGCCAAGGCAAGTCGATCACTTCAGATCAGGAGTTTGAGATCAGTCTGGCCAACACGGTGAAACCCCATCTCTACTAAAAATACAAAAATTAGCCGGGCGTGTTGGTGGGTGCCTGTAATCCCAGATGCTTAGGAGGCTGAGGCAGGAGAACAGAATGAATCCAGGAGGTGGAGGTTGCAGTGAGCCAAGATTGTGCCACTGCACTCCAGCCTGAGCCACAGAGCAAGCCTCCATCTCAAACACATCCCCACTCAAAAAAAAAATTTTTTTAAACAGTATCTTTACACCAGAGAAAAGAGAGTAAGTAAAGAAGCCCATAGTGGGTAATGCACAAAGGTCTTGGTCCCTTGTGGGGCATCATGGGGAACCTGCTGTTGGTGCACTGGGTCTGCACATGTGCCATTTTAGTACCCTTCATAGGTGAGCTTGTGTGGGGGAATTTGGGCATGTGTGGAAAAGATATATTGCAGTTAGAGGAGGCTGAGTCTTTCCCCTGAGGACACTGAATAAACTGTGTGTTGTGTGCCTGCCGTTTTACTATGACCTCACATGAGGTCTTGTGTGGAATTTTCCACCTGTGGCGTCACCATACTCAAAAGTTTTTGATTTTGGACCTTTAAGGATTTTCAGATTGGGGATGCTCAAACTAAATATCTACCTCAGAAATGGCTCTAAGAGACAGATATTAGCTTTTAAATATGCAGATTTTGTAAAGCTGGTTTTATTATAGAAAAATCACATAAACAAAATAATAAAGGAGAGTCTAAATTGGTAGATTCAAAGATACATACCTGAAAGATAGGCTCTGATAATCCTAGGAGCACCCTCTGGGCATTTCTAGGGCCCAAAAATCGATGTACAAGGGAAGACCAGCCCAGGGAAAAACGAAATACAATATCCTCTTGAAAATCAGAACATAACTTGTGGTAATTTAGATTATAACTGAGATCAAATTTCTGGCAAGGGATCAGTGTATGTAGTTTATCCTGTACACCAGCTGGAAGTAATGGCTTCAAATTTTCTAGAAAGAACAAAATTATAACATTTATTTTAAGAAAGAATGGTAAGTGTTTTACCTTCAATGGAACGCCTAAAGGAAAATAAGCTCTTTACCAGAGTCATGAATGAAAAAACAAACCAGACATGACCTTGTAGACATAAATATTACCAATAATTTCTTGCTGGGACTGAAGCACTAAGGCGTTTACTTCATCGGTGCATCGATCAGCCAAATTTCTTCCCATACCATCCTCTATGTGCTTATTTAATTCCTGTTAACAATGGTAAATATCCATATTATTTTTTCTCCAGAAAGCATATAAAGACATAAAAAATGCAGTAAATGCCAAAATGGTCTTTTTGATTTTTTTTTTTTTTTTTTGTGAGACAGGGTCTTGCTTTGTTGCTCAGGCTGGAGTGCTTTGATCTTGACTCACTGTAGCCTTGACCTCCTGGGCTCAACTGATCCTCCTGCCTCAGACTCCTGAGTAACTGGGACTATAGGAGTGTGTCGCCATGCTTGGTTATTTTTTTTTAGATGGAGTTTTGCTCTTGTTGCCCAGGCTGGAGTGCAGTGGTGTGATCTTGGCTCACTGCAACTTCTGCCTTCCAGTTTCAAGCGATTCTCCTGCCTCAGCCTCCCAAGTAGCTGGGATTACAGACGCCTGCCACTGGCTAATTTTTTTTTGGTATTTTTAGTAGAGACAGGGTTTCACCACGTTGGTCAGGCTGGCCTCGAACTCCTGACCTCGTGGTCCGTCCGCCTCAGTCTCCCAAAGTGCTGGGATTACAGGCACGAGCTACCGCCCAGTCTAACTTTGTTTTTTGTAGATTACAGTTCTCACTATGTTGCCCAGGCTGGTCTCGAACTCCGGGGCCCAAGTGATCCTCCCGCCTCGGCCTCCCAAAGTATTGAGATTACAGGCATGAGCCACTGTGCCTTGTCCTAAAATGATCTTTATCTCATTCTAAGTATAAATTTTCTATTTACTTTTTATACAAGATAGTTTACATTACAAGAGGGCAATCTAACAGTTTCATTTTGTACTGATTGCCATGAAGACACTGAAATGCCAAACCATGAAATAAATGAGGGTATAGAATAATAAGAAACTGTCTCTGAATAACTTTATCTATACTTTAACTTACACTTTTATATATTTTTAATACATCTGGATTAGGATGAAACTCTGAACAAAATTCATCAACCAAAACAGACAGTCGACAAATTTCATCTGTCATTGCACATGAAACCTGAAAATATGAAAAATTCAGAGTTAAAATAATTAAACAAGATTATCAATTACTCAAAAAATTAAGTTGAAAAATCTTAAAACATTCTTTTAAAGTAACAGGAATAACATTTTTAGCTTTATCAAAAATAATTTCCATCCAGGTTATTTTAATCATGAAGCTACTGTTACCCACTTTGTTTGCCACCTCCTCGGTAACCTCCTTGATTTTTTTCTTAACATCCAGTGTTAAAAGGTTCATCTGGTTTCGAATAAAGTCCAGTCTATCAATTTGGTCTTCCCTCTCTTCCACTGAATAATGCCTATTTCAGTAATAAAGAGTAATCAACGTTCAGGGTAGACTGAAGTCCTAAAGCATTTCAGCAAGGGACTCATTCATGGATTGAACCATCTATTAGCATGACCCAAGAAAAAAAAACTTGTAACATCTGAAAGGATTCAAGTAATGTTTCACTTATAAAGTATTTTATATAGACCATTTGATAGAAACCACGTTTCTCTGCCCATGTGGCACCTGAAATCCAGAAAGGATGAATAAGAATTCTAAGTCTTCAAACACTTCATACATATGAACAGGCAAAACAGAATGCAATATTGACTTTAGTTAATAAGCAGGGGTCAGCATATGGCACCTTACAAGCCAAATCTAGCCAGCTGCCAGCTTTTGTTAAAGTTTTCTTGAAATGCAGCCACACCCATTCATTTACCTATTATCTATCTATGGCTGCTTTTGCTCTAAAACTGTAGAAATGAGTAGCTCCAAGACACTTTATGGCCCATAAAGCCTAGAATATTTACTGTCTGGCTCTTTTTTTAAAAAAAAGTTTGTTCACCTCCGGCTGATACAGGAAAAAAAAGGTCTGAGATCCATTTAAGAAGATCTTTTACTTAAGAAGTTCCCAAGACATTATGATTACACGATCCTCAAATCACATTTTCTTTGTGCTATACTTTGTTCAATGTCCTATGTCTTTAAAAATAACTACTAATTAAATCAATCTTATAGACCAAAATTTGGGTACTACACCAAAGCAACTGAGCTAGAAGGAACTGCTATAGCAGCACAATCTCATTAAACAGAGGCGACACAGAGGCTCTACACAGGGGCTGAGTTCAGACTCACAGTTCTGATCCTTGCATTTTATATGCTGGCAGTTCTCTGCATTTGAACTTAATTCATTCCTAAGAAAGTACCATTATAAAGCAACACACAGGGACATGAGAGAGTCTTTGTTCCCAGCAAGAGCAAATACATTTAAAATTCCAATGTTATGACATCTTGGACTTAAGCTTTGATGTTTTTATGTTTCCTTTAACTGGCTTAAGTCCACTGAAGGTCCTATTGAGGCTTAAAATCATTACTTTGTCACATCTAGTAACATTCCATTCTGTGTTTCAAGCATACCAAGTTTGTGAGAATTATACTTTTTATCAATAATGCTGGTATTTTCATATATTCATTGCCACCTTTACAAGGTAACAAATAGTATAAAATAATGCCATACAGTATAACATAAAGGGTACTGCTTACCGAATCAACTTTCTGGTTGGCAGGTAGCATCACCTTGTTTGTTCATCAGGCGATAAACAAACACAACTAGTATAAAATAGTGATTTCAAAATACCGATGTATGACTATATTAAAAAATGGGTTGTGGGTTGAATGCAAAAAGAGGATCACCTGTTTTGGACTTCTTCATGAAAATCTGCTTGAAGAAATAGCCATAAAACATTTTAAAAACCACAATTCATACACAGGAATAGTGAGGTCCAGGGAATATAAATGATGTGTGCAAGGTTGCAGAATAAATATTGACACTTTCAAATATGCACTTAAAAAATACAAGTAGGCATCAGTTAAACCCACAAGGCTGATTTCACTGTAAAAAGTATTTATAGTACAACAATTTAAAACCTCAGTCTTAACAAAAGTCTGACAAAAAAAACTAACATTTTTATGTTGCAACGAAACAAACTCATACCTTTTCTCTTCAGCTGCCAGGTTTACTGAATCCATTATGTTTTTCACAGTAGCTAGTATCTGTTTAGCTCTGATAGTGTGCTGTTCAAACTTTGTTTTCACTGCTGACTGCGAGATACACTCCTGCGAGGGGCCCAAGCCATAACACATTACTGTAATTCCATCACAACATTTTCAGGAATTTAAACACAAGAACTTGCTGTTTGTAACTTTAACCCAAACAGAAATAAAGATAGAAAATAAATGAGTGATAAAAGCACAACTTAAAATTACAAAGGTGAAAAAAATACAAAGACTCAAAAGTAAAAAGGGCTTTAGCAGCAAGTTACCATCTTTGTGTATTTTTACACAGTAATGTGCAATGGTTTGACTCTAACATTAAAAAAAATAAACAGGGTACTATTTTCAATGTTAAAAAATTTTCTCATTAGAATTACTATTTTTTATCTGGATCACCTTTAATCCAATTCTAGTCCTTCTATCTAGATTCTTCTCATACTTGAAATAGATATAACCTAGTAAAGTTCTTAAATAAGATGTGAATTAGAACAATTCCTTATTTAATAGCTGAATGATACAATGATTCCTGTAAGTTTGCTAAAAAAGACTTCTCTGGATTAAAATGTGAAGAATTTGAAAGCTAATATTTAACAATGTAACATCTAAAATTGTTTATAGAAAAAATATCTGCAGCTATTTAGAAGATAATTGTAATTACTTTCATTAGAATATAGTATGTACACAAAGGCCTGAATCATGCCCTATCTCATTTGTTTTACCTTCAAGCTAACAACCCATTAATAGTTGTTATAAATCAGTGTTTTATAACCAGTATTTATTTAAATAAAAAATACATCACAATGCATCACATGTATCGATGGATACATTTTGCAACATTTTTGTTTCAATTTTCTTTTTCTTCTTTTTTTTTTTTGAGACGCAGTCTGGCCCTGTCGCCCAGGCTGGAGTGCAGTGCGGGTTCGGGCCATTCTCCTGCCTCAGCCTCCCGAGTAGCTGGGACTACAGGTGCCCGCCACCACACCCGGCTAATGTTTTGTATTGTTAGTACAGGCGGGGTTTCACTGTGTTAGTCATGATGGTCTTGATCTCCTGTCCTCGTGATCCACCCGCCTCGGCCTCCCAAAGTGCTGGAATTACAGGCATGAGCCACCGTGCCTGGCCTTCAATTTTTAATATATAGAATACTTGTTATCTAAGAAATATATATAAAAATTTATATATATACATAAAGAAATATATATATATATATATATATTTTTTTGGACAGTCTTGCACTGTCACCAAGGCTGGAGTGCAACGACATGATCTTGGCTCACTGAAACCTCCACCACCCAGGTTCAAGTGATTCTCCTGCTTTAGTCTCCCAAGTAGCTGCTATTACAGGCATGCACCACCATGCCTGGCTACTTTCTGCATTTTTAGTAGAGACGGGTTTTGCAATGTTGGCCAAATCGGTCTCCAACTCCTGACCTCAAGTCATCTGCCTGCCTCAGTCTCCCAAAGTGCTGCGATTACAACAGTGAGTCACCACGCTCATCCTATAAATATATATTTACTATGATTTATCATTTAAAGTTTATAAAATTGTTATATTACAATTTGTCTTTCATTTTTTCTTCATGGAAAGTCAAATTCTGCACTGAAATACAGCACAGTAACTACTATAGATGTTTTACAAGAGACTTATTTTCTATGATAAATTTTTTAAAAATTAGGGATATATTAATTATCTGATACTCCAATGAATTCATCTTCTTGAACCTCTATATATTTAGCTAATACAAATCGTGGTAATTGCTTCCTGAAGTTCATTACTATCCTTCCTTTGTTAAAACAAATGGCTTTTAAGCTTCAAAAGGCATTTACTTAATACTCTAGTGCTACATTTGTTATCCTGAAATCATCAGGATGCTATATGTAGATTCAGTGTCCTGTTTATGACCTATGCTTAGTCTTCATGTCTCTGAAATTATTTGATCATACAGAAAGACAACAATGTCCTTTGCCATTTTAGCTCCCCACTTCAGCATTTTGTTTGAGGTAGAGAAAACAAAACAGATTATTTAGCTATAGAGCACATGAGGGTAATTCATTTAGTCAATATTTAACTCTGAAGCCATTACTTTCTTGCATTGCCTAGCTTCATTTTTGCCCATGGTGAAGCTCATTTATGCATTAGTCATTTTCACTGATTTTGAAAAGATTAATGTAGGAAGTTATAGTATTCCTGTTCTGTACACATCTAAAGATAAAACATTCCTGGATGTTTTCTTTTTCTTTTTTTCTTTTGTTTTTTTCTGGATGTTTTCTTCTTTAAAATCACCAATAATTATATAATAACGAACATTTGTAAACTACTTATTTTTTAATAATTAAAAGAATGCATTAATTTTATTTTAAATAAATGCCTCGTAAATGTGTCAAATTAACTTCCGCAAAAATTATAATAAAAACAAAAATATTTTTAAAGGAAAAATATTAAAATAAAGTCGATATTCCTCGATGAAGCAGATCTAGATATCAGCAATGAAGATCCAAATTTGTAGATAACAGCACAGTGTTAGAGCTAGACGAGACAGAAAAGATCTCCAAAAGTTATTAGGCAATATAAGTTTCTTTCTGATTCAAAAATATATAATGATGAGTAAGCATAAAGAAAATAATCAATCTTCTAATTAAAAAGTATCCCACAGTGGTGCTCCCACTGATCTGTAGGATATTTAAGAGGTACCTTGAAAAAAGAACATTCTACTCCAAATAAGTATGGGTAGTGTTAATTTAAATAAAGTCCCCTTCTAAGTTATTTCTCAGCATCCTTAATACACTAATATGCTAATTAATCTCTTTGGGGAACATATATACCATGCAGCAGTTCCCAGACTTATTTTATCAGGAACTCTAATCATACATTAATATTAATTTATATGTGTAATTAAAACATAAAACCAACAAACTTGTCAATTTCCCTTGAAAATAGACCCTACAAACACGTAACAATATGCTATTCATCACTGCCAACTTATTTTGGTGTATTTTCAACAGAAAAGTGCAAGAACTATACCTTTCATCTAGATATATCAAATACTAACTTCAGCCCCTTTTGTTTACTTCTCCTCTCCCTCCATACACATGCTCCATACTTTCTATCTTGTGTGACGGCATATATATATATAATATATATATATAATATTTATATATTATATATAATAAATATAATCTTGCAATATATATATAAAATGTATGCCCCCATATATATAAAGAGAGGCATACATTTTTATATATACTTATGTATTATTTTCCTTCCTAAACATTTTGACGGGATTTTACTGCATCACAAGCTTATTACTAAATACATCAACACTTGTCTTCTAAGAAAGAAAACATTTATTTGCACAATCACGAAACAACTGTATTCAGAATATTTACCATTGAGACAATACTATTATCTAACAAACAGTTCATGTTCAAATTTCACCTATCATCCAGGAATGCCCATTACAAAAAATCCACTGACATTTTAAATAAGTTATTTTTACATGTCTATCTCCCATCATACAACCAAAACCAGTAAGAATTAATGGTGAAATAACTGTGCAAAAGAAATCTGGATTTCTAACTTGCCTTTAGAACAATGCATTCCAAATGCATTTTGAAACTTTCCAAATACAGTTTTAAAACAATAAGAACATGTATTAATAGACTAACATTGATTTTCCTTTCTTCCTTTTTAAAGAAATGAGACAGAGTCTCACTCTGTCACACAGGTTGGAGCACCGTGGTACCTCCATAGCTCACCATCACCATAGCCTCAAACTCCTTGGCCTCCTACCTCAGCCTCTGGGGTAGCTGTGACTATAGTCATGAGCTATTATATCTGGCTTTTTTTTTTTTTTTCCTGGTAGAGATAGGATTTAGTCTTTTCATGTTTTTGCCAACTTGATCTTGATCCCTTTAGCTCAAGCAATCCTCCTGCTTTGGCCTCCCGAAGTACTGGCGTCACTGGCATGAGCCACCAACGCCCAAGCTAATAATGATTTTCTTGATTGCTTTCACTCAATTTCAAGCCTTGTTTAACTTAGTATTCTAAATGTTTAAAATACTTAGATCCGCTTGAATCAAATGAATCTAAAGAAGTCCATGGCAAAGGTCAGATTGATAAAGGTGATGATTGATAGTTTTTCTTTTCACAAAAAATCTTGCAAGACTACAAAGAAAAGTAAGCAAATCCCCAAAACAAAGAGAAATGTGTGTAAAAGCCACATGATGTGACCACAACACAAAGAAACCAAGAAATTAGTAACCAAAAATTGGATAAAAAGAACCACAACACCTGAATTTTAAAAAATCTTATATTGATAAGGAAATGCCAAAAGGATAACTAGAAACAAAATCAACAAAAACTAAACTAGCACTGAAAACCTTGGGATACGACCAAAGCTGCAGTCACAAATTCACAATCCTGAATCTTTTCTTCAGGAACAATAAGCAAAAAACCAATGCATCTTCAAAGTAAACAATGTTAAAGATGAACACAGGCCAGGCACGGTGGCTCATGCCTGTAATCCCAGCACTTTGGGAGGCCAAGGCGGGCAGATCACAAGGTCAGGAGATTGAGACCATCCTGGCCAACATGGTGAAACCCCATCTCTACTAAAAACACAAAAATTAGCCGCGTGTGGTTACGCGCCCCTGTAGTCCCAGCTACTAGGGAAGCTGAGGCAGGAGTCCCTTGAACCCAGGAGCTGGAGGTTGCAGTGAGCCGAGATCGTGCCACTGCACTCCAGCCTGGCAACAGAGTGAGACTCTGTCTCAAAAACAAAAAAAAAACCATAGAACTTAGTGAATGAACCCCCAAAAATGACATTTATTAAGTGATAAATTACATAAGAGCTGGGGCTGCGTCTTTGGATGATAAAAATTCGCAAACTCATTAAAGGTCTGTGTGTGTGTGTATATGTATATGTAGATATATATTCATATTTAAATATAGACATGAGAAACAAGAGACTCAAAATAAACAATTTTATGCTACTAAATTATAAAATTTCAGAAATACACCAATTTCTAAGAAACCAGGAATTACCAAAACTGATTTAAGAAGTAACAAATACCAGTCTTGGACTAAAGCTGACTAAAACTTTCAACGTAATTAATCACCAAAAAATGTTTTGTCTCTTTTCAATACATTTAGACATAATATTTTTGCCCAGCTGATTATTTGTTTAGATAAATTCAAGTAATTTTTACTGATTCTCATTTTAGATATTTCAGACTTAAAATTTTCAAACTCTAAAGCTGCACATTCCATGACTTTATATATATATTAAAAAAAAGCTACTGCTCAAAAGCAATTTTTTCCATACATAAATTTTAGAATCCCAAATGGACCATTAGAATAAAACATAAACTGCCAAGTTTCCTCTAAAAACATTTAAAAAGAATAGTTCCTAAGTCTGTCTGATTATTGCAATCATTTGGGGAGCTTTGAATATGTATGTATATAGATTGCTAGACCAACTCCAACCCCCTGGATCTGGGGTTGGGGATATGATAGGTTGCGAGCCTGCGGTTCTGTAAAGCACATCATGTGATTCTGATGATCAGCCAGGCTTGTGAACCAATGCCCGACAGCATATCTTTTATTCTTCTCATTCCCACCTCCTCAAGGAGATATTCTGGAGAAGCACAAGCTATACCATGAACCAGTATGGAAGCAATATAAATGTGTAACAGAACATTACACAATTATACACTCTATAAATGTATAATTTAGAAGAAATCAATGATAAACATACATAAAACACATATATACAAAGGTCAATAAATAAGGAAAGACAAGGAAACAGATCCTCTCCCTACATATTTTCCCCATGGATGAAATACTGATAACAGTGAGGAGAGGAGGCTGAGGTGGGAGGATCATTTGAGCCCAGGAGTTCGAGGCTGCAATGAGCTATGATTGCCCAACTGCACTCCAGCCTGGGTAACAGAGGGAGATCCCATTTCTTTAAGATAAAAAAAAGGGTGAGGAGAGCATCAACTCTTTGGTGAAAGCAAAAGGAAAAGAAAAAAAAACAAGCAGTGGTCTTTGAGTAACTGGGACTTCACTATCCTATAGCTTGGCTTGAGAGGACATCTACCCATAATCCAGTAGCCTCTGAACAATTAGATCTTACCGAGATAGCTGGCAGTGGATTTGCTTTCTTCCAGTTTGTCTTCATCTAATAACCTTTTTTCTCTCATCAAATTAAAGATGAGAGATAGTAAGCAAAATGTTTATTTTAAAAATCCTGCCAAGTATACTCAACATTCATGTCCCCCCTATTAAGGCAGTTACTACTTATAAGAATAATTACAGATTGAGGTTTCTTCAATGCTGAAGTCATTGTGTTCATTCCTAAGTGGGAAGGTGATATGAATTATATAGGGCAAAATAGGAGTTCAGAAGGTTAACATCTAAAGAACTATTCAGTCAAATGTAGGGTGAGTTTTAATGTCTCTGAATAAAAACACTTACACTGCAACGTAAGAAACTAGCCTCCCTCCCTGTCTACCACTCAGGCACTTCAGTAATTTCCTAGAAGATTCTGAAAATGGTGAAGCTCTTTTTTACTCAATTATTCATTTAGAGTGTTTGGCACAACATATGGAGAATGGACATGTGGTAACACGGTATATAAATATAATAAAATTTTGTCAAATGGCATTAATCATGCTTTGTATACTTCTATTAGTCATGTGGCACAAAGAAAAAAAGGATAATGCTTACTTTGCTCTATTATCCATTCCAACAGCAATTACACTTGTTTGCTCTTGTTCCAAATTATTGAATACAGGGAATTTCATTCATTGCACAACACAGCAATACTGAAACACAGTTTCTTATTTATATATAAATACATAAAAAATAAGAGTAAGGAAGAAATTAAGAATAAGGAAGAAATTACAATCTCTAATTCTCAATTCTTACAAATCATTTTGCAGGGGTTTCCTTTCTTCAGACTTTCCACATTTTACTGGCTATGTCAGTAACTAAACTAAATAACAGCAAAAGTTATTGACAAAGACAAATGATAAAAACAGAAGATTATGCTTTCTCCAACCAAGGAAAGAGTTTTGTATTAGGCAATACAATCATAAAATTCCTACCTCAAAGATTTGTTCAAAATTCTGAAATTCCTGTAATCTTGCCTGAAATCCTTCAGCAAGTGCCCCACCTGTAATGTATAGGCAAAGATTTAAAAATCTAGTATATAGCAAGATATATTTTCTGGTAGGCTACTGATTTTATAATTATATATATATTTTCCACCCTCCACCCGAGACGCAGTCTTGCTCTGTTGCCCAGAGCTGGAGTGCAACGGCGCAATGTCGGCTCACTGCAACCTCCGCCTCCTGGGTTCAAGCAATTTTCCGGCCTCAGCCTCCCCAATAGCTGGGATTACAGGTGCACGCCACTATGCCGGGCTAATTTTTGTATTTTTAGTAGAGACGGGGGTTTCACCATGTTGGCCAGGCTGGTCTTAAACTCCTGACCTCATGATCCGCCCACCCCAGCCTTCCAAAGTGCTGGGATTACAGGTGTGAGCCACTGCACCCGACCAATTTTAAATATTTTTATATTTAAAAAGGAAATCTATAATTAACGCATACCACTTTCTGGCATCCCCTGTGCTTTTTGCTTTCTAGCACTAAGAACTTCCTTTGCTGAAACAAAGAAGATACGATTCTGTGCTTCTAAAGCATTTACAACTTTGAGCTCCTCCACCAAGAAATGCAGGCATCTTTCCATGTGCTGTCTGCGTACCTACAGAGAAAAGGGTATTAAAAGAATTCTAATAATTTAAACAAATATAATAACCAACGACTACAGGCCAATACTTTTATTTACAGTGATATAACAAAAGTTACCAGATAACTGATGAATTCAAAAAATTCTAATAAATGAAGTTTGATAGTTGATGACAGAAAATCTTTCTCTTAACGATTCTGTCTTTTGAACATTTATTTAAAATTCTGCTGGGCACAGTGGCTCACGCCTGTAATCCCAGCACTTTGGGAGGCTGAGGCGGGCAGTTCACAAGGTCAGGAGTTTGAGACCAGCCTGGCCAACACGGTGAAACTCCGTCTCTACTAAAAACACAAAAATTAGCGGGGTATGGTGGCAGGCGCCTGTAATCCTAGCTACTGGGCAGGCTGAGGCAGGAGAATCGCTTGAGGCCGGGAGGTTGCAGTGAGCCAAGATCGTGCCCCTGTACTCCAGCCTGGGTGACAGAGCAAGACTCCATCTCAAAAACAAACCAAAACAAACAAACCCTGCTAAGGTTGGGGCGAATGCATTAACCAGGCATTAGAATTGCAATGTTGGGTTCAAGATTACCACTTGGGCACTGAGGTGAAGACTACGGGTTAGAAGTTAGGATTTAGTACTAGTCTTTAGCATTATGGCTATGATAAGGGTTCTCGATATTAAGACTTGCAAAAATAAATCTAAATAGGAATGCTGAAATATTTGAGGAAAAATAATTTATGAGTGATACTTCCTAATTCTCCAATGATTATGTAAGCCCCAATTTGAAAGAACATGGCTGTAAGACAACAGTTAATGACAGGAGGATATAAAACATGATGTTATGAAAAATTCCAATGGTGGAAAAATGAAAGCAAATAATTTAACATGTGAATAGTAATGGGATAATTTATTTTTATCTTGTCCTCTACACATAATAATTTCATACTACCATTAAAATCAGAAATTGTCTCAAGCAAATTAAATAAATATTATTTATAGTCCAAATTCCAGATACTTTAATCTTTTTAAGTTTCTACAATTGGTGTGATTAAAATGCCAAAAAAAAAAGTTGAGGATGCAAATCTTATGAAACTCAATCTGCTGGCAAGAGTACAAATTGACACCAAGCACTTTGGAGAACTCTGGTGCTATGTTTACTAAAATCTAACATATTCTTAACTTGTAATCTAGCAATTTTACCTCTAGGTACATATACCCATGGTTTACTGACCTCTGCATTACTGACATTTTGGATTGGCCCATGTTTGTTTGGGGGCCTGTTCTGTGTCAGGGCATGTGTAACAGCATCTCTAACCTCTACTCATTAGATGCCATTAGCACAAAACCCCAGTTGTGACCAAAAACAAAAAATACCTTCAGATGCTGCCAAATATCCCATGGGGGTCAAAACTGTCCAACCTCCACATTGAAAACTACCTAACAAGAATGCATACATAGGCACACCAGAAGGACATATACAAGCATATGCACAGTAGAATTCATAACTAAATATAGTACATTAACCCAAATGCCCATCACCGTGAATAAGTCAACTGTAGTATAGTCACAGATGGAATACTATACAGCAATGAGAATGCAATAACAACTATGCTATGCACAATATGGACACATATGACAAACACGTTAAATGAAAAAAAAGATGCAAAAGCAGATATTATATGATTCTATTATATAAAGTTGAACAGCCAGAAAGATTAATTTAGGGGGTCAGAAGTCATGATAAATGGATAATTTCTCTTTGGTAAGGAAGACAGAATGGAAGTCGGAAGGAGAGAGGTAAGAGAGAGGTTCTAGGGTGTTCAGAATGGTCTGCTTTTTGACTTGGATTTTGACACAGGTGTGTTAAATTTGTAAAATTTGGCCAGGCATGGTGGCTCACACCTGTCATGCCAGCACTTTAGGAAGCCAAATTGGAAGGATCACTTATGATTTATGTACTTTTCTGTTATGTATATTTCAATAAAAACTTAAACAAAAAAGAAGCTGCAAGCTTTGAAATAACTAGATAGTATAACACAATTTTCCCTCAAAGTAACTTCATACCTCAGTCTTTATCACATACCTACTTCAGGTTTTCTTGAACTATATTCTTTTCATGGAATAGCTCTTATAATCTTCTATTATATAAGCTATATTGTTTTCTCAAATAACAATGTATGTGACTGTACTTCAAAACCTACAAAAAATAAATAAAATAACTTACGTCTTCCATATATTCCGGCTCTGATGCAGAGGCATCCCAACGATTATTGAGAATGAAAATATTAGGCTTGGAAAGTCGCTCATTCACTTTGTGAAAAAAATGTTTTTCCTGAAAAAAAAAAAAAAAAAAACCCCACAGTACATTCACTGTAATTTACATTTACAGTTGAAATTTTATTTTAATGAGAAAGTCTGAACCATTTAGACAACACTAACACCACTGACAAAGGACCCCAAAGCACTCTAGGAGCATTAAACTTTCAAAGATGAAAAAAACTGATGAATAACAATTTTTAAAAATCATGTTATAGTTTTGAATATTAGATTATCTCAACTCTGGAAAGTTTATTTCAGATGAGTCTGGCTCCAGACATTTGGATAAATAATCTTCTAAGTCTGACAGCAGCTTAAAGTGTACACAGGTAAGGTGAAACCTAGAGTATATTCAGGTGAAGCTGGAAACAGCTAACAATACTGAAAATATAAAAAGCCTTGCCCGATAGATGGCAGAAAGGAGGAGTGGTTTATATTTTATTCAAGAGACTTAAGTAAGCATCCTAAAATTTCTGGCACTCATTCTCCCTGAGACTGGCAAATAACCATAAGCTAGAGTCATCAAGCCCTATATTGCTAGAGAAATCCAGGGAACTACACACTATAGAAAGACTAGAAACAGCCCTTCTGGTTCTATGAAAACACAAACCCCTTCATTCATGCCTGTTTTTAGAAGTTCTTTCTAATCCATGATTTGGATTTCTCTTTTCAGAATGAAAACAGACACTGCTTCATTCCCTACCACCGAAACACAATAATATGATTAAATCCTACCGTATTCATTAGTGTTGATTCAGAGTTTGCAACCAAAACGAAGACATCAGCATCCAGGCAAAACTTATCAATCCAGCTATCCAGCTCTGTAGTAACATCTGTGCCTGGACTAATGAGAGTGAAATAAAAATTGTATTATATTTCTTAAAAAGAAAATTTGGGTTACAGAATTTTTTCAGCTTTTATGTATAATTTGAAGTCTAAAAAACAGGATTTCCACCTGTCATCTATAAGAAGCCTAGGAAATTTTAACCCAGTGATCTTTGACAAAGCAAATAACATGCTCAATATTTCAATCTTTTTAATCTTTATGCTTTAGATGGCTGAAACATAAAACTAGGCTAATGGAGACTAAACAACAAGGGTTAAAGCAGCTATATCCAGTAAGGCTTAGAGAAGATTTAAGCCCTTATAAGCACAAATAAAAAAATATAAATTTAATATACCAACTACACTAGGACCTGCAGTGAAGAATTTGCCAACTATAAATCTTTGTAAAAAATTTAAAAATTTTTTCATTTTAAATGTTTGTGGGTACATATTAAGTACACATATTTACGAGGTATATGAAGTATTCTGATGCAAGCATACAATGTATAATAATCACACTGGGGCTGAGCGCAGTGGCATATTCCTATAATCCTAGCATTTTGGGATTCCAAGGCAGGAGTGCTTGAGTCCAGGACATTGACACCAGCCTGAGCAACATGACAAAACCCTGACTCCACACACAAAAAAAAAATACAAAAAATTAGCTAGGCTTGGTGGCATGCCCCTGTAGCCCCTGCTACTCTGGAGGCTGAGGTGGGAGGATTGCTTAAGCCTGGGAAGCGGTGGTTGCAGTAAGCCATGATCCCATCACTGCACTCCAGACTGGGCAACACAGCAAGACCCTGCCTCCAAAAAAAAAATCACATCATGGTAAATGAGGTATCTATCACCTCAAGCATTTATTCTTTGTATTACAAACAATCCAATTATATTATTTCAGTTATTTTTAAATGTACAATTAAATCGTTATTCAGCCAGGTATGGCAGCTCACACCTATAATTGCCGCACTTTGGGAGGCTGAGATGGGAGGATTGCTTGAGGCCAAGAGTTTGAGACCAGCTTGGCCAACATGGTGAATTCCCGCCTCTACCAAAAAATACAAAAATTAGCCAGGCATGGTGGCTACTCGGGAGGCTGAGGCACAAGAATGGCTTGAACCTGGGTTGCAGTGAGCCAACACTGTGCCACTGTACTCGAGCTTAGGTGATAAAGTGAGACTGTCTCAAAAAAATAGAAATAAAAATCAATTATTATTCACTATAGTTACCCATTTTGGTACCAAATACTAGATCTCTTTCATTTTTTCTTGTATCTATCCAACTGTCAATCTTAACTGACTGGGTCATAGATACAACCTGGTTATGAAATAAAGCTAAATTAGTTAACATTGTATTTAAACCAAATATTTTGGTGTCATGAACATCTTCTCTCTCCTCTGTTTCTACGCATTACTTGAAACACCATTTCCATTTAAAAGGAAAATCCATTATCAAAAACAAAATGGAGCCAGGTGAGGTGGCTGGTGTGTGTCTGTAATCCCAGCTACCCAGGAGACTGAGGTGGGAGAATCGCTTGTGCCCGGCAGGTGAAGGCTGCAGTGAGCCAAGATCATGGCACTATGGCACTGCACTCCAGCCAAAAAAGTGGCCATCCTTAAAATTTCTTGAAATGGAATAAGACTGATGAACTGGTGTTTTTATGTAACTTATAAAATAAAACCAATACCTTATCTCTTCCTTAATCTAGCTAATGAGAACAAAGTGGCAACTGAATGTTTTAATTTTTTATACCACATGCTAAAGTAAGCAGTATCATACTATTAAGTAAACTTCCAGAGAAAATGCAATCCACATGTAATTTTACCTGTCTACTAACACCAGGTCATCTCTCAAGAGGGCACATTTTGCTTTTGGCCAAAACACATGTACAAGACAGCCAGCTTTCAAATCTTTGTCCATGTGAAGGGCATGGGCCAGTTGATTAACTGTCTAAAGCAGGAGAAAAAGAAAAAAATAAACTCCACTTGTAATAAAATTCAATAAAAATTAACAACATTGTAGTACATTTATTTTAGCCAAACAGGTGTATAAAAACTCTGAAATAAAACCTTCTGAGCAATCTTGAGAACCTGAATTTTTAAATTTCCAAGTACGAAAAAAAATGGTTCCCTCAAAAAGAACTCCAGCAACAGAATTCTAAGCAACTCCTGATACTGATACTGGTTTTGTGAAGTATGTAAGTTATGGAGTCTTCGTTCTTTTTGCCTACTTGTATCTTCTGACTACTGAAATAAATGTGTATCACTTTGTCATATGGAAGAAATGTCATTATTAAAATAGGTTAAAATTAAATAGCTTTTAACACCCCCTAGAAAGGAATGAAATCATGCCTTTTGCAGGAACATGGATGGAGCCACAGGCCATTATCCTAAGTCAATCAACGCAGAAACAGAAAACCAAATACTGCCATCTTCTCACTTAAAAGTGAGAGCTAGGCCACGCGCAGTGGTTCATGCCAGTAATCTCAGCACTTTGGGAGGCCGAGGTGGGTGGATCACCTGAGGTCAGGAGTTTGAGACCAGCCTGGACAACCTCGTGAAACCCTGTCTCTACTAAAAACACAAAAATTAGCCGGGCGTGGTGGCGTGTGCCTATAATTTCAGCTACTCGGGAGGCGGAGACAGGAGAATTGCTTGAACCCAGGAGGTAGAGGTTGCAGTGAGCTGAGATCACGCAACAGAGTGAGACTGTCTCAAACAAACAAACAAAAAAGTGAGAGCTAAACATCTGGGTACACACAGAAATAAACATGGGAACAATAACACTGGGAACTACTACAGGGGTAAAGGTGGAAGGTGACAAGAGCTGAAAAACTACTGAATGCTACATTCACTATTTGGGTGACAGGTTCAATTGAAGGCCAGACTTATGCATCACACAATCTATCCACATAATAAACCCGTACACGTAACCCCCGAATCTAAAATGACGAGGAGAAAAAGAGTGTGAAGAGGACTGGAAGAGCACAGATCAGGAAAATGAGAGATGATTTCTTTAGAGTAACACAGCATACTTTGAGGCTCTAAAGTTAGGAGAAGTTTGAATTTTGATTTGCTAAAAATCTTAATTACAAAATAATAGTGATTCCTTCATTTATATGAATTAAAAGCTTGATTAGTATTTTCTTTTCTTTTTGAGACAGTGTCTTGCTCCATTTCCTAGGCTGAATGATCACAGCTCACTACAGCCTCAACCTCCCAGATTCAACCAATCCTCCCACCTCAGCCACTCGGGTAGCTGAGACTACAGGTATGCGCCACCATGCTTGGCTAATTTTTGTATTTTCTGTAGAGATGGGGTCTCACTATATTGCTCAGGCTGGTCTCAAACAATCCGACCACCTCAAGTGCTAGGATTGCAAGCGTGAGCCACTGTGCCCGGCCTTGAATAGTATTTTCATAAACATCATCTCACTTTTCTAATAACTAATCTGAAGGGTATGCTTATTCTAAAACTTACAGATTGAGTCACCTGATTTACATCAAAGAGCAAATTCACAAAGCAAGAACCATCCATGACTTTACCAAGAAATGAAATAGCATGGATCTTCAAGCACTGAACTTTTGTGTTTGTGGAAGAGATCCTTAGACTCAAGACAAAGTGACCGCAATGAGAAACAGTGCCTTAACTAACTTCTTTCAGTCCAGAGTCAACATCTTGCATTCTAATTTGTTTTTCCTTTTATTCTTTTTTTGGCTGCAGGAGTCTAGTGGCACTGAATTGAGAAATTTATGAAAGTCAGGGAATTGCTATTGGCTCTCATCTGACAAAGTTAAAATATTTCTTCATGAATATACTTACTACATACTCCTGAGGTAAAACAATTTCTAAAAACACAGACACATATCAAAAACACAGACACAGATTCCAGGGCCCAATTTCTTAAGCAATTCTGTTTTAAAAAGACAAATCCGAGGCCAGGCATGGTGGCACATGCCAGTAACCACAGCACTTTGGGAGGCCAAGGTGGGACAAATTTGAGATTAAACAACAATGATACACTTCAATAATGTCAGTCTCGGCCGGGCGTGGTAGCTCACACCTATAATCCCAGCACTTTGGAAAGCCAAGGCAGGTGGATCAC
>NW_012118155.1:1670827-1682913 GCF_000951035.1 Colobus angolensis palliatus | reverse complement strand
AAATATTAACAGTTCTTTTTATAAGATGTCAGCAATGCAGACATCTATAAAAATGTTATTAAAGAATAAGTTAAGGACATTGTTTCAGGTATATTATGCTGCTAAAGGTTAAAGGTCATACCTTCACACTCTTTTTTTCATCTGATCCTTCTGTCATAAGATAGGCTTTATCTCCATCGGTTCCTTCAACACTCAGGAAGCAATTGGTTATATGGCCAATCCCACTAGGGAGAACTTTATCCCACAGCATTGCATTGATAACAGAGCTCTTCCCACTGCTTGTCCTGAAGAATATAGAAAATCATGAAAAACAAAACATAACAGTAAAAAAATTAGTTCTTTCACTGGGTCTAATATCAATTTTTTTTAAATCCAAATTTTGTTAAGATTTCTTAAGACTGCATTTTTACAAAAAAATTGACCACTTGGCTTACACAAATATCAGCAATGTATATTTCAGAAAAAATAAAGTGTAAGAAAACAAATCCGACCTTTCTCATAGTATTATCCTCAACTTTTCTTTCTTGCTTTTTGTGGCAATTTGAAATCACAGGTCAAAATTCTGTAACACTACTATCACAAGATGGGGTCTAATATCCCATCTCCTTAAATCTGGGCTGGTTTGTGACTGTTTCAACAAATAATGCACATCAGAAGTGACACTGGGTGGCTAGGTGCAGTGGCTCACACCTGTAATCCTGGCACTTTGGGAAGTCAAGCTGGGTCGATCACTTGAGGTCAGGAGTTTGAGACCAGCCTGACCAACATGGTGAAACTCCATCTCTACAAAAAATTAGCCAGGTGTGGGGGGTTGGGGGAGGGCACCTGTAATCCCAGCTACTCACAGGCTGAGGCAGGAGAATCACTTAAACCCAGGAGGTGGAGGTTGCAGTGAGCCAAGATCGTGCCACTGCACTCCAGCCTGGGTGACAGGGCCAGACTGCGTCTCAAAATAAAAAAAAAAATTAAAAAAAGGAGTGACAATAGGTGACTTCCAAGACTAGGTCATAAAAGACAATGCAGCTTCTTCTATCTTGTTCCCTGGAATATATGCACTTGGGGCCTTGCCATGTAAAAAGTCCACTTACCCCAAGTCTGCTGTGCTACAAGGAAGTCAAGCTAAATAGAGAGCTCTGGGTAGTGCTCTACTGAACAGTCCTAGTCTTTGAATCATTCCAGCCCAGGTCCCAGACGTGTAACTGAAGATTTAAGATTATTTCAACCCTCAGTTTTTGAGCCACCCCCATCTTCACATCTTCTCAGTTAAGGCTCCAGAGTCCATGGAACAAAGACAAGACATCCCCGCTGTGCCCCATCTGTATTCTTGACTCACAGAATCAGTGAACATAGTAAAATGGCTGTTAAGTTGCTAAGTTTTGGGTAATCTGTTATGCAGTCATAGGAAAAAGAACACTTTTGATGGCTCTGAAATGCAAGGAACAACCCATACTCACTTCAGGGACTTGCTTTCCATTAAGTCAACCCACGTCCCAGATACCATTGGGAGCCTTTTGGTTCATTGCATAAGCATCCTATCTTTTTGGCATATGTTTTATCTCTTTTCTTTAGCAGAAGAGGGAAAGAACTTTTCTTATGTTATGGATATCATTCCCAACTCCCTTCCCAGGGAAACTGCTTACCTTCATTAGCTCAATATTGGCTTCTATTGCCACTATACCACATCCTGCAAGGATGCCTAGGACCTCTCTTAAAATTTATCTTTCTGGACATTTCATGAAGCCTTGCAGTGATCCTCAAGGGTAGTTCTGAAACCATCTCCATGGGGTTAACAAGAATTACATGCTGGGTTCTGGACAGAAATATGGCTATAGCTCATCATTAATCAGGCTGCACTTTGGCCCACTTCCTTGTTGCTAAATGTCACGTAACACCAGATACCAACCATTTGCACCTCCTTCTTCCTATAGACAGGATCTCTGACATTAGAATCATAACACTTTTAAGAATAGTTTAAGATGTTTTCAGGCCCCCAAATCCAGCAACCAGTTTGAAGACCCCCCGCCAGAAAGGAATGGGATGGATCAGCATGTGAATACAGCCTAGCTTTATTATCTTCCTCTACCATGACTTCACTCTGCAAGCTCCAACCAATCAATGATCTCTATACTTTGGGCACTCCAAAAACCTTAAAAACCCTAACCTCAAATTCCTTGGGGAGATGGATTGAGGTTCCCTCCCATCTCCTCATTTGGTGACCCTACGATTAAATCTCTTCTCTGCTGCAACCTGGTGTCTCAGCATATCAACTTGCTGCATGCACTGGGTGATGAACCTACTATGGTTACAGTTTGGGTCCCCCCACTCCATATAAGAATCATCTGGGGAGCCCATTAATGATGCAGATCCCTCAAACGAACTGCGAACCTAAAGAATCAAAACTCTGGGGATGCTCTCAGATGATTCTTACGCATAGTAAAGTGTGAGACACGCTGTCATCCTGCCTCCCAAAACAAACAAAAAAAAACAACTGTGGAAAAAGAAACTTTTTCTCCTCTACTATTGAAATCAACACAGAACACTTCTTAACTAGATGTATGGAGATTTTTCCACATGCATGAAGCAGGTCTCCAGCAGACACCAACTGGGTGTCCTATCATTCAATTCATTTCTACCTCCTCCCACCTTGGGTTCAATATCAGAATAGCTCACAGAACTCAGGGAAGCACTATACTTACATTTACTGGTTTATTATAAAGGATATTATAAGTGACACAGATGAGATGCCTGAGCACTCATGCCCTCTCAGCATGTCACTCTCCCAGGATAACCATGAGTTTAGTTACCTGGAAGTCCAATCTTATTCAAGAGTTTTCATAAAGCTTAATTTTCAGCCTGTCCTCCCCCACCCTTCCTGGAAATGGGTTGGTGGGAAGGAAAGTTCCAATCCTCTAATCTCCTGATCACTTAAACTTTCAGGTGACTGGTCACCCTCTGAGGTTATCTAGTCACCGCCCCACACTAAACCACTTATTAGCATAAATTCAGGTGTCATCAAAAAGGGCTCATTATGAAAACAAGATACTCCAATCACTCAGGAAATTCCTATGGTTTTAGAAGCTCTGTGACAAGAATGGGACAAAGATCAAATATATTTCTTTTTATACCATACCAATGCTTTCTAATCTTCCTTTTACCTGGCTGGCATTTCTTTTTCTTGTTTGAGATGGAGTCTCCCTCTGTGGCCCAGGCTGGAGTGCAGTGGCACGATCTCAGCTCACTGCAATCTCCGCCTCCTGGGTTCAAGTGATTCTCCTGCCACGGCCTCCCAAGTAGCCGGGATTACAGGAGTGTACCACCACACCCAGTTATTTTTCTACTTTTGGTAGAGACAGGGTTTCACCATGTTGGCCAGGCTGGTCTCAAACTCCTGACCTCAGGTGATCCACCTGCCTCGGCCTCCCAAAGTGTTGGGATTACAGGCATGGGCCACCATGCCTGGTCCCTGGCTGGCATTTCCATGGATAGTCCCTCTTCCTCTCCCCAGTGTTTTTCATTACACACTCTCCCTGGATCATCTCATCAACTCCTGTGATCTCAATCACCAACATAAGCCAATAATAATTCCTAAATTTCCTAGAATTCTCCCTAGTCCAAGTCTCATATTTCCAACCGCCTTTTTGGTAACTACACTTGAATATATATAGTTGTATTAAACACACACAATTTATGGCCTATACTACTTGTCAGAGGTGTTTGAATCAGAGCAACTCCATCTTGAATAGGGGCTGAGTAAAATGAGGGTGAGACCTACTGGGCTGCATTCCCAGTAGGTTAGGCATTTTAAGTCACAGAATGAGATAGGAGGTTGGCACAATATACAGGGTCACAAAGACCTTGCTGATAAAAGAAGTGACCAAATCCCACCAAAACCAAGATGGCGATGAAAGTGACCTCTGGTCGTCCTCACTACTCATTGTGATATATATATAATATGTATATAATATACATTAAACTAATTATGATACATTAGCACGCTAAAAGACTCTCCCACCAGTGCCATAACAGTTTAGATGCCATGGCAACATCCAGAATGGATGGATATATGGGCTAAAAAGGGGAGGTACCGGCCGGGCATGGTGGCTCACACCTGTAATCCCAGCACTTTGGGAGGCCGAGGTGGGTGGATGGCCCGAGGTCAGGAGTTTGAGACCAGGCTGGCCAACATGGTGAAACCCATCTCTACCAATAATACAAAAATTAGCTGGGCGTGGTGGCACACTCCTGTAAACCCAGCTACTAGTAGGGAGGCTGAGGCAGGAGAATCGCTTGAACCTGAGAGACAGAGGTTGCAGTGAGCCAAGATCATGCCATTGCACTCCAGCCTGGGTGACAAGAGCAAAACTATCTCCCAAAAAAAGAAACAGAGGGGGACAGGTACCAACCCTCAGTTCTGGGAATTGCCACCCCTTACCTGGAAAACTCATGAATAATCCACCCTTTGTTTGGCATACAATCAAGAAATAACCATAAAAATAGCAAAGCAGCAGCTCTTGGGGCTGATCTGCCTGTGCAGCAGCCATTCTTTGTTCCTTTACTTTCTTAATAAACTTGCTTTCACTTTATGGACCCACCCGGAATTCTTTCTTGCACAAGGTCCAAGAACCCTCTCTTGGGGTTAGGATCAGGACCCCTTTCTGGTAACAATACTACAACTGCCTCCTACCTCCTGTTCTCATTTAATTCATTCTCCCTATTATATCTAAGGCTATAATTGTAACATCCAATCCTCTCATGACTATTTTCCAAAATAAAAGAATGCAGAACTCCTTAGCATGATATATTAATTTAAGGTCTTTTACAATCTGACTTTTGCTTACAAAGTCTCTTCTTTTGCTAGTTTCATAACGCCTTAAATTCAACTACTTGAGTTCTCCAAACACACTGTGGTCTCTCTCCCCCTTTCTATTTATAGCTTTCTGCAAGAAATGAGCTTTTGGACCTTTTTCACATCCAAAACTATACCTATTTCTCATTCTCAGTAGGACAGTTGAGTCATCACCTTCCCAGGAGGCTCTTCCTTCCTACTCCACCCTAATATGAAGTAGGATCTTTTTAAATGGAGCTGTCTCATGCCAGACTCTGTGTAAGGCCCTGAGAATATGGTCAAATGGGAGAAGCAGAAAATAAAAACATAAGAGCACTGTGAAAAGTGTTGAAAGACATTAACAGGGTGCTTTAACAGAAAATAACTGAGAAGGAATAATTTAGATAGACTGGTCAGAGAAGGTATCCAAGGTAGTAACATTTAAGATGAAATATGAATAATAAGAAGGCATGAGACATAGATAGAACAAGGAAACGAGAGTTGTAGGCATAGGGAATTGCAAGGGCAAAAGCCCTAAGATGGGAAATAGCTTAGAAGGCCAACGAAGTCAGTTTAGTAAATAAATGCCTCTGTTGGTACACAGCACATGATAGCTGAATGACCAATTATGGAGCTACTCATTTGTCTTTGCATATAAGCTGTGGCAGAGATCACCCTATCACTCTGGATAGTGACACCAACGTAATGGTGCCTCCTACTCTCCCTCTGGGAATGAAGGAGTTGAAAATTCTGGAAGACATACCTGATCACTGCCCTTTTCTTCCCCCCATAATCCTTACAACCTGTGAACCTAATAATTGTCAACCTTAAGAAAGATACTAAAGAAAATCACCTCTAAATTAGCCAGGCACAGTGGCTCACACCTGTAATCCCAGCACTTGGGGAGGCCGAGGAGAGTGGTTCGCTTGAGGTCAGGAGTTCGAGACCAGCCTGGCCAACATGGTGAAACCCCATCTCTAATAAAAATATAAAAATTAGGCCAGGGCCAGGCGCAGTGGCTCACGCCTGTAATCCTAGCACTTTGGGAGGCTGAGGTGGGTGGATAGCCTGAGCTCAGGAGTTTGAGACCAGCCTGGGCAACATGGTGAAACCCCATCTCTACTAAAATACAAAAAAAATAGCCAGGCGTGGCAGTGTGCGCCTGTAGTCCTAGCTACTTGGGAGGCTGAGGCAGGAGAACTGCTTGAACCCGGGAGGCAGAGGTTGCAGTGAGCCAAGATGGTGCCACTGCACTCCAACCTGGCAAGAGTGATACTCTGCCTCAAAAAACAAAACAAAACAAAACAAACAAACAAAAAATTAGGCTGGATGCAGTGGCTCACGCCTGCAATTCCAACACTCTGTGAGGCCAAGGCGGGTGGATCATCTGAGGTCAGGAGTTCAAGACTAGCCTGGCCAACACAGTGAAACCCTATCTCTACTAAAAATACAAAAATTAGCCAGGTATGGTGGCGCACGCCTGTAATCCCAGTACTCGGGAGGCTGAGGCAGGAGAATCGCTTGAACCCGGGATGTGGAGGTTGCAGCCATTGCATTCCAGCCTGGGCAACAGAGCGATACTCCATGTCAGAAAAAAAAAAAAAATTCTGAGTTTACTTGGGAATCAAAAATAAGGATTATAATCTGGAATGCATGGAATGGCATACCAGTGCATTCAGTGAGGGTAAGAGGAGTTTTTTTTATCAGCAAAAAGAGATTTACATAAGCTGCCTAGAAACAGAGTTCTTTGGTTCCAGAGGTTCAATGCCAGCTATTGTCAGTTCATTGGTGGAGATGCCATTACTGGGCAAGAACTCTCCTAAGAACATTTTATCTTAATTAATGCAGTCCTAAAGTATGTTTATTCATAAGTCTTATCAAAGCAGGAGATTTGAAAGAATTTCTGGAAAGCCCTTGGAAATAGTTATCTCAGACACGTAAGCAAGAGCCTCTTTCCTTCTAGGCCTGTCTAGGTCTGACAAAAGTTATTTCATCCTAGCTTCTGAAACTTTCACATATTCAAGTAAACTTAAAAGAGTAAATCACAAATTATGCTTATCATTTACCTGTATTTCCATTCTTAAAACTGGCTAAGAGCCAATTCTTAGAGATGAGAATCATGAAAAGGTAAAAATATGACTGACTTTCATAAAGCTTCATTTTATACCACGAGGTAAAATGTACAAATTCTTTCACATGCTAACAGCTTTAATGTTCAACACAGGCAGAAACTTGCGGGGCTGGGGGAGGATGGGAGAAATACTACTTGCTGAAACATCAGACACAAAGCTGATTTCTGGAAACTAACCTTAGAAGTAATAATAAATAATTACCTGCCAAAAAACGCCACCTTCATGTGTCTCCGAGATAGCACCTCACCAATGATGGAAAGCTTGTCTTTATATCCCTGCATTTCTACCAGATCATTCTCAGTGGCTATTCGATCAAGTTCTGGATTCTTGTATGTTGCTGTGAAATTGAAATGGCGTCAGAAAAGTGATATAAATGAATATTAAGTTAGTTATATAATGGAATACCTAAGATTGTATGTATTCTGGCTTTATGTTAACATGCCACCCACAGCATCTGAATGTTTGGTAAAAGGTGCATACTCCGTGGCAATGGGTCATAAGAATCCCACCCGAAAGAATTTCAAGAATATTAAATGTTGCAAGGGCACAGTCAAAAGCGTACTTCTAGGTCTCAAACATACAAGCTACCTCTGAGACAAGACTACATTTCTAAACAGAGAAACTAGAACCTAACACTGACCTATTATTGTTCCAACCTGACAGGATGGATCTTCAGATCTTGAACTCAGAAGGAGGAGCCACATACTGAGAAAAAAGTGAGGTTTAATAGGAGCCCCTCAGAAATTAAGATGTGGTTCAAGGTCTCCAAGCTAGGAAAGACTTTGCTACTTTACCACGTTCTATCTGCTTCCCTCAGGGATGAGGTGAAACAGCTCATTTAACAGAGAAGAAAGAGAATTACAGGTTGTGTCCCGTCTACAGCCATACCACCCTGAATGCACTCGATCTCATCAGATTGTATCCCAGTCTCACTCTCATCAGGTTTAGGGTTTAACTGCACATCCCAGCCCTCATCTCTCCTCTATGGCTGCAGGTAGTTAAAAAAGCCTGGGTTTGAAAAGTAGAAAAATATTTCAATTTTGTTTATAATTCAGGAATAGGAGATAAACTGATGTTTACATTCTTATCACCTCTTTTTGAAGGTAAAGACATGAAGATTCATGTGGGCGTGGGGGCTCACGCCTATAATCCTAGCACTTTGGGAGGCCGAAGTGGGCAGATCACTTGAAGTAAGGAGTTCGTGACCAGCCTGGCCAACATGGTAAAACACCACCTCTACTAAAAATACAAAAATTAGCTAGAAATCACTTGAATCTGGGAGGCGGAGGTTGCAGTGAGCCGAGATCATGACACTGCACGCCAACCTGGGCAACAGAGCGAGACATCGTCTCAAAAAACAAAAACAAAAAAAAGATTCATCTGGCTATCCGAATGATCCTAATTAGAGACAAACACTGTCACTGAAAACATACCCAGTGCACATCCAATTAAGCTTCTCATATCTCACCATACTTTTTTAATGCATTAATAAAACATATGCAATTTGGTGAATAATGGACAGACTTGTTTAAGTATCATTACATTTATTTTTGCTTTTCATTTTATTTTTGCTCTTGTATGTTTTTCTTGATTTATTTGCTTTGTCTCCTTTTTGCAACATTTTTACTGAGGTTCTAAAACCTGTAAAACTGAATTCAGATTCTAAAGCTGCCATTTCACTAGTGCCTAGCATAATGCATGATCTACAACACGCACAATACACATTTAACTTCATTATCACTTCCTATTAATTTTTTTAGAAAATGAAATATTTTTCAAAAGTCAACTGTGCCAGCTCAAATTATTTCCTAATTGGAAACAAAGATTCTATACTACTATTTTTTTTTTCTCATTCAGCATTGAATTGTGTCAAGTCTGGTGCTAGGAATACAATGAGTCCTAGGCTCCTGTCCTAAAGGAGCTCAAAATCTGGTAAGAGAGACTTGGGAGAGACACGAAAAAAAAAGTTTGATTCTACCAATCTATCCAAGGTTTCCAGTGTTGCTGGAAAAATTTATAGAATCCCTCCCTTTCCATTGTATAGTTGAGAGGTACATAATCTTTGTTTTTTTTTGAGATGGAGTCTCACTCTGTGGCCCAGGCTGGGTGCAGTGTGTAACCTCAGTTCACTGAAACCTCTGCCTCCCAGGTTCAAACGATTCTCCCTCCTCCAGCCTCCTGAGTAGCTACGATTACAGGCTTCCACCACCATGCCGAGCTAATTTTTGTATTTTTAGTAGAGACAGGGTTTCACCATGTTGCTCAGCCTGGTCTTGAACTCCTAACCTCAGGTAATCCACCCATCTTGGCCTCCCAAAGTGCTGGGATTACAGGTGTGAGCCAGGGTGCCCGGCCAAGAGGTACATAATCTTAAGAATCAGCAAAATATTTCAACCGTTATCTTCAAAGTAGTATTCCTGGCCAGGCACGGTGGCTCACACCTGTAATCCCAGCACTTTGGGAGGCCGACGTGGGAGGATCACGAGGTCAGAAGTTCAAGACCAGCCTGGCCAACATGGTGAAACCCCATCTCTACTAAAAATACAAAAATTAGCTGGGCATGGTGGCACGTGCCTGTAGTCCCATTTAGTCTGGAGGCTAAGGGAGAAGAATCGCTTGAACCCAGGAGGTGGAGGCTGCAGTGAACTGAGATCACGCCACTGCACTCCAGCCTGGGCAAGAAAGCAAGACTTTGTCTCAAAAAAAAAAAAAAAAAAAAACCTACTCCCTAGTAAGACATTCCTCATCACCTTTGTTTCAACAGTTACGAAATGCCTTTTGCCCCTTTCCACTGCAACTCAGCCTCATTTGAGAGAATGAGATATGCCTGAGGTCTTGGTTTAACTGCTAAGTTGGGGAGGAGACAAGTATAATGGTTAAATGTGGACTGCCTGATTTTTTGTCTGGGCACTTACTAGCTGTGTGACCTTGGGCAAGCTGTTTAACTTTTCTTTGATTTGGTTTCTTCACCTTTAAAATGAAAGATGGTGGTGATGAAAATTAAATGAACTATTAATATAGCTATTTCATCACCTAGTGGTGATGAAAATTAAATGAGCTATTAATATACTAAAGTTCTTAGTTGTTATTAATACCATTTAATTTTCCCCTTCTGGAGGGTAGAAATGGGTTTTACTCGCTATGGTACTTCTCATAGTATACAGTACAATGCCCTATATGTGTTCAATAACTAATGTTGAAAGAATATGCAGTTTTATATATTTTCAACAGTAATTACTTTAAGAACTTAAGAAGAACTAACCTTCAACAAAATGTGATCCTTCAGTAACAAACTCCAGTAACTGGTCAAAGATTGCAGTAATCGCCTTCTTAGCCAGCACAAAGTGCTTCAGTGGAGAAACAGTTTCTGCCATTATGCTACTAGGGGGAGATAAAGTTAGAAAAGCGCAAACTAAAGTGGATGATAGACATGCAAACTGATGACACACCAGTGACAGTCATCAACTCCCCAATGAAATAAATTATGCTGGCAAAATGTTTTTAGGTAGTTCTTTTTTGGGAGTGTTCTAGTCAGACAATTAGAGATGACTTTTGAATGATATTTCACTAAAATAAGTGAAAATCTATTAGCCAAAATCTTGGTTGCAATTTCGACTCAATTTCCCTTTGGTGAAGATGAAACTAATTGTGACTAAGTTTGTCACTGCATGTGACTATAAAGTACATCAGGGAATAGGGTTAGTGAAAGAAAGCCAAGTTCACAAACAATAACGAAGTTACTAAGTTTCTCAACCTGAAGCTCTAGGTGAGTGGGGGTGGATATGCAGAGTGAGGAAATAAAATTCTAAGACCACAACGTGAGGCTGACATTTAGAAAGACGGAGTTCATCACTACAAATGAGGTAAGGCTTAAAGAGGGCATTAACGCTTCCAGCCAAAGTATCAGAAACTTCAAGGAATATCAGTCTAAGAAAGCATAGGTGGTTTCTCAAGAAAAAGACACCAAAGACAGACAATCACGGTCTAATCCCGGTGTGCACATGGAAAGGAACAGTGGCCATAAAGAAGGCGGATCCTTCCAGAGAGTCCAGAAATGACCGCGCGAGGGAGCTGCGTGGGAAAAGCCGGGTGGGGGCAACGCCCCGGGTCCGGCCGGTGTGAACACCTGCCTTAGTAAAAGCCTCCCGCCTTCCCACACCGGGCGCAGTGGTCGGGGCCAGAGCCCACCCCAGCCCCGCGCGCGCCCGTCCAGGTCCGGATCCCCCACTCCCACCCCCGAGCTCGGCCTCGTGGGCTCCGTGGGCTCGACTCGGCCGCCAGCCCCGCTCGCCTGACGGTTCGCTTTCTCCTTTCCCACAGGACCGCGGCGGGCGGCGCCTCGTCACAGAACGCTGCATGCACGACTCCCGCCCTCTGTCCCCAGTCGCTCGAAGGTCACTCCGAGCGTCGCAAACGTGCTAGCTGTCGAAGCAGCCGGCACTCACTGTCTCCGCTCCAACTATCACCCGGCAACAGCAACTCGGCCACTGATCCCAAACTGCCTCATCTTCCTGAGAAGTTAAAGGCGGAGAGGAGGCAGGGGGAGGGGCAAAGGGCGGTCACTTCCGGCCTCTTGCTTCCTCTGTTCTGTTTGGCTCCGTGGCCGGAAGCGCATCTATGCCAGGCGCCATTTTCCTTAAGGGCAGAAGGCAAGGTTTGTTGTGGGCAGGGAGTGCTATCGGGAGAGTGGCTTTCCGTTCCCCCTTCCAACTTCTCACCCTGCCTTCTCCCCTCAAAGTGTCCAAGTCTCTGCCCAGCCTAGGCTTAGCTAGCTTCCAAAGATGGCAGTGGCTGACGCCTGTAATCCTGACACTTTGGGAGACCGAAGGGGTGGGATATTTCTTAAGACCAGGAGTTCGAGACCAGCCTGGGCAACATAGGGAGCCCCAGCCTGCCGCTTCCTCCTCCCTGTCTCTACAAAATAAAAAAATGAAAAATTTTAAAAAAAAAATTTAAAAACCTAGCGAGGCGTGGTGGCACACACCTGTGGTCCCAGCTACTTCAGAGGCTGAGGTGGGGGGATTGTTTGGGCCCGGGGCTGCAGCGAACTGTGATTTATCGTGCCACTGCACTCCAGCCCGGGCAACAGAGCGAGACATTGTCTCCAAATTTAAAAAAAAAAAAAAAAA
>NW_012118155.1:1660409-1668610 GCF_000951035.1 Colobus angolensis palliatus | reverse complement strand
AAAAAAAAAAAAAAAAAGTTAATTTTTTCCTAAGTAAAAATATTCATGAATCAAAGTATTGTGCCAATGAAATTTTATACCACAGAATTTACAACCATGAAAGTAAAAACTACATACCATATACAATTATTATTATTATTATTATTATTATTATTAGAGACAGGATCTCACTCTGTCTGCCCAGGCTGAAGTGCGGTGGCACGATCAATAATAGCTCACTGCAGCCTTGAACTCCTGAGCTCAAGCAATCCTCTCACCTCAGCCTCCCAAGTAGGTGGGACTACAGGCACACACCACCATGCCTGGCTAATTTTATTTTAAATTTTTGTATAGTTGGGATCTCACTATGTTGCCCAGGCTGGCCTCAGGCGATCCTCCTGCCTTGGCCTCCCAAAGAGCTGGGATTATAGGAGTGAGCCCCCACACCCAGACACAATTATTTTTATGTTTTTCACTTTATGAGTCTAGACTGTATCTCTAAGGTTCATCACAGATCTAACATTGTGTCATTCTAGGTTAGGTCCTTCTACTTCAGCATCTTAGTTGCTCACCAACAATGGATGAATGCCATTAAGGAATTTAACCAGAATATTGTAACCATAAAGAAATTATTAAGATCTGTGCCATAATGTTCCACTTAAAATCTAAAATAGACACATTCAAAATTTACAAATTCAGCACAAACTGATGCCAGGCAGGTATATATAAAATATCTGCAGGGTATACAAGCAAGTGATGTGGGTATGGCATGAAGGGAATAACTTATTTTAAGAGTTTGGAGAACAGATGGAAGGAAGAATCAAAACAAATCTACTCTATCTTAGTCAATATAGGCTACTATAACAATGTACCATAGACTGAGTGGCTTATAAACAACAGAAATTTCTCACAGTTCTGGAGGCTGGAAGTCCGCGATCAAGGTGCTAGTATGGTTAGGTTCTGGTGAGGCTCTCTAACCAGGTTGCAGACTGACTTCTCATTGTATCCTCACATGGAAAAAGGGTGAGCGCTCTCTGGGGTCCCTTTTATAAGGGCACTAATCCCATTTGTGAGGGCTCCACTTTCATGACCTAATCATATACCAAAGATCCCATCTTCTAATTCCATCACATTGGGGATTAGCATTTGAACATATGAATTTTGAGGGGGACACGTTTAGTTCATGGCAACTTACCTTGTTAGTTGGGAAAATAATCTTTTGAAACTTTCTGAAAACCCAAATAAGATGAGTTGTAAAGAAAGCAGTAATCAGCCATAGAATATAATTTCAGAAATATGTATTTAAAAAAGATGAATAAGGCCGGGAGTGGTGGCTCATGACTGTAATCCCAGCACTTTGGGAGGCTGAGGCAGGTGGATTGCTTGAGCCCAGGAGTTTGAGATCTGCCTGGGCCTCTCTTATAAAAGAAAAAGAAAAACAGAAAAAGACAAATAATGCCATTGTGGACATAACCACAAATGAACAGGGTAGGCAGGAAACATGGGAATTCTGTATGCTCCAATTTTAGCCAACCAAAATCCAGAACAGCAGGTGAATAGCTTTAAAAAGAAACAAAAAATTACCCACCAGAAATTACATTTGCTGAATATGATTCCAATTTCTGATTTCAGCTTTACTTTGAAGAGTAAAGGCGAAAATATCAATAATTCAACTGCAGGATTTTTCAGTAGTGGATACACTCTCCGGACAAGATATTAAAAACTAGAAAATTCTGAGTTTTCATTCAAAATATGTACTATTCATTACATTTTTGGAATGTCATTCATTCAGCTCAATATTTCTAGCAAGGGGAAAAAAGATGTCAGGTTAGATTTATTTGCCTATTTAAAAACAAACAACAAAGAACACACTTTTAAATGTTCTGTTAATTTCTTTTAAAACTCTCTAAATAATCACCCTTCATAAAGTATGGGAATAAGATTAGTAGATACTACAATATTCTTTTCCAGCAATGTAAGAAAATTTCTTTTTGGAATGAATAAATTACTCTTCACAAATATATTTTGGGTTCAGATAGCTACCACTTTAGCACCAAAGTTACTAAAGAGAATTAACTTAATAAGGAATTGGTGGTGACTGATGCTTTAGTATGGAAATTCATTATCCAGAAAATTATTTTTCAAATCACTAGTACAAAGTAAATTCCTAACAACTCTAATAGTCTTAAAATCTTAGTTTTTAAACTTACAAATGGGACATATAACTTTATATAAACAGGTAAACTATGTGAAAACTTCTAGCTTTGCGAATTTGTTTTAAACCATGAATGTACACCATTTCTTAGATGTGAATGTTGTCTTACAAGATTAATTTATGGAAAGCCAAATTAACATAAGGAATATATGTAATCCCATAAACTCAGTGCCATAATAAAAATTCTCTTCTGACATTCTATCTTTAGTCACCAGTACTGAGGTTAAAAGTTATAAGCAAGGGAATCTATATCCCAAAATTTGTTTTATTTATTGGGATGAAACTGTTAACTGTATGATATACCTGACTAACACAATTGGCTTCTCCAGTGGGTTTAACAGTTGATCTTAAGTATTTATTTTCACTTAAATTTTTTTTTTTTTCCAGAGACGGAGTCTCGCTCTGTCACCCAGGCTGGAGTGTAGTGGTGCGATCTCGGCTCACTTCAACCTCTGCCTCAGGGTTCAAGCAATTCTCTGCCTCAGCCTCCCGAGTAGCTGGGATTACAGATGCCCACCACCATGGCCCAACTAATTTTGTATTTTTAGTAGAGACAGGGTTTCACCATCTTGGCCAGGCTGGTCTTGAACTCCTGACCTCGTGATCCACCCACCTTGGACTCCTAAAGTGCTGAGATTACAGGCGTGAGCCACCGTGTGCATCCAACCTCACTTAAATTTTTAATGAATATTGATATTTTGGTAAGCCAATCTACTTCCCAAGAAGATTGTGGCCATTTGATTTTTATTCGCTCTTTCAAATTTATATAACGTATGTTTTTGTTTTTTTCTCTTGAGACAGAGTTTCACCCTTGTCACCCATGCAATGGCACGATCTTGGCTCACTGCAAACTCTACCTCCTGGGTTCAAGCAATTCTCCTGTCTCAGCCTCCCAAGTAGCTGGCATTACAGGTGCTAACCACCACGCCTGGCAAACAACCCACTAGATCTGTATAAGTCTATCCTGTAGTCCTTTTGGCCATTTGATAGAAATTGAACAGGGAGTCAGAAACTGGGAATCAGAGTTTCCAAGTTCTTGCTCACCCCATGACCTTGGAGAGATGTTTGTCCTTTTAAGAATCTGTTTCCTCATCTGGAAACTAAGTTAAATTTTGTTGTCGTTTTTTTAGTAGAGAACGGGTTTCACCATGTTGGCCAGGCAGGTCTCGAACTCCTGACCTCAGGTGATCCGTCCACCTCCACCTCCCAAGGTGTTGAGATTACAGGCGTGAGCCATCACACCCAGCCAACATATGGTCTTTTTAGGCATTAAAATTCCATTAAAAAATTAACACAGCAGCTTGGAAAATATACTAAGTCTCTTGTAAAAGGTAGTAAGACATACAAGAAAAGTGGAAAAGTGCCAGGATTAAGTAATTCGATGCTTTGTAAATCAGATTTAAGAATTAGGATTAGTGCTAGTCTATTAAAAAAAAAAAAAGCCTGCAACAATTCAGCAAACAATGGATTAAAAAAACTATGAAATTGACAAATAATATGCAATTCAGAGAAACGTAAGAAAGGTGATTTAAAATGGTAAAACTGGCAAATTTACAAGCAGGAAGAGGCTTTTTAGTGAACAACCATTTTCAATTTCAGGGAAATGTTTTGGAATTTCAAAGTAACTCATTGTAAGATGAAGATTTAAAACAGCAAGAAAAACAATAATGACCTGTCACTACTGTTCACTGCTGCCCAGAACCTTCTACTGAAGTGTTCATGTAATCTCAGACTTGAATTGTGGTGCAAGTCACAAGAATACAGTGAAAATGTCTGTCTCTGAAGTTAAAAACAACAACAACAAAAGTAGGAGTGTTAATTTTTTTAGGTAGGTTTGTTCTTCTCAAGTTCATTAAGTTAAAAGACTGGCTGGGCACGGTGGCTCACGCCTGTAATCCCAGCACTTTGGGAGGCCGAGGTGGGTGGATCACAAGGTCAGGAGTTCAAGACCAGCCTGGCCAAGATGGTGAAACCCCATCTCTACTAAAAATACACAAATTAGCTGGGTGTGGTGGTAGGTGCCTGTAATCCCAGCTACTCGGGAGGCTGAGGCAGGAGAATTGCTTAAACCCGGGAGGCGGAGGTTGCAGTGAGCCGAGATCACGTCACTGCATTCTAGCCTGGGTGACAGAGGGAGGCTCCGTCTCAAAAAATAATAATAATAAATAAATAAAGACCAACTACTTCAAGCAATTTATGGTCAATCATTGATTTGAAAACGGCCAAGGCAAAAAGGTTTTGTGGGACAAACTATCATTGGGATAGGTCCTTAAGCTGCAGATTTATCAAAAAGTACAAAATTATGCTGGGCACGGTGGCTCAGGCCTCTAATCCTAGCATTTTAGGAGATCCAGGTGGGCGGATCACAAGAGGTCACGAGTTCAAGACCAGCCTGGTCAACATGGTGAAATCCCATCTCTACTAAAAACACAAAAATTAGCTGGGCGTGGTGGCACACGCCCGTAATCCTAGCTACTTGGGAGGCTAAGGCAGGAGAACTGCTTGAACCTGGGAGGTGGAGGTTGCCATGAGCCAAAATCACGCCACTGCACTCCAGCCTGGGCGACAGAGCAAGACTCTGTCTTAAAAAAAGTAAATAAATAAAGTACAAAATTTTATGGTTCTGAAACTTGGATTTATGTCTCTTTGAGTAGCTGCATTGCAATCTTTTCTTTTCTTTTTTGAGATGGAGTCTCGCTCTGTCGCCCAGGCTGGAGTACAGTGGCGCGATCTTGGTTCACTGCAAGCTCTGCCTCCCAGGTTCACGCCATTCTCCTGCTTCAGCCTCCCAAGCAGCTGGGACTACAGGCACCCGCCACCACGCCTGGCTAATTTTTTTATATTTTTAGTAGAGATGGGGGTTTCACTGTGTTAGCCAGGGCGGTCTGGATCCCCTGACCTTGTGATCTAAAGTGCTGGGATTATAGGCGTAAGCCACCGCGCCCGGCCCGCATTCTTTTTAATTACTAACACTTGATCAAAATGTAAAGCAGCAAATAGATTTTAAAAAAACAAACAAACCAAGACATTACTTAAGGCGTTTTTCTGAAAATCTAATTCCTGGAGCTAGATGTATAAAAAGCATAAAAACAAAATTATCAAGAACTAGGTTAATTGTTAGGTGAAGTAGTCACAAAAAACATCGGAGGGACAACGGTTAGGTTTATGTAGCATGGTGTAATGGAACCATCACTAGACTGTAAACCAGATAACCTGGACCCCACTCCCATATGCCATAACTGGTTATATGTAATTGGCCTCATAGCGACCTACATTTCTATTTCTGCAAGAAACTTAGAAAACTAGAGGCTTTAGACCAGATGCTTTCTAAGGTTATGTTACAATTTAAACTGTTACACTTTTAAGTCTTATGAGAAACATTTGCATCAGCCCTAACAGGAATGTTATAATTAGATGGAATGTGAGTTGCTAGGAACAGGTATGCACATACAACAAAATAGTCGGGATAAAAATAATACCTTCTAAGAATACTTGCAGCCACCATTGTCAAAACAGACTAAATTCTTGAAGTGAGAAAACCATTGGTCACAAATTGATCTTCCACTTATATCAATAAACCTAAAAAATAATATTGTTAGCAGTGCTTGTTAAATTTGAGAGCAATGATACACGTAATTCTGTCTTCTTTGTACTGTTTCAGACTGCTACTGAATTATGTTCCCTCCCAAATTCATATGTTGAAGTCTTAAACCTCAGCACCTTAGAATATGACGTTATTTGAAGATCAGTTCTTCAAGTTAAAAGGCCGTTGGGAGGGGCCCTAATCCAATATGACTGGAGTCCTTATAAAAAGAGGAAATTTGGCCCAGCATGGTGGCTCATGCCTGTAATCCCAGCACTTTGGCAGGCTGAGGTCAGTGGATCACCTGAGGTCAGGAATTTGAAACCAGCCTGGCCAACGCGGTGAAACCCCGTCTCTATTAAAAATGCAAAATTAGCCCGGCATGGTGGCTGGCGCCTATAATCCCAGTTACTCGGGAAGCTGAGGCAGAAGAATCACTTGAACCCGGGAGGCGGAGGTTGCAATGAGCTGGGATTGCGCCACTGTACTCCAGCCTGGGTGACAAGAGTGAAATTCCATCTCGAAAAATTAAAAAAGAAAAAAAAAGGGGGGGAAATTTGGGGACAGACTCGCACACAGGGAGAACACCATGTTAACATGAGGCTATCCATCTACAAGCCAAGGACAGACCTGAAACAGATCCTTCCCCTACAACCCTCAGAAGGAACCAACTCTGCCAGTAACTCCATTTTGAAAGTCTGGCCTCCACAACGGAGAGACCATAAATTTCTGCTAGGCAACTCAGTTCGTAGTAATTTGTTATGGCAGCCATGGGAACTAATATCGATGCTAATTTATCATTTTATTGACAAACAAATATTGTTAAGCTATACATTTTCATGCCAGCAACCCGTACCTCCCAGATCTTCCTAACTTTAAATACTTCAGTGGGTTTTCTGTCAATAAACAATTTGACATCAGAGATTTGGGCAAGAGTCAGGCATAATGGCTCATGCCTATAATCCCAGTGATTTGGAAGGCCAAGGTGGGAGGATTGCTTGAGTCCAGGAGCTTGAGACTGGCCTGGGCAACATAGCGAGATCTCATCTCTACAAGAAATTTAAAAATAGTGGGCATGGTGCCACATGCCTGTAGTCCTAGCTATGCAGGAGGCTGAAGTGGGAGGATTGCTTGAGCCTGGGAGACTACTGCCTGGGAGCTGTGATCAACCACTGCACTCCATCCTAGACAACAGAACGAGACCACCTCTAAGGAAAAAAATATTAAGTCTGTGCATGAATTTATGATTCCTCAACAGAAAATGAAACATCAAGTTATGAATGAGTTATGATAGTTATTTATTATTGTGTAAGCCCTTATTAGTTCCTCCCTCATCCCATCTTAAAATATTCAACAATAGACAGGGGCTCAAAAAAATTTTTTTTTAAAAAACAGACTTCCATGAAAACCAAATCTTTTCTTCCTGTGATAATAGTGGCTTCCTAGTGTTATTTCTTATTAATGAGAGTATCCGTGGACTTAATTGTATATTGCATTTTAGTTCTAGTTGTGTAATAATGTAATGACTTCATACACAAAAAAACTAATATTGTCTTGAGTTTTAAAAAGAAAAAGTTACTAGCACCCATGGTTAAGGAAGGAAAACTGCAGCTCATTTCGATACATTTGTTTCTTTTCAATTCATGAAATCGAGCACATGCAAGAAAGGATGACAGTCACCAAGAGTGATTAAAACTACAAACTATCACGCAATTGAAAATACCACATTAAAGATATATTTATATACTGAAAATGGAGCAATGCCAATAAAATTTTATAATTTACAAAAGTTACCTGTTAAAGGCAAATTTCATAAGTTGTGTTTACAATCATCCATTTAATCATCTCCAAAATAAGGCTGAATTTATTATTTTAAACTTTCTGTAAGTTAAAGAGAATAATCACGTTGTCTCATGGACTGGAAGGTGACTTACTAATTCCCTTTCGTTTCCAAACCTCATCAAGCAGTCACTACATTTATGAGGTAAGTCAGCTGAATGCTTGAAGTCTAGATGAATTTTAAGATCTTCAATTTGTCCTGTTGAATATTCACAATATTGACATAAATAAATCCCTTCAGATAAATGTGAATTTAAATGCTTGCAATATTCTAGCATACTTGAAAAGCCTTTCCCACAGTCATCACAAACATGAGGAAAAATTTTAGTATGTTCAATAGCAACATGCCTGTTAACATTTGTATGAAGTCTACTCCGAAAACCACATACTTGACATACAAAGAAATTTTTACATTTGTCAAAGGTAATTTTGCTTAAGAGGCTATACTGTCCATGTTCTCCATTGTTATACTTATCACTTAACTCTATTAATTTACATGCATGCTCATTTACCACATGGCTATGCAAGTCTTCTGGATCATTAGTTTCATGTTCACAGAACTGACACAAGTACTGTTCATCACAG
>NW_012118155.1:1649439-1660359 GCF_000951035.1 Colobus angolensis palliatus | reverse complement strand
TAAGATCTTCAATTTGTCCTGTTGAATATTCACAATATTGACATAAATAAATCCCTTCAGATAAATGTGAATTTAAATGCTTGCAATATTCTAGCGTACTTGAAAAGCCTTTCCCGCAGTCATCACAAACATGAGGAAAAATTTTAGTATGTTCAATAGCAACATGCCTGTTAACATTTGTATGACATCTACTCCGAAAACCACATACTTGCCATACAAAGAAGTTTTTACATTTGTCAAAGGTAATTTTGCTTAAGAGGCTATACTGTCCATGTTCTCCATTGTTATCACTTTATTAATTTACATGCATGCTCATTTACCACATGGCTGTGCAAGTCTTCTGGATCATTAGTTTCATGTTCACAGAACTGACACAAGTACTGTTCATCACAGCTGTGCTCCTGGAAATGTAGGTAGAGTTCACTGCTTGAGGAGAACTGTACATCACACTGTTCACACCAATAGAGGTGATCACTAAAATGGGTGTCTGCAATGTGCTGGCTGAGGTTCTCAAAAATTACTGTCTTATAATCACAGTATTTACAAATGTAGGGATCCTCTTCATGTAGTTTGGCATGTTCTATCAGAAGCATATTAGTAGAGAAACTTTCCTTGCATACTCGACACACATTTGAATCAGTACGTTTATGCTTCAGGATCATATGCTGCTTTAAGTCAGAAAAATATTTGCTGTTAAACTCACAAAGTTCACATTTATAGAGGCCACTGCTATTAGCTCTCAGTAAAGGCCATTTCTGCTGGGCAGTCACATTCAAAGCTTGGCTCTTGTCAAGAATTTTACAAAGTTTAGCTGGTGGTTCTTCATCAGTTTGGTCTTGGAGACTCTCAGAGGAATTGTTTTCTGTCTCTATATCATAATCCTCAGAAATCGCATGCACTTCTACAGCAATTGGAACATCTTCAGCAGTGTGAACTTCTATAGGACTCTCCTCTTGGGTCTGCTGGTTGACTGATTCAGGTGAGTCACACTCTTCATCACAAATTTCAATATCAGCAGATTTTTCTGAAGAATAAAACAAACCTATTATATGACTATAACTAAGTAAGATCTGTGAACTACAACTGGGCAAAAAGAAATTTATTGCATGCACTTTTTTTTAAATTCACTAATACAAAATGTATCAATGCTATTAATTAGTTCCCCCAACCTGTAGAAAAGGCAGTGTGGTCTAGAATTCTAAGTACAGGACTGGGAACCAGGTAGTTCTGATTTCTGTTTCTGGCCTTGATTCCATCTGCAAATTTTGGCAAGTCATTTGATGTCTCGGTATCAGAATCATCATCTGTAAAAAGGAATTTGGAAGAATACTTATTATTTATATAATCAGAGCATTCATTATAGAACGAAGCATCAATTTTTAAATACAATTTTGAATTCCAATAGGAACTAAGACTTGGATTTAGTCACAAAAAGAAAATTATCTATATACCTCAGACACAGAAAATCTGCTCAAACAAGCAAATGCTTTAGAAATGATGCCCCATTTGAACTAGATTACACTTTTTGAAGTTTCTTAGGATTTTAAGTTTAAATTACTGAGTTTGAATAAGTCTTTATATCCACAGGTCAGCCCCAGTGTTTCAAAGGTAGCACGGGGAAACTGAAATACAGGTTAATAGTGAAAACTGGGCTTCAACATTTTGCGAGGGAGCAAGTTTTGTTCTGTCTGCCAAGGCTGGAGTACAGTGGCATGATTGTGGCTCACTCACTGAAGCCTCAAACTCCTGGGCTCAAGTGATCCTTCAGCCTCAGCCTCCTGAGTAGCTAGGACTATGGGCATGCACCACCAAGCCTGGGTAATTCTTGTTTTTTGAGATGGAGTCTTGCTATGTTGTCCAGCCTGGTCTTGAACTCCTGGCCTCAAGTGATCCTCTCACCTTGGCCTCCCAAAGACCTGGGATTATAGGCATGAGCCACCACACCCAGCCCATCCATCATGTTTTCTTAAAATAGACTTTATTTTTTAGAATAGTTTTAGAATTACAGAAAAATCTGAGAGGATAGTATGGAGAGGTCCCATGTATCCCAGTTTCCCCACTACTAACATCTAACATTAGTATGGCACATTTGTTAAAATTAATGACCAATACTGATATCTTATTAATAAAGTCATCTAGATGTCCTTAGTTTTTAACCTAATATCCCCTTTCTGTTCCAGGATACCACATTCCATTAAGGTGCCATGTCTCTCTAGGCTATTGTTGGCTGTGGCAGTTTCTCACTCCTTGAGGAGTACTAATCAGGTATTCTGTAGGATGCCTTGCTAACGGAATTTGTCGCTTTCTTTTTTTTAAATGATTAGGCTGGAATTACGGGTTACTGGGAGATAGACCAGAGGTAAATTGCCATTTTCATCACTTCTTATTAAGGGTACATACTATCAATATGATTTATGGTTGCTGATGTTGATCTTGATCACCTGCCTAAGTATTTATCAGGTTTCAACACTGTAAAGTTGTCCTTTTTCTTTTTTTTTTTTTGAGACAGAGTTTTGCTCTTGTTGCCCAGGCTGGAGTGCAATGGCGTGATCTCAGGTCACCGCAACCTCCGCCTCCCAGGTTCAAGCAATTCTCCTGCCTCAGCCTCCCAAGCAGCTGAGATTACATGCATGCACCACCACGCCTGGCTAATTTTGTATTTTTAGTAGAGACGGGGTTTCTCCATGTTGAGGCTGGTCTCGAACTCCTGACCTCAGGTGATCTGCCCACCTCAGCCTCCCAAAGTGCTGGGATTACAGGCGTGAGACACCGTGCCTGGCCTAAAGTTGTGCTTTTATTTTCCATACTCTACCCTTTGTAAGAAGTCACTATGTGCAGTCCATATTAAGGAGTACAGACTTATATTCCATCTCCCAGAGGGAGGAGTAGCTACATAAATAATCTGGAGTTTATTGTTTCTTGGCCTTTTGGTTAAGATGAAGTCTAATAATTTGAAATTCTTCTGCACAGATTTGCCTCTTCTCCTCTATTTCATAATTTATAACAGCATGAATTCATGGATATTTTATACTCTGGGTTATAATTTTTTGTCCTCAAATAGTTTTCAGTTTTGGCTACTGGGAGCTCTTTAAGTTGACTTGTGCTCCTTTAGCATGCCCCTGTCGAGTGCGTGTGTTTGGGTTTTTTTAAGTACTTTTCCTATTTTCCAGCACTACAAAATGCTCCAGGTTCATCTTGTGTATTTTCTGCCCCAGACCTAGAATCAGCCATTTTTCCAAGGAGGCCTAGTTCTTTTCACTAAAGAATGGCATTAGAAACCAAGACCTGGCCACTCAATGTGCTCATGCTCACTGCTTCTGGATGTCCTTTCTTTTAGACCCTCTCAGCTAACAGAGCAAAAAGTGTGTGTGTGTACAGTACCATACGTATATATACACACACACATATCTACAAGCATTCTGTATGTAGCCATCTGAATCTATAGTAAGCTAAACATGAATTCATACTGATGTCTCCAACTCTACATGATTTTTGTAATTTATATTTCTGTGCCTGTAACGGAACTCAAGGGAACTGGGACAATCTGGTTGCAGAAGAAGTTCAAGTGCAAGTTGTAAATTGTTATCGTTCACCAATGCTCTAGAACAGAGCAACAGAAGATCCAAGATTGAAAAATACCAAATTACCCTCTGTTCTTTTCTTCCACACTATGTGGTACAGCTGAGTAGAACTGTGTCTAACACTATTCTTAACCTTTCAAGATAAATACTCCCAACTCTGAGTCACTCCTGCTTTGCCACCAATTCCTAACCAACTAAAGTGGATTTAGGACTGAGAGACGTGGCTCAGCACTCTGTGAGGCCGACATGGGAGGATTGCTTGAGGCCAGGAGTTCAAGACCAGCCTGAGCAACACAGCAAGACCCCGTCTTTACAAAAAAATTTTAAAGATTAGCCAGGCATCATTGGGCATGCCTGTAGTCCCAGCTACTCAAAAGGCTGAGTGGGAGGAATGCTTTAGTTCAAGAGGTCAAGAATGCAGTGAGCCATAATCCATAGAGTGAGACACGTCTGCATGGGTGACAGAATGAAGACTGTCTCCCCGCAACCCCACTCCCTTCAAAAAAATGGACTTACGAGAGTACCCTTTTTTATTTATATATCAGAAATAATGTTAAAAGTTAAAATTATAGCCGGGCACGGTGGCTCACGCCTGTAATCCCAGCACTTTGGGAGTCCAAGGCTGGCAGTTCATGAGGTCAGGAATTTGAGACCAGCCTGACCAACATGGTGAAATCGTCTCTACTAAAAATACAAAAATTAGCTGAGTGTGGTGGCGCACTCCTGTAACCCCAGCTACTCAGGAGGCTGAGGCAGGAGAATCGCTTGAACCCGGGAGGCAGAGGTTGCAGTGAGCCAAGATCACGCTGCTGCACTCCAGCCTGGGCGACAAAGTGAGACTCCATCTCAAAAAAAAAAAAAAAAAAAAAAGAGGAAGAATTAAAATTACTTGCTTTCTTAAAAAAATACAACTTTGCTTTCTTACATTGTAACAAATTGCAAAGACTTGTCTGTTTTGAAATCATCAATCCATATTTTATCCACATTTTCAAGTAAGGAATATAAAATGTAAAAGCAGTTTAAAGAAACATATTTTCAAAAATATTAGATATACCTTTGTTGTCAAAATATTTTAAATCTGGCTGTCTCATAGAACAGACACTGTAACAATGATCAGAGAAAATTCCATTGAATCCATCTGCAATTCTGCTTATTCCAGAGGAATCTGAACATAAAACAAAATGAAAAATATTTCAAGCACAGTAAACATACACATTTAATGAGAAACTTCCCGTTATCTAACATACACAGATGTTCTTAATGTTATAGTATCTGTAATGAAAATACTATGTATTTTCAACTTTTAAAGCTTTTATATTTCAGATCTGATACTGACATTGGACTTTGAAAGAACCACAAATTACATACTTTAAAACGTAACAACTTTGAAATACACAAGGATACATTTGTTTTATACTCAGAATCACACAAAATAAAAATATGTGATAAACACTGTATTAACTGCACAAAACAGTGAAATAAACACCAGGAAGGTGTGCCATGTCATGCAGAGAAAGGTTATTACATAGGGGAAATGCTGAAGACCACTTAGGGCTTCTGAATATAGTCATTTCAAGTCTTGTATAGGAAGGGCCAGTAAGCAGTATACTAGGATTAATTTCTTCAGAAATGAAGAATGTGTAGGCTGGGTAGACTAATAGGTAAGACTGAGATGGTCCCAAGTAAATGTATGCAAGGTGTATGAGAGACGGCCACAAAGACCCCTTTTCTTATACTGCCAACACAGCAGAGCCAACCTCAATCAAAGGATCTAAAATTACACAGTCATTTAGCCTGGCCAGCATGGTGAAACCCCATCTCTACTTTAAAAATACAAAAAATTAGCTGGGTGTGGTGGTACACGCCTGTAATCCCAGCTACTTGGGAGGCTGAGGCAGGAGAATCACTTGAACCCAGGAGGCAGAGGTTGCAATGAGCTGACATCATGCCACTGCACTCCAGCCTGGGCTATAGAGTGAGACAATGTCTAAAAAAATTAAATAAAAAAAATTACACATTCAGAATGAATGAAAGTTTACATTTCCAAAAGTAATAGAGAGGATAAAGTCTTTTTTCCCCAATAATGTAAAATATTTTCTACTAAGGTTGTCATTACTGTGTCTTAAGCACAGCTTAGGAATCAGACATGCAAATCCCAATTATGCTATATAAGTAAATAACCTTGGCTATCTAATTTTAAATATTTATAACCCATAGAGTTGTGAGGAATAAAATAATGTCTGTAAAGTTCTTATGTGTGCCTAGCACATGGCAGACAATAAGGAATATATATTCAGAGAATGTATTTAAACCGTTCTTTTACCTAAAAATTGACCCAGATACTTAAGTCTTATCTGATCACTCAGGAGAAAACGGATGAGAATATAATTTTGTGGGAATTAATCCATACCCAACTTCAAAATAAATTAATTACATGCTGACCTGAATAACGAGAAGGGTGTAGAGTCTTCCTTTTTCTTTTTTTAGGATACTCATTCATATCTTTTCAATCTAAAAAATGAAAAAAAAATTAACAAATATGTCACAAATAACAACTGTTAATGCCATTATAAAAATTCTAACTGAAGAATTTACTGGCAATAACAAATATGTGAGCCACTTGAAAATCTATGGTATAACAAAAATGTTAAACGATGCCTCTGTTTGTATTTCAGATTGCTTTCCAATCAGGTTTCAAGGCAGAAACTGATTTCTGTTTTCTTTCTTACGGAGGTTAAAAAAATTCTTTTTCAAATGTTGATATAAATTGTGAGAACTGGAATAATTACAATAAATCAAATGCTTAAGTCATTTTGTGTATATATAAAAAAAGAAACATTGTGCCTATGACACCACATTAGGAGTTTTATAGGCACAATTCCTACCATTGGAAATATCTTCATGTAGTTTTCAAGCTAAAAGTGGAGACATTTCCTTTAAAAAAAAAATATCATCACAAATATGTACCGGCCTCCTGGTTTCCAGAAAAAAGTACTCATCATATACATCAGAATATAAATAATTTTCAAGAAAAAAATCATTTTCCTATTTATGAGGTCACATTCAACGTTCCACTGAGAACACAACAGGTGCAGCAACCATTGTCCAATTAAATTCTCATTAACTTATAAAATTAATTAGTTTCAATACAGTCTACTTACTTGGTATAATTCTTACTACTGGAGTGAGGAAAAATGAATTACTAAGTTTCTGTAGATGGTAAAAAATGCCTGTAAGTAAAACATGAAAGAAGTTAGTAAGCAAAACATATAGGTCATTTCTGGTACTGAATACACAATGGCACCAGATCTTTAATCAACTGGAAAGTTATACAGAACTAATTAAGATATATTATTTTGAAAATAATGTACTACATACTAAAAACTATATATTGATAAATGTGATTATATGTAAATTTCCACATTTCTTTGAAATGATTCACATTCTACAGTTTTTTTTGAGACAGTCTCACGACTGACCTATAGTTAAATCTTTTGATACCCAAAAATATGAATCTGAATTAATTTATTCATCCATAAGGAAAGCAAGCATAATGAAAGCAAATCAAATTATAAACTTTTTTTTGTTTTTGAGATGGAGTTTTGCTCTTGTCACCCAGGCTGGAGTGCAATGGTTCAAGCTCAGCTCACTGCAACCTCAGCCTCCTGGGTTCAAGTCATTCTCCTGCCTCAGTCTCCCAAGTAGCTGGGATTACAGGCACGTGGCACCACATGGGGCTAATTTTCGTATTTTTAGCAGACAGGGTTTCACCATGTTGGCCAGGCTGGTCTCAAACTCCTGACCTCAGGTGATCCGCCCACCTTGGCCTCCCAAAGTGCTGGGATTACAGGTGTGAGTCACCTTGCCTGGCCCAAATTATAAACTTTAAACTGTTACAGTCCTTATAGATTATTTATTTAAGAAATAAAAGTGGCTAGGCACAGTGGCTCACGCATATAATTCCAGCACTTTGGGAGGCCAAGGTGCGTGGATCACCCCAGGTCAAGAGATCGAGACCAACCTGGCCAACATGGTGAAATCCTGTCTCTGCTAAAAATACAAAAATCAGCGGGGTGTGATGGTGCACACCTGCAATCCTAGTTACTCAAGAGGCTAAGGCAGGAGAATCGCTTGAACCTGGAAGGTGGAGGGCTGCAGTGAGCTGACATCACACCACTGCACTCCAGCCTGGGTAACAGAGCAAGACTCCCTCTCAGAAACAAAAAACCAAAACAAAACAAAAAAAGAAATTAAAGTAAAAGTGATAATAATTGACTGACCACCAATTATGTACCAGGCTGTGAACATACTTTATCTCATTTAATCCTATATAATCGTATGAGATGCACATTTCACATCACCCTCTCAAAATCATTTACTTCCTGCTATTGATGAGGAAACTGAGGCACAGCAAAGTCAAAGCTAGATACTCAGTAAATGCTGGGGTTGGGATTTGAATAAAGGTTTACTCAATTTTATTTATCAATCTATTTATTTATTTGAAACAGAGTCTTGCTCTGTCACCCAGGCTGGAGTGCAGTGATGAGATCTTGGCTCACTGCAACCTCTGCCTCCCCAGCTCAAGCGATTCTCCTGCTTCAGCCTCCTGAGTGGCTGGGATTACAGGTGCCCGCCAGCACACCCAGCTAATTTTTGTATTTTTAGTGGAGACAGGGGTTCACCATGTTAGCCAGGCTGGTCTTGAACTCCTGACCTCAAGTGATCTGCCCACCTCAGCCTCCCAAAGTGCTGGGATTACAGGAATGAGCCACCGCGCCGCCTATAATGCTCTTAACATCAAGGTGATACACATGACAAGTGTTCTAGTTGAGGTGCACATACTATTTTTGCTGCTTTGCTAAGTTCTGGGTATAGCAGCACTAAACTGATACAATACAGCAGGGAATGAGATAGTGCTTTTTCAGTTTATGAAGCATTTTCCTAACCCTTATTCTACTTCATCTTCAAAATGGTCCTGTGAGGTACATGCAGGTGTTACTAACAAACCCATTTACATTTTTACTGATATGGAAACAGCCTTAGTGAAAGTTAAGTCAACTAATAAGTGGGAGAACCGGAGATGAAATGCATGTACATCTTGCTTCCAGTTCTTAACTACTAGGTGGAAGAAGGGAAAGGGAATAGCCTAAAGAAACCGATAACCATGAAACGTACAGAAATGATACCAATATTTAAAATGCCTCACCTCGCCGGGCACGGTGGCTCACACCTGTAATCCCAGCACTTTGGGAGGCCGAGGCAGGCAGATCACCTGAGGTCAGGAGTTCAAGACTAGCCTGACCAACATGGAGAAACACCCTCTCGACTGAAAATACAAAATTAGCCAGGCATGGTGGCACATGCCTGTAATCCCAGCTACTTGGGAGACCGAGGCATGAGAATCACTTGAACCCGGAAGGCGGAGGTTGTGGTGAGCCTAGATCACATCATTGTCCTCCAGCCTGGGCAACAGGAGCGAAACTCCTTCTCAAAAAAAAAAAAAAAAACCACAAAAACCAAACAAACAAAAACCAAAATGCCTCACCTAACAATGTAAACAATTGTTCCTTGAGTAACCATCTCAATTCACTGCACTCAAAAATTAAAAAAAGAGCTATTACTATCTTTATGTAATAAACTAAAATTTCAAGACTTATTAATACCTCTTTTGTACACTTCCAGGATTCATATAGCCCAAAGCTTCACACTTCACGTTCTAAATACTCTAAAAGTATCAGGGAGAACACTGAAAACTGTCAGACGAACATGTTAAGTAGTCTCTTGTTATTTCAGAATGTATCTCAAGTTCTTTAGAACTTGAAGAATAAAATAAGAAAAGAAAACCAAGCGTGGTATTAAAATTAACGTTGCAAGCTGGCCTGGATTCAGGTTGTTAGGTGAGAGGAGTAGGCACATGGATCAGGAAGGGTTTGACTCCTACTTAGGGCCGAACAATATCCAAATGTCCATCGGACTTCCTTTCAGCACGATGGTGAGATGCCTATTCAAGACCAAAAAAGCTAATGATCCTTCATTTTAGCAAACATTTTTATGTGCCTTTTGTGTGCATAACAGCCTTGGAAAAACTTAGCTTTTTACTCAAGGACGTCAGAAACATTTGCTCACTAGTCTTAACAGGAAGATTCTGAATCACAAGCAACTTATCACACAGTTCCCCCCCACTCCCGAAATACAAACGACATATGTAACACGTGTCACTGCAGGAAAATCAGAAAAATGTTTTAAAAACTTTATATCACCTAGAAACCAACATCTTTCCACCTGTCATTTTTTTCAACCAACAAGAATGTCTATGCATAAAATACAATACATACAACAGGTAGTCAGCAATTATCAAATAGATAAACATTTTAAAAGGCTTTTCATGCAATGTGTAGTCTTTCTTCCTAATTGGTATAAGACGTCTTTACAGTAAATAACTCCATTTTTAACGAGTTTAAGAAGAGTTAAACTTTCTTTTTCGTTCTCATTAGAATAAGTATACGCTTTAAATTGTAAAGAATGGAAACAAAACATGTTGCAGGAAAGCCTGAACTAGAATCCACTACATGTCCAACGTGGAGGCAGTCTTTACTGCAATACCACACGGTCACTACATACTTGGTTCGCTATTTTTCAGTCCGGCATAAATCTTTCTCTTTGGGAAAAAAAAAAAGTATAAACTGCTTCAAATGACTCGTTTCCCTAGGCAGTACTTAAAACCAAAAAAGGGTTTCTAAGCACTGTAACGAGTGGAGCGACTCTCGGCTGGAGGCTTTGGGCGCCAGCATCAGACGCCTGCTCTCCGCGGCTACAACTCTTTGCGCGAGCCCGGGGATTCGCTGCCGGAGGTCACGAAGCCGCCGGGCAGGGCCGCAGCGCCACCGAGGACCGAGGGGCGTACCGAGCTCGGACGCAGCCAGACAAATGCCAGTCGGAGGCGCGCGGCAGGAATCCCCGGGACTTAGCCTGCCTCCACCCCGGCGCCACGCACCAGCCTCGCCCGGGCCCAGAAGTCGGCGCCGAGGAGACTCCCAAGCCCCGACCCCAAAGGTTCCCTAAAGACAACGGCAGTAGGGGGCCGAAGCGAGCCCAGCCAAGCTGTCCTGCGCATGGGGTGGAACTGCCACCGGGATGGGGGAGGGGAACGCCATCCCGCCATATAACGAAGGCAGAGTTTCCGTGTAAAGGGAGCTCCAGCCTCTCCCGTTGGAAGATGCGCCCGCACGCCCGCGTCCCCTGGAGCAGTCCAGCGCCCGGCCCACCCGCTCCTCCCTCATACTCACCAGTCAGTCCCCCCGGGCCCGCCCGGCCGGCCCACGCGCAGCTCAGAAGCGGT
>NW_012118155.1:1645767-1649124 GCF_000951035.1 Colobus angolensis palliatus | reverse complement strand
AAGGACCACCGACCCGCAGCCCGGGGGGACGCCCATTGGCCCGCGCCCCTGCCGGATGCCTTGCGCCGCCGCAGTCTCCTTCTGGGCGGGGAAGAGCCCCTCCCGAGCCCCGAGGGTGAGCCCACTCTCTAGGATTGCTCCACGCCAGGCGGCCAGCGAATTTACCCCCCGCCCGCCTCCAGCGCCCCCTGGAGCCCTGGGGAAGTGGGAGAAACGTGGCGCGCAGCGGCAACTCCCCACGCTGTTCCTCAAGGGAAAGGACGCGAATGGTTTTGCCCAGGTTAGGCAAAGCAGATGGCATTTCAGACCCCAAAGTGTGCCAGCAGCCTGTTGGGGACAAAAAGGCCGAGGACCGCGTCACGGTTTCCTGAGGCCACACCAGAGAACCACCCAGGGCTGGGATGCTGCCCTCAGGGCAAGAGGGTGAAACCTGAAGACTGCGAGTCGGTGTTGGGTTTCACCGGATTCCTTGGCTCGAGAAATAGTGGAATGAATGAGGAGTTAAGGGGGACTGGACTCGACGATGTAAGTCCTTTCTCGACTTTGACTTGCTTTGAGCAGCTGTGGAAATGATTAAATTACGCGAGCATAAATAAATTTGTGAACATGGTTCCATAAATGATCTCTCTGCAAGTGTGGTGATATGTTTAATTCAATCCTTTTGATAATGAGTTGAGGTTTTTAGTCACATTTTACAAAATAGAAAAGTGAATGTGTGAGAAGCTAAAGACTGGGTCTTAATTCATTTTGGTAGCCTAAGCCCCTGAGGTTCAAACGGTTAAGAGGTTGACTGAGAGCCACGTGGATTATCAGGTACCCAAGGTCACGCGGATAGTGAGGACTGCAATGATGTCTCTTTATTCATGTCCACTGCGTTTGCTGATAACCACATGCTAATCAACTGGAAAGTAATCGCTGGAAAGTAATCATAGACTTTAATCTGATCTCTTCACCATCGCCCAGGAGATAAAGCTGTATTTGAAAGAGAAACTGCTTGTTTGTTTGTGAGGCTCAGTTTTTATGACTTCCTAATTTTTATGTGCGTACTCAGCTCAAATAAGCTAATGTTCACGAATGCTAGTATGGTCCGAATTACAGTTCGAAGAAATGTAGAGACATTTTTAAATCCTAGAATAGTTAGTATCTAGCACAGAATCGGGAATCGGTGGAAACCACAAGGGGGTGTCATGCCACCATCTTACCGTTTTGCTCACACATAGCCTTGTGTCCAACAAAATCTTTATATTTCAAAATGAAGTTTTACTCCAAAACATTTTGTTGTGAAAGTAAACGCACACTCTCCCCAGCATCCCGCGTATTGTTTGCACTTAGAGGAACATGATGTTGTTTAGATGTTTAACATAGTCACAAATTGCGAGCAATTCAAGTTCTTGATTAGCTGGAGTGTTTTTTAATTTCATTATTGGGTCCCTCTTTTCCTCCAGCTCCAAGGGAGGGTGATGGCTGGGATAAAACCCTGAAGTCTCAAGAGTACTAAACTGTAGAGTGTGTTCAATACTATTATAAATTTGATTCAGGGCTAATAAAACATCATTCTTCCAACTTTTTCACACATTTGTAGAATAGCCTAATTTCTCCTTCCTTCCGTCCTTCCTTCCTTCCCTCCTTCCTTCCCTCCCTCTTCTCTTCTCTTCTCTTCTCTCCTTTCTTTCTTTCTCTTTCTTTCTTTCTTTTCTTTTCTTTCTTTTTCTCTCTCTTTCTCTCTCTTTTTTCTTTCCTTTTCTTTTTTCTTTTCTTTTCTTTTTTTGACAGGGTCTCACTTTGTCGCCCAGGCTGCAGTACAGCGATGAGATATTGGCTCACTGCAACCTCCACCTCCCAAGTTCAAGCGATTCTCATGCCCCAGCCTTGAGATTAGCTGGGATTACAGGCGCGCGCTACCACGCCCGGCTAATTTTTGTATTTTTAGTGGCGATAAGATTTCCCCATATTGGCCAAGCTGGTCTTTAGCTTCTGGTTTCAAGTGATCCGCCCGCCTTGGCCTCCCAAAGTGCTGGGATTACAGGCGCGAGTCACTACGCCCGGCCACTTAATTTCTTCCTGATTAGAAAAGAGTTACATTTTTAGTACATAATGGAGACAACAGAAAAGTACAAAGAGCAAAAGTAAATTTACCATAATCTCACAACCGTGAGCTCATCAATGGTAACATTTTGCTTTATATCTTTCCGTTATTTTTATACCTACACAGACATATAAATTTGTTTTCAAAATTAGAATATCGGTTGTGTTTTTTTCTAACAGGTTCTTTTTTCCAGTTAGTATAGCATGAGCATTCTTTATGGTTTTTTGTTTGTTTGTTTGTTTGTTTTTTGAGATGGAAATCTTGCTCTTTCACCCAGGCTGGAGTGCAATGGCCTGATGTCAGCTCACTGCAACCTCCTCCTCTCGGGTTCAAGAGATTCTCCTGCCTCAGCCTTCCGAGTAGCTGGGATTACAGGCCTGCGCCACCACGTCCCACTAGTTTTTGTATTTTTAGTAGAGATGGGGTTCACCATGTTGGTCAGGTTGGTCTCGAACTCCTAACCTCAGGTGATCTGCCCGCCTTGGCCTCCCAAACTGCTGGGGTTACTGGTGTGAGCCACCGTACCCAGCCTCTTCATGTTATTAAAATGTTAATAGCACCTTAAAATCACTATAAGTTAAACAGTGGACATTTAAGTTGTTTCCATTATTTAAAATGCTTTGCCAATTTGTTAAGTAAAATATAGTATTCCATTTTAATATGTGTAATACATATTTTTGTATGAAATGGAATATTTTCTGATGTGCTTATTAACTACCCCTACCCCTGCCCCCAGCTCCCCAGACTGGGTCTCACTAGGCTGGAGTGCAATGGCATGATCTCACCTCACTGCAACCTCCACCTCCCGAGTTCAAGCAATTCTCCTGCCTCAGCCTCTGAGTAGCTGGGATTACAGACACCTGGCACCACACAGAGCTAATTTTTGTATTTTTAGCAGAGATGGGGTTTCACCATGTTGGCCAGGCTGATCTCAAACTCCTGACCTCAGGTGATCTGCCCACCTTAGCCTCCCAAAGTGCTGGGATTACAGGCATGAGCCACGGCCCCCAGCCAACCATTTGCACTTATTTCATGAATTTTTAGTTTATGTCCTTTGCCCTTTTTTTAAATAGGCTATTCATCTTTTTTTAACTAAAAATTTTAGCCTTTTACTTGTCATCTTGTCATACCTGTTGCATGTTTCTTTTTTTCTCTCTCTCTCTTTCTTTCTCTCTCTTTTTTTTTTTTTTTTTTTTAGAGATAGGGTCCTGCAGTCCAGGCTGGAATGCAGTGGTGTGCTGTTGGCTCACTGCAGCCTCGACCTTCCAAGC
>NW_012118155.1:1629117-1645272 GCF_000951035.1 Colobus angolensis palliatus | reverse complement strand
CCAGGATGGTCTCGATCTCCTGACCTCATGATCCGCCCGTCTCGGCCTCCCAAAGTGCTGGGATTACAGGCTTGAGCCACCGCGCCCGGCCTGTTGTTTGCTTTTTAATTTTGTTAGTGGTACAAACATTTTAAATTGTAGCAAAAGTAAGTCTATTAATCTTTTCCTTTGCAAGTTCTGCTTTTGGTCTTTTGCTGAGATAATCTTTTCTTCTATGCAAGATCTGCTTGCATTTTTGGCTTTAACTTTTTAGTTTGTCTATAATTTATTTTGGGATATGGGATGAAGAGAACTCTTTCTCTCTCTGTCATGTTCCTTTTGTCTTCTTTCTCTCCATCTTGTATAACAGCCTGAAAAGAAATTTGTAAGAAATAAAATAGCTTCATCTGATGCTCAAGTAATCTCATAAGGCATTAGTTTTCAAACATTTTCTGCATCAGAATCACCAGAAGATCTCATTAAAGTTCAGACTTCTGTGCTTTATCCCAGAGTTTCAAACTGGGTAAGTCTGGACTAGGGCCTGAGTAGGTGCAGTTCTAACAAATTTCCTTTTGATATCCATGCTGCTGGCCTGTGATCACATCTGGAGAACCACTATCCTAAGGCTTTCCTCATCCAACCCCACACTAACCATATGGTATTTCTCACTATTCCACAGATATGCTCTGCCTTTTTCTCACTTGTGTGATCTAGCATGTTTCTTCTATCTGCAATTTGTTTCCTTTCTGGCTGTAAGATGAAGCTCACAGTTGATCTCTTCTATGAAACCTTGATTTTCCCTTGCTGAAATCTCTGATCAATCTTTAGAGATTCCACAGTAGTTATTACATTTGTTCACTTATCCCCAGAGATGGATTTACTGTGAAGTTATTGAAGCTTAAATTTCAAGTCCCTTCAATTGCATGAACCTCTTCCAAGACCAGGTTCTTAATTTTGTATTATTTATTTTGGGACAGAATCTCACTCTGTTGCCCAGGCTGAAGTACAGTGGCATGATCTCGGCTCTCTCTAACCTCCTCCTTCCAGGTTCAAGCGATTCTCGTGACTTAGCTTCCCAAGTAGCTGGGAGTACAGGTATGCGCTACCATGCCTGGCTAATTTTTGTATTTTTAGTAGAGGCAGAGTTTTACCATGTTGGCCAGTCTGGTCTCAAACTCCTGACCTCAAGTGATCCACCTACTTCGGCCACAACAAAGTGCTAGGATTATAGGCATGAGCCACCACACCCAGCCTGTATTAAAATTTTGTATTATTTTTCTTCAGTTGATCTCCCCAGTTTGCATAAGCGTCTGCCCTTGAAAATTTTGGCTCCATCTGTTTATCATGTTGTCTCTCCACAGACTGTAAGTTCCAGTTTTATTATCTTCCAATCTGCTCCATTTCCCTGCTTGGCACAGTATGTTGCATACAGTCTCATTCATTTCTTTCAGTAGAATATTCATTGCATATCTACTTTGTGTTCAGCACTGTACCAGATACTGGCAATACAGTGTGAGCAAGATAGACATGGTCACTGGTCTGGTCCTTACAGTTAGGTAGGGAATATGGGCAATTATACAACACTGGAATGTAATTGGTAAACTTACATAGTGCAGGTAAAGAATGTTTATGGGAGCACATGACACATGGCCTAGCTTGGTATTCTGTTTGTTGAATGAATTGATAAACTCTGTCATGGTTACCTAGTCAGCTAACACTAGTGCACACCTAAAGAACATACTTCTGACTCAGGCGTGCGGTGGCTGCAAGCAAGAGTCTCAAGTCAGCGATTTCACATTCTCAACAGAGCCATCTGAGCTCCAAAATTCCAAGCCACCCTTACACAGGTACAAGGACTAAATTTATACATTTCTTTTTTGAAAGCACTACAGGCCAGGTACGGTGGCTCACACCTGTAATCTCAGCCCTTTGGGAGGCCAAGGCAGGCCGAGTGCAGGAATTTGAGATGAGCCTGGGCAATGTGGCAAAATCCTGTCTCTACAAAAAAAAAAAAAAAAAAAAAAAAATTAGCCACATGCCTGTAGTCCCTACTTGGGAGGTTGAAGTAAGAGGATCTCTTGAACTTGGGAGGTCAAGACTCCAGTGAGCTGTGATTGTACCACTGTACTCTAGCCTGGGTAACAGAGTGAGACCCTGTCTGAAAAAAACAACAATAAAGCAGTCCAACAAAGCCCAAGTCTAGCCATTCCAATCAACACACTCAGACAATTTGCTTTCCTAAAATGGGACAGGGGCAGTGTTTTGGTTGTAAAAGATCTAGCCTATTTCTCCTTTCTTTCTTTTTTTTTTTTTGAGATGGAGTTTTGTTCTTGTTGCCCAGGCTAGAGTGGAATGGCACGATCTTGGCTCACCTCAACCTCCGCCTCTCAGGTTCAAGCTTTCTCCTGTCTCAGCCTCCTGAGTAGCTGGGATTACAGGCACCTGCCACTATGCCCAGCTAATTTTTGGTATTTTTGTTAGAGATGGGGTTTCACCATGTTAGCCAGTTTGGTCTCAAACTCCTGACCTCAGGTGATCCACCTGCCTCAGCCTCCCCAAATGCTGGAATTACAGGCGTGAGCCACCGCACCTGGCCTATTTTTCCTTTCTTGAACCACATCCCAGAGAGCCAACTAGACTCTGTGCTGACCCAGGATCTCTGCTTAGCTGTCAAACCTCTTCATTCAGTGCTCACTTTTCAGTATCAGTCTTTATTTTTTCCGTTAGCTTGGTGAATGACTGAATGAATGAATAACACCTGATTAGTCTTGCATATTAGGTTATTAACAATGATTCCTTCTACAGTGTTTCCGAGGCACTGTTCATTTTCTAGAGCACTGACTTTACATGATTTACATTACTTTATTTACATTGCCTGGGAGTAAAGGTCATGGTGTATCCATTTGATAGATTTGAATTCAGACACACATACCTGCAAAGATTCGAAGGCTGAACCTCTTCAAGGGAAATTGACACTAGCAGATGAAGAAAAGGAAGTATTTCCCCAGTAAATAGATACATTTGTTATCCCTAAGAGGAAAACTTATTGACTGTTTAGGTCTGTGGTAGGCATTACTATTGTTTACCAATATCCAGGTGGGGTATGGAGACTTTTGCCTATAATTTTGGCATGTTGGGAGGCTGAGGTGGGAGGATTGGTTGAGTCCAAGAGCTTAAGACCAGCCTGGGCAACATAGTGAGACCCTGTTTCAAAAAAAAGTAGTAAAAAATTAGCCAGGCATGGTGGTGCACACCTGCAGTCCCAGCTCCTCAGGAGGCTGAGGTGGAAAAATCCCTTGAGCCACGCAGGAGGGTCCACTGCACTCTAGCATGGATGATAGAGTAAGACCTCCATCTCTAAAAAAATATAAAAATTAAAAACACTATCCAATTTTTGATACTCTCTACTTTCAGGCATGCAGGAGATACTTCCTGTCCTGCTTGAGGTTAGGTATAATCATATAACTTGCTTTGGCCATTGACGTATCAGTAGAAGTGTTGTGTGTCACTTCGAGATAGAGGCATTTCACGTCCAGTGCTCAATTCTCTAGCCCTCCCTTCCATTGAATGGAGTCATCAGGACCCACAGCAGACACTATATGAAGAAACAGATTTAGGCCAGGCATGGTGGCTCACGCCTATAATCTCAGCACTTCGGGAGGCCGAGGTGGGTGAGGCTAAGAGTTTGAGAGCATTCTGGTTAACATGGTGAAAACCTGTCCCTACTATAAAAATACAAAATAGTAGCTGGGCATTGTGGCACACACCTGTAATCCCAGGTACTCAGGAGGCTGAGGCAGGAGAATCACTTGAACTGGGGAGGCACAGGCTGCGGTGAGCCGAGATCACACCACTGCACTCCAGCCTGGGTGACAGAGCGAGACTTGGGAAAAAAAAGAAAACCCACACAAAAAACAAAAACCAAGTCGTTATTGTGTTAAACTGTTAAGCTTTGGGGATTGTTATTTCAGAATCACTAGCCTAGCCTGATAGTTACAAGGGCTAAATTTATACATTTCTTCAGCCACAGCCTGAGTCTAAAGAACAGAACCTATTAAAAATCTATAGTTCAGTAATGTGCCTTTGGATTTCATTTGGATTCATTTAAGAAGCATTTATTAAAGCCTATTATTTTCAAGATAACTGTGGTGGCCACTGTGGCTGTTTTCACTTTCTTTTATGACTGTCTTCTAAGCCACTGTGGAGCGGGCTGTTTTACTTTCTTTTCTGACAGTCTTGTAAGGACACATTGAAAATCTTTGTAAATCTGTTAGAACTGTAATTTTCATGTTGCAGTTCTCAAGTCTTACACCAAGTGGTGCCACATACTAAATGGTAACCATGGGAGCTGCTTTTGATGATCAGGCATATCCAGAGTTTATCTAGTCCAAACTTTGAGTAGCCCAACTTAGCCACATTGCTTTTCCCGTTATTGCTAATGAGACTTTAAAACAACCGCAAAGGCATACTTATTTGTAATAATTACTAATCTCACACACACACACACACACACACACACATGCAAAACAATCTTGCTGGGGCGAAATGTGGGTGAGGTGGGTCAGAGTAGGTGAACAAGACTCTGTGGTGTCTTTTCTGGTAGACACTACTCTCTGTGAAGGTAGAAAATTTGTGTGTCTAATCAAAAACTAGCACGGTGCTGTCCCACAGTAATTCCCTGATAAGTATGTATTGTATGAATGAAGGACAAAAGGAAGGAATGCATGAAATCCTTAGCACAGTGTAAATCTTCATGCAATGTTTAGTTTGTATGCTAAAGTTTGCTAAAACCAAAAGGTTTACTTAGTAGGCATTTTTTCTCATTTTTAGTTCCTTCCAAAATTATGTTTTGAAGTTTAAAATCTTTATTTTTGAATCGGAAAATTGATGTGGAATCTTAAGGACAAAGCTAGCATTTAAGTGAGCTTTACTTAGTCACCATTAAAGCTACAAAGTTTTCAGGTATTTTAAAGCCATTAAGAAAAGAAAAATGAGGGCCATGCACGGTGGCTCACGCCTATAATCTCAGAACTTTGGGAAGCTGGGGCAGGTGGATCACTTGAGGCCAGGAGTTCGAAACCAGGCTGGTCGACATAGTATAACTCCATCTCTACTAAAAATGCAAAAATTAGCCAGGCGTAGTGGGCACCTGTAGTCCCAGCTACTCTGGAGGCTGAGGCGTGAGAATAGCTGGAACCCAGGAGGCAGAGGATGCAGTGAGCAGAGATCACACCACTGCACTCCAACCTGGACAACAGAGTGAGACTCTGTTTCAGTAAAGAAGAAAAAAGAAAAGAAAAGAAAAGAAAGAGAAAAAGAAAAGCTTTAAAGAAGACCATCATCATAGTGAATACTGGCCTTAGTTTTTCTGCTCTTCACAGATGTAAAATCTCTTTATTTAAGAATTTTAAAATGGATTATGTATAATTGATTTGCTCATAAAAATGATGAGGTTTAGTATATCCAAAGGGTAGTTTGGACCATAATCTCACTAAATGAATGTTTTCCGTTTTTAATCTGCATGTCTTTTGGGTATTTGTATGGCTTTTGTAAGCTTTTTCAAACACACAGAAGAATAGGGAGAATAATAAATGAACCCTTCTGTGTTCAGCACCCAGTTTTCAATAATTATCAAACATTTACTATCCTTCTACTGGTTTATCTCTCTGTTTTTTTGTGTGTGTTTTTTTTTTTCTGACACCGAGTTTCACTCTTATTGCCCAGGCTGGAGTGCAATGGTGCCATCTTGGCTTATTGCAAGCTCCGCCTCCCGGGTTCAAGTGATTCTCCTGCCTCAGCCTCCCAAGTAGCTGGGATTACAGGCGCATGCCACCACGCCTGGCTACTTTTTGTATTTTTAGTAGAGACGGGATTTCACCACACTGGCCAGGCTGGTCTTGAACTCCTGACCTCAGGAGATCCACCTGCCTGAGCTTCCCAAAGTGCTGGGATTACAGGTATGAGCCACTGTGCCCAGCCATATCTCTCTGTTTTTTCTGTCCTCTCTTCCTCCATCCATCCTTCCTTCTCTCTTCTTTCTTTTATCTCTTTCCTGTGGCTATTTATTTATTTGGAGATAGAGTCCCAGTTTGTCATCCAGGCTGGAGCGCAGTGGTGTGATCATGGCTCACTGTTAACTCTGAACTCCTGGGCTCAATTGCTCCTCCTGCCTCAGTATCCTGAGCAGTTAGGAATACAGGTGCACACCACCACACCTAGCTAATTAAAAAAATTTTTTTTGTAAAGACGGAATCTTGCTGTGTTGATCAGAAGGTCTCAAATGATCCTCCCACCTCGGTCTCCTAAACTGCTGGGATTATAGGCATGAGCCACTGCACCCAGCTTCTGTGGCATTTGAAGGAAACATTAGGTCATTTTACTTCTATGTACTTCTCTATAAAACATTACATCTCCTTACATGAACACAAGTCAATTTCACACCTAACAAAAATAACACTAATTACTTAATATCCTCTAGTACTGACATTTCTTTGTCTGGCAAATGTCTTTTTCCAGTTGGTTGTTCAAAACCAAGATCTAAACGAGGTCCACACATCAAACCTAGTTGTCATATCTCTTTAGTTTCATTTAAGTGGGAATAACCCTTCCCACTTTTTCATGCCATTGATTTGTGAAAGATGAATTTATATATTTTCTTTTAAATGTCAAAAGTTTTGTTATGAAGAGAACTCCAAAGATCTGCATTGTAAAGAATCTTGCATCTGAGTCTTTCTCTGCCAGTTTGCAAAAAGCAGACAAACATTTAAAACAGAATAACTAGCTTTATACGGACAAAGAGGATCTGTTTTTATGAATTTATTTGGCTCCATTATAATAAGGAAATTCATATTTTTCAAGTAGAAACAAAACATTATTAAGTACAACACAGGTAATTCGATCACATTATCCTAGCTTATCACTTTTAATATTTCTTTTTTTTTTCTTGAGATGGAGTCTCGCTGTCGCCCAGGCTGGAGTGCAGTGGCGCGATCTCAGCTCACTGCAAGCTCCGCCTCCCGGGTTCACGCCATTCTCCTGCCTCAGCCTCCAGTAGCTGAGACTACGGGCGCCCGCCACCACGCCCGGCTAATTTTTTAATTTTTTAAAATTTATTTTTATTTTTTAGTAGAGACAGGGTTTCACCGTGTTAGCCAGGATGGTCTTGATCGCCTGACCTCATGATCCGCCCGCCTCGGCGTCCCGAAGTGCTGGAATTACAGGCGTGAGAAACCGCTCCCGACCCACTTTTAATATTTCTTGCTTCTCTGGCTGCTTAATTTTCTTTCCCTTTAAGGACCTGTGAAAATTAAAGGTTAAACCAAGATCGAGAGTTCCCTAAGCAGCATACATCTCACTCTCTTCCCTGTGAACGAAATCCTGATTTGACTGAGGACTGCCATGTGTCCATTTTTAAAAAACTGTGTTTTTCAGCCTCTCTTACAGATAAGGGTGGTATTAAGATGCAGGTCTGGGCCAAGTGCAGTGACTCATGCCTGTAATCCCAACACTTTTGAAGGCTGAGGTGGTAAGTTGGCTTGAAGCCAGAAGTTTGAGCCCAGGAGTTCCAGACCAGCCTGGGCAACATAGAGAGACTCCATCTCTACAAAAAATTAAAAAACTGTGGGGCATGGTGGAACATGCGTGTAGTCCTAGCTACTCAGGAAGCTGAGCTGGGAGGATTGTTTGAGCCCAGGATCTTGAGATTACAGCAGGCTATCATCATGCTACTGTACTCCAGCCTGGGCAACAGAGCAAGACCCTGTCTTAGAAGAAGAAGAAGGAGAAGGAGAAGGAAAAGGAGAAGAAAAGATGCAGGTCTGACCGATGAAATAGATGTAGGCAGAGGTAGTTTTAAGGGGCTATCAGAAAGCTCTTTTCAAAAATGGAGACAAAACCATCATAAAGAGAGACGGCCCTTAAACATATTTTTTAAATGCTCAAATTAACTCATAAGAATTTGAACACAAATTAAAACTACCTTGAGCTCTCACTTGTCACTGGCACATTGGCATAAATAAAACAATTTAGGCTGAGTGTGGTGGGGCACGCTTGTAATCTCAGCACTTTGGGAGGCTGAGGCAGGGGCGTTACCTGAGCTCAGGAATTCAAGACCAGCCTGGGCAACATGATGAAACTCCAATCTCTACAAAAAATCCAAAAATTAGCCAGATGTGGTGACACGTGCCTGTAGTCCTAGCTACTTGGGAGGCTGAGGTGGGAGGATCACTTGAGCCTGGGAGATCAAGGCTGCAGTGAGACAAAATCATGTCACTGCACTCCAGCCTGGGTGACAGAGTGAGACCTTATCTTAAAAAACAAACAAAAAACCAAAAACTCTTTTAGAGAGATAGTGGGGTAATAGACATTTCATTAATGTAAAATGATACACTCCCTGATGCAAGATTTGAACAATACCAGCAAAATTACAGATAAATTTGCCATTTGATTAATAAATCTCACTTCTAGAAATTTATCCTTAAAACACACTAGCATGAATATGAAATCACATATGCACAAGATGTGTTTGTGTGTGTAAGTGTTTTTATATGTTGAATCAAAAATTATAATATACAATGTGGTGCTCATTATGTGAAGAGGAGATGCAGAAGGTAATAGTATTTGAAAAATGGAGAGGGTAAAGGGACCTAAATGAAATTGGGCTTCTACATTTCACTCAAAGTGGTCAAATACCAAACATTCATATGAGTAGGCTATGGTAAGTTGCATAGGTATATTGCAACAACTAGAGCAAAAACTAAGGAAACTACACAAAAAGGTATACTCAAAACACTACAAATAAATTAAGAGAAAAAAATTAAAAATCAAATAACCCACAAGAAGTTAAGAAAAGAGAAACAGAGGAAACAGAGAGGAAGCAAAATTTAAATAGCAGATTTAAGTCCTAACATATCAATAATTACTTTGAATGCAAATGGTCTAAATATACCATTAACAGAGAGAGGTTGTCAGAGTAGATTAAGAAAATTGATCTAACAATGTTATGTTTATAATAAATTCACTTCAGGCTGGGCAAAGTGACTCACACCTGTAATCCCAGCACTTTGGGAAGCTGAGGAAGGAGTATCACTTGAGTCCAGGAGTTCAGGACAAGCCTGGACAACATAGTGAAGCCCCCATTTCTAAAAAAACAAATACAAAATACGCTTCAAATTTAATGGCATAGATACACTAAAAATAGAAAAAATAAAACAACTTAATATTTATTTGATTTTTTGGTAAGCTTTTGCTAACATTATTTATAGTGAACAACAGTTCTTATCAAATCTCTGTGGATAGTACAAATTCAAAATTATTTTTGTTTTCTGCCAAATCCTTGATCAATTTTTAAAATAAGGCTTCTAAACCAGATGTGGTGACACATGCCTGTAGTCCCAGCTATTTGGGAGGCTGGAGGCAGGAGGATCGCTTGAGGTCAGGAGTTCAAGGCTATCATCCCACCTGGGAATAGCAACTGAACTCCAGCCTGGGCAACACAGCAAGGCCTCATCTCTAAAAAATAAAATGAATCTTTTATTTTTAGAATAGCTTTAGATTAACAGAAAAATTGCAAAGATAGTACAGAGAGTTCTCATATACTTCTCACCCAGTTTTAGCAATTATTGACATCTTACATAACTTTGGTACACTTGTCTCAACTAATAACTCAATATTGGTGTGTTATTATTCACTAAAAAAGTATTTACAAATTCATAAAACAAGCATCTTAAATTTATGAGAGAGAGAGGGAGGAAGCGGAGTGTTGATAATTCCTGTCTCATAGGGTATCCATGTTAGAAAATATCAACATTATTTATAAAATGCACATTATATGCCTGTGTTTATGCTACTCACTGAGGAATACAAAGCTGAATAAAACAAAGGTTCTCAAAGACTACGATAAACTAATAGTCTTTTGGATTGGACATGTTACTGGGTGGGGAGATGCAGGGTAGGGAAGGTTTCTTGGAGGACTAGTAGGAATCAGCTAAGTGACAAAGAGGGAGAAATTTATTGGCCAAAGAGAATGCATAAATAAAGACAATGAGAAAGAAACATGTCTTGGCATTTCTGGAAGAAGGGGTTAAATTTGAAGTTGCATATGTTTATAGACAGGCAGAATGGGCGGGGACCAGGTCTGAGAGGGTTTTGTGTGGCTTATTAAGAAGCTTACACTTTGTCTCTACAGCCAACAGGAAGCCATTGCCATTGCATTTGTATTCTAGTGCAAGCAACAGTGCATTAGCAATGGATTTCTAGCCACAGTGATATTTCCTTGGAGATAGAAGAGTTAGAAACTATTGCATTGTTCTAGGTGGGAGACGATAAAGACTTTGAAATAGATCAGTGGTATTAAGGACATAAGAACGAGACAAATTCAAGAAATAGGAAGTGAAAGAGTCAGAACATGGTTATAACAGGGTGTTTGGAGGTGAGGAAGAGGGAACAGCGTAGAAAGAATTCCCAGTATCTGGCCTGTGTGACTAAGTGGCAGATTAACATAGGTAACGCAGGATGGGGAGCAAGCCTGCTGGGGAAAGAGGATGAGTTAAGTTTTGGTCTTGTTGAATTTTATATATAGTTGGCATTTAGTAGGCAGGTCAGACCCTTTGGAGAAGGAACCAGTCTAGGGATAGACTATACACTGTAAAGATTCATTGTCGTAGCTTATGTGCATAGCACAGGATTTCAGATTTATTCATTTATGATTCCTTTTTCAGTGTATTGTCTGCTAATAACACTATCACGTAGCTGTTGCAAGTGACAGTGACAGAAATTCAATAACCAGTGACAGAAATTCAGTTTCAACAATCTTAGGAAGTAACATATTTGTTCACATACAAGTGGGAGAAAAAGGACACAGAGAATGTAATTTGTGTCAACATTAGAGGGAGAGAGGTCACGAATACTTCAGAATCTGCAAAAGGGATATATTTAATACAAGAGTTAACTTACTTAGCAGACCACAAAAAGCCAGGTTCTGTCAAAGTCCTCCAGCCAGGGATCACCAGGAACACAACTGGAGCTAAACAAGTTATATTCATTTAGTTTGCTGCAGCAAGGGAGAATACACCCCAGAGGAACCTTGGAAGTATCTCAGTAAGTGGGCATAGGGGACAGGGAGGGGCTCCTTATGGGACTGGATTTTGCTGCGTAAGGATTAGGGAATTGGAGTGCCAATTGTGAGTGGGATATAGTCAAGAAGTGGGGGAATTTCAGCAATTGGATATCTCAGAAATTTTTTTTGGGAGGCTGAGGAACAAACTCAAACTGAGGATGTCATTGGTAGCAAAGCAGCAGTCACTTAGAACAAAAGATTGTTAGTCTTTTTATTTATTTATTTATTTTTATTTATTTGTTTATTTATTTATTTATTTTGAGATGGAGTCTTGCTCTGTCGCCCAGGCTGGAGTACAGTGGCATGATCTCGGCTCACTGCAACCTCCACCTCCCAGGTTCAAGCGATTCGCCTGCCTCAGCCTCCTGAGTAGCTGGGATTACAAGTGCACGCCACCACTAATTTTTGTATTTTTAGTAGAGACGGGGTTTCACCATGTTGGTCGGGCTGGACTCGAACTCCTGACCTCGTGATCTGCCCGCCTTGGCCTCCCAAAGTGCTAGGATTACAGGTGTGAGCCACCGCGCCCGGCCGATTGTTAGTCTTTTACAAAAAAAAAAAAAAACGTTTTATTTATTTAGAGACAGGATCTTGCTCTGTTACCCAGGCTCAAGTGCCATAGGTGCAATCATAGCCTACTGCAGCCTTGACCTCCTGGGCTCAAGGGATTCTACTGCTTCAGCCTCCTGAGTAGCTAAGACTACAGGTACGTGCCAGCAATCCTGGCTATTTTTTTAATTTTAATTTTTATTATTTTAAAATTATTATTATTATTATTATTATTATTATTATTATTATTATTGTAGAGACAGGGGTCTTGCTATGTTGCCTGGCCTGTTCTCAAACTCCTGGTCTCCAGTGATCCTCCCACCTTGGCCTCCCAAATTGCTGAGATTATAGGTGTGAGCCACCACATAGAGCCAAGGTTGTTGGTGTTTTTGCAACTGTGGTATGTTCTTATATAGAAAAGTTGTTTCTATGACCTTGCTCATATTCCTTGGAAACATTGTTTATGTTCTGTTAGGAATATCACAGGCTGATTACCAGTAAGGCTGGTTTTCATTTTCTTAAATCTAACTGCTTATAGGAGGGTGACTCCAAGAAGCAGGCTGATTTTCACAGCAGAATTCTGGAAAGGTTTGAATTAGACACAACAGGCATGAATGGGTATGACTGGGACTGAAAACATGGGGAAGTCTGCATAAAAATGAAAGAAAGCAGTCAGGCCTTTAGAACTCTTTCTCTATACAGCCAGGCTACAACTTCCCACCCCAAGAGAGGATTGAAGGTTTACTTTCTAGAGAGACTCAGAGAGACTCTGGATTTAGAAATATGAGGAATAGCAAACGGAAGAAAGATCCTACTGAAAAGGAACTGAGGGGAACATTTGAATTTTCTGTTTTTTTCTTAATAATTATTTTATTTTATTTTATTTCATTTATATGTATATTTTAAGTTCTGGGATACATGTGCAGAATGTGCAGGTTTGTTACATAGGTAAACGTGTGCCATGATGGTTTGCTGCACCTATCAACCCATCACCTAGGTATTAAGCCTAGCATGCATTAGCTCTTTTCCCTAATGCTCTGCCCCTCCTTCACCCTCCCCTGACAGGCCCCAGTTAAGTGTTGTTCACCTCCCCGTGTTTATGTGTTCTCATTGTTCAGCTCCCACTTATAAGTGAGAACATGCAGTGTTTGGTTTTCTGTTTCTGTGTTAGTTTGCTGAGGAGAATGGCTTCCAGCTTCATCCATGTCCCTGCAAAGGACATGATCTCATTCCTTTTTATGACTGCGTAGTATTCCGTGGTGTATATGTACCACAGTTTCTTTCTTTTTTTTGTTTTTTTTTTGAGACCGAGTTTCACTCTTGTTGCCCAGGCTGGAGTGCCATGGCACAATCTCGGCTCACCGCAACCTCCGCCTCCCAGGTTCAAGCGATTCACCTGCCTCAGCCTCCCTAGTAGCTGGGATTATAGGCATGTGCCACCACGCCCAGCCAATTTTGTATGTTTAGTAAAGACAAGATTTCTCCAAGTTGGTCAGAATGGTCTTGAACTCCCAATCTCAGGTGATCCGCCTGCCTCGGCCTCTCATAAAGAAACTGCCCACAGTCAAGAAACAACAGACGCTGGTGAGATTGTGGAGAAAACACTTTTACACTGTTGGTGAGAATGTAAATTAGTTCAACCATTGTGGAAGACAGTGTGACCATTCCTCAAAGACTTAGGACCAGAAATACCATTTGACCAGCAATCCCATTACTCAGTATATACCCAAAGGAATACAAATCATTCTATTATAAAGATGCATGCGCATGTTCGCTGCAGCACTATTCACAATAGTAAAGACATGGAATCAACCCAAATGCCCATCAGTGATAAACCGGATAAAGTCTGCATTTTTATAGTTAGACTTCAGCCCCCTTCCCTGACTCAGCTGTCAGAAGACTGGCTTACAGACTTAGAAATAGGATGATTCCTCCCTCGGGAAACCAGAGAATCGAAGGGGAAAAACTTATAATTATGGGCAGGGGACAATGTGGGCCTCCAGGAAAACAGCTGGCTCCTGGCCTGATCACCCTACAATGAAGGCTACCATTGTGCTCCCAAAGAGCTTTGTAGAGCCTTACTTAGTCTTAAATATGGGTGGCACCCAAGGACCATGAGGGATTTGGGAAAAGCATTCAACAAGAAAGAAAATAAACACTTTTTTTTTTTTTTTTAATTAGAAGAAAAGAGACAATCTAGGGAGAACAAGATATTGAGCCATGAAACAACAACAAAAAAAACCAACCTAAAAAAGGAACATTCAACAATCAAGAAAACATTTTTGATAATTAAAAATGCATTAGCTAAATTACAAGCTAAATTAGGGACTGGGTGCAATGGTTGATGCCTGTAATCTCAGCACTTTGGGAGGCTGAGGCTAGAGGATGGCTTGAGCTCAGGAGTTTGAGACCAGCTTGGGCAACATGGTAAAACCCTGTCTCTTCAGAAATTACAAAAATTAACTGGGCATGCACCTGTTGTTCCAGCTAGTCAAGAGGCTGAGGTGGGAGGATGGCTTGAACCTGGGAAGCCAAGGCTGCAGTGAGCCAAGATTGTGTCACTGCATTCCAGCCTGGGTGACACAGAAAAAAAAAATTAAATCAATAAAAGCTTGAAAAAATAATATGAGGAAGTGGGATCATTTGAGCAGATTGAATGCTCAAATGAGGAGTTCCAAAATGACAGAACATAGAAAAGAGAGGAGAAAATAATCAGGAAAAAATATTAGAAACTTGCTCGGAGTAAAAGCGCATGAGTCTCCAGATTGAAGGATCCACAGAGTGCCCAGCAAAATAAATGGAAAAAAATTTCTACACCTGGATGAAGCGTTGTGAGATTTTAGAACATCAGGATTAAACAGAAGATTTTAAAACTCTAGGAATGGAGACGGGGGTAGAACACATACAAAGCATAGAATCCAATCTAGAATTCTATAGCTAACATACTATCAATCAAGTAAGGGTAGCATAATGACAACCAAGTATTTAAAACACTTACTGAAATAAATTGTTTTTCAGGAAGCTCTGGATAATATACTCTATTGAAAGAGAGGGTGAATCAAGAAAGAAATATGGGAGCTCCAGTAATAAGAAACACAAGAGAAAGGTGAGAATTGCCAGGATGATGGTAAATATAATTCCTGGAATACAATAATGTAGGAGGCTTAGAATTTTAAAAATCGAAATTAAAACAGAATGATGGAGAGCTCCAGACATGTCTAAATTTAAAAACAAACAAAGTAGAATACATAGTATTTTTTAAAGCATCAAAAGGAGATTTATACTTCTAGCACAGAGCTTGAAATGAATTAGAAAATTAAGCCAAATGAAGCATCTATAAACTCCAGGGAAAATTAAAAGTGAGGTGGCTCAGGTAACAGAAATATGTATTTACATAGTTGCTATAATATAAATACTAAATATTTAACAACAATAATAAAAAAAAAACATAAGGAAGTGAGTGTTTGGGTGTGGGTGTGTGTGTGTTGTGAGGGTGGTTTTCCCACTAAACAGATGGAGGTAGAAGAGATCTAAACCCTTTTGATCAGGAGTAGGATGCCAGTAGAAGGTATCTGAACTTGAAAAATCAAATTCCTGTATAATCATGATGTCTGGAATATTGAGTAAAGTGTCACTATACTCAGTATTGACACTATAGCCAAAAGAGTTGGAAGTGACTGCCATTGGCAGGGAAGAAACTGGGTATGAGGAGGAATGGAGGAACGGACTCCTGCTGTATATTAGAAGCCTTATGAAACTATTGGACTTGTCGGGCGCGGTGGCTCACGCCTATAATCCCAGCACTTTGGAAGGCTGAGGCGGGCGGATCACATAAGGTCAGGAGTTTGAGACAAGCCTGACCAACATGGTGAAACCTGTCTCTCCTCAAAATACAACAAATTAGCCGGACATGGTGGTGTGCACCTGTAATCTCAGCTACTCGGGAGACTGAGACAGGAGAATCGCTTGAACCCGGGAGGCGGAGGTTGTAGTGAGCCGAGATCGCGCCACTGCACGCCAGCCTGGGTGACACAGCGAGACTCCACCTCAAACAAATGAACAAGCAAACAAACGCACGCCAAAAAACGATTGGACTTTAAAAAATATGTACATATATTCCTTTGATAAAAGTAAAACATTATCTTAAAAATTGCAATAAGAAAGGAAAGTGCGGCCAGGCACGGTGGCTCACGCCTGTAATCCCAGCACTTTGAGGGGCCGAGGTGGGTGGATCACGAGGTCTGGAGATGGATACCATCCTGGCTAACACGGTGAAACCCCAACTCTACTAAAAAAATACAAAAAATTAGCAGGGAGTGGTGGCGGGCGCCTGTAGTCCCAGCTACTCCGGAGGCTGAGGCAGGAGAATGGCGAGAACCCAGGAGGAGGAGCTTGCGGTGAGCCGAGATCGCCCCACTGCACTCAAGCCTGGGCAGCAGAGCAAGACTCGAAAGAAAGAAAGAAAGAAAGAAGGAAGGAAAGAGAAAGAAAGAAGGAAGGAAGGAAGGAAG
>NW_012118155.1:1627168-1629067 GCF_000951035.1 Colobus angolensis palliatus | reverse complement strand
AAGGAAGGAAGGAAGGAAGGAAGGAAGGAAGGAAGGAAGGAAGGAAGGAAAGAAAGAAAGAGAAAGAAAGAAAGACAAGTGACAAGTGGAAACAATTGAAACCATGCTTTCTGCTTCCTTTTTTCTGTTTCTCTCTGTGCCTCTGATGCACTCTCCCTGCCCTGTGGATGGGATTTATCGGAGCTCTGTGGTGTGGGAGGGGCTAGGGAGGATGTGTCAGGTTAAGGGGATGGCCCTCAGCAGATCTGGACTCACAGCTTTGCTGATGGAGAGCAAAAGACTCTTCCTCCCAACTCCAGTTAGTATAAGAATGACTTACACTTCTCTTTCCACAGCCCCCTCTGTATTTGTGAAGGTTGTTTTATTGTCTTCAGTACTCTTCCTCCCAATGAAAATGTATTTGATGATTACAGAAATATTTGTAAATATTTTAGGTACTTGTGTTTACAAACTTTTTTTTTATCAGAATCACTTGGAGCCTTATAATGATTCCTAGGGATATTAGCCACTGATTATTTGATAATGACATAGAAAATAAAAAGACTAGATTAATGACCACTTTTCTCATACATAGTAACAAAAGCATGTACATATGTGCCACTACATCTTTTCAGTCTAATTTCTTGGCAGAAATTTGTCCTTGCTCCTCACTTGGGAGTGTGTGAAAAATGCAAAATCTCAAGTGCCACTTTGTCAGAATCAGATTGATTGATTGACTGATTGATTTAGAGACAAGGTATTGCTCTATCACCCAGGCTGGAGTGCAGTGGCACAATTGCAGTTTAGTGCAGCCTTGACCTCTTAGGCTCAGTGGTCCTCCTGCCTTCGCCTCTGGAATAGCTGGACCACAGGGCCTTGCCACCATGCCTGGCTAATTTTTTTTATTTTTTGTAGAGATGGGGTTTCTTTATGTTGTCCAGGCTTATCTCAAGCAATTCTCCTGCCTGGGATTATGGGCATGAGCCACTATGCTCAGTCCAGAATATGATTTAGTCTGAAGCCTGGGTCTCTTTTTCTTTATTTAGTTCCCCAGGTGATTAGGTTGTCACCGAACAATCTGAGCAAATAATAACTGTTCCTATTTATTTCACATTTGTGAGTGAGTAAACAAACAGGGTCATTGTTTCCAAAATTTTGTGTGCACTTAAATCACCTGAGGGTCTTTTTTAAAAACAAAACAAAAACCCTTTCATTTTGAAACAATTATAGACTCACAGGAAGTTGCAAAGACAATAGAGAGGTCTTGCATACCCTTCACCCTGTTTCCCCTAGTATTGACATGTTATGTAATGTTAGCACCGCATTAAAGCCTGGAAATTGACATTAGTACAATGTGTGTGTAGTCAGATGCCATTTTATCACATATGAGATTCCTGTAACTGCAATCACAATACCGAACTAGTCCCAAGACACAAAGATCTCCCTTATGCTACCCCTTCATAATCATACCTATCCCTTTCCCCCTGCTTCCCAGGTAACCTCTAACAACCACTGTGTTCCATCTCTAGATTTTTGTGGTTTTTGAGAATGCAATACATGGGGAATTATTCAGTGTGTGGCCTTTTGAGTGTGGTTTTCTTCACTCAGCATAATACCCTTTTTAAATAAAAATAAACTTTTATTTTTAAAATTATTAATTATTAAATTATTTATTCTAAATAAAATTTAAAAATTTAAAATCAAATATGTAGATTATATTAGCAGATTAAATTTTTAAAAATCAAATATATACATTATGTTAGCAAATTTTATTTTTAAAATCAAATATGTAGATTATATTGGCAGATTAGATATTTTTAAATCAAATGTAGATTATAGTGGCAGATTTTATTTTTAAATCAAATATGTAGATTAATTAGCAGATTATGTAGATTAGATTATGTATTTAAATATATACAT
>NW_012118155.1:1600466-1626250 GCF_000951035.1 Colobus angolensis palliatus | reverse complement strand
GACCTCGTGATCCGCCCGTCTCGGCCTCCCAAAGTGCTGGGATTACAGGCTTGAGCCACCGCGCCCGGCCTTAGCTTTTTTCTAAATTACTTTACATGTGGAGAAAGGATTTCTCTTTCTCCTACCAAGAATTTTTTGAGCAGAGAAGACTGTTAATTCTTTATGTCTGTGATTCTTGCTATTTTCCATATCAGTGGTCCTGGAGCTCCTTGAACTCAGGATGCTTTTCACCCAAGACCATTATGTATGGCTTTGGTAAACCAAAAATAAGACATATTTTTGTGTTAAATGTAGTCCTGTTTCCCTTTAATATGTAGCATAGATGAATCATAATTGGCCTCAAAAATTAAAGAAAAAATTTATAGGAAAAGAGATCTTAAGGCCGGGCGTGTTGGCTCACGCCTGTAATCCCAGCACTTTGGGAGGCTGAAGCAGGCAGATTGCCTGAGCTCAGGAGTTCGAGACCAGCCTGGGCAACATGGTGGAACACTGTCTCTTCTAAAATACAAAAAATCAGCTGGGCGTGGCAGTGTGCGCCTGCAGTCCCAGTTACTCAGGAGGCTGAGAGAGGAGAATTGCTTGAACCTGGGAGGCGGAGGTTGCAGTGAGCAGAGATCATGCCACTGCACTCCAGCCTGGGTGACAGAGCAAGACTCTGCCTCCAAAAACAAAACAAAACAAAAAAAAGAGGTCTTATAACACTTTCTTTGCCTATAATTGCAAAAAGACGCTAGTGTTTTGTATCTTTGGGAAATGGGCACATATCAGTCAAAAGAACGTCTCTACTCCCCTGTAGATCAAACATTTAATCTTAAAAGGACGTTGAATTCTTTTTCAATTTCTTGCAAAAGGGATAATGTCTCTGATGAAGTGTGGCCAAATATGTCACCCCGAAATATGCCACTTTGGTATAAGAATTATTTTGAGCTAAAGAGACTTAAAAAACAACAGATACAAGAAGAATGTTCTGAGTGTCTCTTTTCTTCCTGAAAGTAGGAGATAAAACTCCTGTGTGAAAGGTATCCTCCCTACACTAGGAGGAAAGAACATTTTTATCACCAGGGACAGGGGGTTGAAGCACAGATAATTCTGTACAAACAAAACTTGTTAAAATAACTCTTATCTGCCTCTAGCCTCCCCATATATTTCAGTTACTATTCCACAATTGCCTCTCTCTGTTCAAACTATGCAATATTATAGTTTTATATAAAATTCATTTTTTTTTTTTTTGAGACAGAGTTTCACTCTTGTTGCCCAGGCTGGAGTGCAATGGTGCCATCTCAGCTCACTGCAACCTCTGCCTCCTGGGTTCAAGCAATTCTCCTGCTTCAGCCTCCCAAGTAGCTGGGACGATATGCGGCGGCCACCAGCAAATTTTTGTATTTTTAGTAGAGATGGGGTTTCGCCATGTTGGCCAGGTTGGTCTCAAACTCCTGACCTCAGGTGATCCGCCCACCTCGGCCTCCCAAAGTGCTGGGATAACAGTTGTGAGCCCCTGCACCTAGCCAAAATTCTAATAATAGTAGTAATAATAAACATCTAAAAATTCATTTTATAAGGATTTTAGAAATAATTGTAGGAGAAGACAGGAGTGAGTCTTGTATAGCAATTAACAAATACCCTTCTCATATAATGATTGGTATTACAAATTTACATTTTGTTAGCTTTTTTTTTTTTTTACATGTGTGGAGATGGAAGCATTGAAGAAACATGTTTTGGCTCCTTTTCCTACTCTTGTGTTCCCACTTTTCTCCCTCCATATCTCTGCTTTGCTTGGTGAAAACAGAAATGTAGGTGTTGCTGGGCATAGTTCCTCACTAACCATAATCCCAACACTGGGAGGCCGAGGCGGGTGGATCACTTGAGTCCGGAAGTTCAAGAGCAGCCTCGGCAACATAGTAAGACTGTCTCTACAAAAATAAAATAATTAGGTGCGGTGGCTCATGCCTGTAGTCTCAGCTACTTGGGAGGTTGAGATGGGAGGATTGCTTGAGCCCAAGAGGTCAAGGCTGTGGTCGCACCACTGCATTCCAGCCTGGGTGACAGAGAAAGACCCTGTCTCAAAAATGAATATAATAAAATAAATAAATAAACAAATGAATAAATAAATAAAGGTAGGAAAAGCAAGATGAAGTAAAAGCCTGTTAAGAGGATGCATGAGTGAGCTCAGTCAGGCTCTTGGATATTATTTACATGGGGGAGTAAATTCAGAGTGGAACTCAGTGAACAGTCAGGAGTTCTACAAATGACTAAGAGGTTTCAAAAAGTTGTTGATGACATTTGAAAGGACAGAAGTAAGGTCTTCAGGGAGGATATCTGAAACTATTTAATTGTAGAGACAGCTTTGGTTCATTTTGTTTCACAGGCAGCCGTGAATCTGCTTTTGATCTTTATACTTCTGCCTTTCTGTGGTGGACAGAATCCAAGGTGACCGGCATGATTCCTACCTCCTAGTGTTCCTGCCTTTGTGTAATACTCTCTCCGTGGATATGGGCAGAACCTATGACTTGCTTTTAACCAACGGGATATGGCAAAGGTGATAGGATGTCACCTCTGTGATTAACATAACAAAGGTGATGAGATGTCATTCCTGTGCTTATGTTACATTACATAAGACCTTGACTTGCTAGCAGATTTGCTCTCTCTTGCCCTCCTGAAAGCCTTGAAGAAGGAAGCTGCCATGTGACAGCCATTAAGAGGGTCATGTGATAGGGAACTGTGGGCAGGTCCTGGCAGCCTCTCAGTTCTCCAGCCTCCAACAAAGGACTTCTGTCAATAACCTGAGGGAATGCTGAGATAGACCTTTCTTCAGTTGATCCTCTGATGGGACTGCAGCCCTGACCAATGCCTGGATTACAGCCTAATGGGACCCAGAGAAAGAGAACAAATGTGTGTTCATAATATTGTGTGAGATAATAAATGTGTGTTGTTTTATGCCACTAAGTTTGTGATGCAGCAATAGACAATGAATTTGCTTTTTTAGAAATTTCACACAAATGAAATACCATAATACGTCATCTTTTGTCTGGCTTCTCTCCCTTAACACATGCCTTTGAGATTCATCAATATTGTTGCATATATCAATAGTCATTCATTTTTATTGCTGAGTAATATTCCATTTATGGATATACCACATTTGGTATATCCATTCACCAGTTGATAGACATTTGCGTTGCTTCTACTTTTGGGCTATTATGAGTAATACTGTTTCAGCATTTATGTACAAGTCTCTGTGTAGATGTATGTTTTCATTTCTCTTGGGCAGATACCTAGTAGTGGAATTGCTGGGTCATATGGATAGTATGTTTAACTTTCTTTAATGCTGCCAAACTATTTCAAAATTGGCTGCACCACTTTACCTTCTCACCAATGGGTGACAGTTTCAGTTTCCTCACATTCTCTGTAAAGTTGGTATTTTCAGTTTTTAAAACTGGTATCTCACTGTGATTTTAATTTTATTTGCCTACTGACTTTGGAAAAGTGCTTATTAAAATCTTCTGCCAATTATTTTTTCGGTTGAGTTGTTTATCTTCTTATTGAGTTGTAAGGATTCTTGTTATATTCTGGATAGAAGTCTTTTCACAGGTGTATCAGTGAATGTTCAAAGAATCAGAACCACTAGGAGACACACACACACACACACACACATATTTTAAATACACACAGATTTTTAAAATCAGAAATGTGGCCTTATATAAATCAGATCAGGGATCTGATTGTGCCCCGTGTACAAGCTAATAAGTTAGCTTGTTAGTATTTCATGAATGCTGACAGGAGATATCAGAATCTTGGGTCAGAGAAAAAGGATTTCATATTGGTGGTACAATAAGCTGAATGAGAATCAGCATTTTGGCATCAGCTCCTCTTGCCACTCAAGTTCCATGGAATAACATGAATGACACTGATGGGTGACTGAACACACAGTGGCCTTACAGGAGAAGAACACTGAGCCTGAGGCTGTAAACAGCCTGCTCTTTCTCCCGGAAGGGGACGTTACTTCATCACACAAGTTTACTTATGGCAACTGTCACCCTGAGAAATGGCCTGGGTAAAGAGCTCTGAGGGCCTTGTGTTCTGAGCATTCTCAGCAAGAATGTGCAAGGAAGCTCAAGGCTCAAGGTGAAGCCTCTCCCAACAATCCAAGCCTTGCCCTTCAAGGCTCCTTTGAGTATCAGGAGAAGTATACAAATATGTATCAGTGAGATTGAAACAAGGTTGTGCTGGTCCTTGTGTTTGTACACAAATGGTGAAGGGCACATTCAGGAACTGTCATTGATGGTCTCAGGCATAGGGGAATAATTCAGCATCAGACATGTCCACATGAGTTTCTGTGTTTTCATTAGCACATGGACAGGGATGACAAACTCAGTGGTAGGTCAGATTTCCCCTCACAGCTGCTGCTTGTTACAAGTGGACCACATGATCATTTTGCCAGACTGTGTTGGTGAGTGTAACAGACAGAGAGAGCATAAACTCTTCTACCCCTCCCTCTTACTTCCTAGGGTCTAAGGTATTCCCTACTCTGGTGCTAGGGTGTTGCTTTCCCTTCATGACCACAACGTTGTTGTGTCCATTCTAGTAACTATAACTTTTTTTCTAAGGGTCTCCTATTTGTACTTAGGGGGATCAGGTATGAGGAGAACAAGGGCATTTTAATGAAATTTACAGAGACCCATTGTATCTTCCACTTTGGCTCATACAGACCTCTCTACAAGGACTTGGTGATTGATGTACTGAACCAAGTGATCATTACCTCTAGGATCTAGGACCATGTCAGTCCAAACAAGTTTGAATTCAATAAGAGAATCAAGTAATTTTGAATTCTTAGGCTTCCTTTTTGCCTGGCTGATACACAGAAGGCATACCAATCACGCAAGTCTGGGGCTGCTGTTAGCGGAATGAAAGAATCATTGTGCTCAGAAATGGTCAGGGTAAAAATCTCACATTTTCAAAATAAGTCTATGTGACCCCTTCTTTCTTCCTGATCATTACAAAGAAGGAGGCTAAAAGGAATTGATCTCCCTCTGGTGATAGCCATGTGCGTTGACCAAACTACTTTATTAAAGTGTTTGAAACAGAAGGAGGTGAGAGAGAGAGACTAAGAAATTTTGGGAGTTGATCTTTTGAGAAGACTGTTTTAGTGTTCTACAATACCTAACGCCAGCCCATGACATTAGGTGGGGAGCAGATTCTATGGTGGGGAGCATGGAATCTCCTTTGAATAACCTGATTATTGGACCATTGTCAGATAGTCTTTGAGGGAGAGAGGAGAGCGAGGGGAGATGATATGATGGCTTTAGCCTGTGCCTGCTGAGCTCGAGCCTGACCAATTTTCCTTTCCAGACTGCCTGCTCTTTGGATTGTGAACTTGCTTGGACAGCCCCTACAATGGCATAAACCAACTCCTTGTAATAAATCTCACACACATTGGAAATTGTTGGGATGAACAATTTCGGAAGTGAGAACTAGGAATTCTCTTTTGGACATCTTCAGTAGATGGTGTAGACCTCTAAATGGAGAAGTCAAGTAGGCACTTGGACGGTTAATAATCATGAGGGCTATAGATGTAAATTTGGGACCTATGAATATAGAGATGCCTATTTTAAACCATAGGTCTCATGAAATTGGATGGGATTGCTAAGGAGAGAACGTATACAGAGAAAAGAGGAAAAACCACAACTGAGCCCTAGGTAGTCCAATGTTAAGCCCTCCAACAATGTAGGGAAAGCCAGAAAAGAAGATGGAAGAGTCACGGTCCCTGAGGTAAGAGAAAACCAGAGAGTGTTATGTCATGGAATCCACAAGCAACGATCTTTCAAGAAGCTAGAGGCCAAATTCCAATGTTGGTAAACTGTAAAAGGAAGTGACTATTGGATTTTTTTTTTTTTTTTTTTGAGACAGGATTTCACTGTGTTGCCAAGGCTGGAGTGCAGTGGCTCAGTCTCAGCTCACTGCAGCCTGTGCCTCTCGGGCTCAAGTGATCCTCCCACCTCAGCCTCCCAAGTAGCTGGGACTACAGGCATGCACTATCAAGTCCAACTAATTTTTGATTTTTAGTAAAGACGAGGTTTCACCATGTTGCCCAGGCTGGTCTCGAACTCCTGACCTCAAGTGATCTGCACACCTTGGCCTCTCAAAGTGCTGGGATTACAGGTGTGAACCATCTTGCCCGGCTGTAATCATTGGATATGGTAATCATAATAATTCAGTGTTCACAGGAAACATTTTGGAGCACTTTTATAACATCTGTAATCTCAGGATTTTTCTCTTACGTGAGATAGTGGGAGGTAGTTATAATCATTATAATCCCTCTTTCATTAATGAGGATTTGGGGCTAAGATAGATTTTAGGGAATTGCTCAAAGTTAAAGTAGCTAGTTATGGCAGACCTGGGTTAGAACCAGATTTCTTTATTCCAGCTCATTTTTCTGATTCTAAATCCTGGTTGGCATAGGACTCATCTGCGGAGCTTTCTAAAAATATAGGCACAAATAGTCTCATCAAGGAACTCTGGGATAAGGGTCAGGTCATGAGCACAGAAAAAATGTACATACGCAATTCAACAAGTCGTTCTAATAAGAGGCTAGAGTTGAGGATCTATAATGAATTAGTCTATAATGTGTTCTGAGCAACCGTTAAATGAGACTTCTTAGGATGAAAGTCTATGCAAGATTTGGTTAACTTACCTCACAAAGGTCAGCCAAAACTTCTTTGAGTTTCCCCAGGGTGGAAATGCTAATTAACCCCATATGTTAATGCCTCAGTTCAATCTGCTAAGTGTTTTTTTATAATTAGTCCCCTGCTTCTGAACGGAGAAAACATTATTAGGGTTTTATCCAATCACAATACGTCGTGCAACACCACACGCAAATCTACACTCAAGTCAGAACTGCCTTTCCCAAAAGACAGTTACTTTCTTCATGACTGAACTTCCAAATTAAACTTAGTTGTCTCATCAAGTGAATTTCCATGACTAGGTTCCCCAGGTTGAGAATCACTTAGAGTGACGAGAGATTCAACAACTGGGAATGTATGGAGATTGTCATCTGCAAGTTTATGAAATAAGGATTGTATCCAAAATGTAAGAACTTACCTGCTACAAGAAAGAAAATTGTGCTTTATGGGTAATTTAAAGCAGGGACTCATACTTATTAAATCATGAGGTATTTTTTTCCAAAATTTTTTGTCGCCTAGGCTGGAATGCAGTGGTGTGATTATGGCTCAGTGCAGCCTTTACTTGGGCTTAAGTGATTCTCTCACCTTAGCCTCCTGAGTACCTGGGACTACAGGCGTGCTGTCACACCAGGAAAATTTTTGTATTTTTTGTAGAGTCTGGGGTTTCACCATGCTGCCCAAGCTGGTCTCGAACTCCTGGGCTCCAGGGAAGAAGTGTGTACAGATGTTTTTTTCTTGACTCAATTGTAAGTCTTTTCAGAACAGGAATGGTGTCTTATTCACTTCCCACAACGTTTAAGAGTGGCAGAGGATCGATCAGTCAATGTTTGTTGAATGAATAACTGAATGAATGGGTGATAGCTTCTTGTAGTTTCTGATTTATTAATAAATGAGTAATATATAAATTATGAGTAATATATAAATGTTTCAACATTGAGCTTTTGCTTTGTATCTTTTTCTTTTCTTACGTGGTTTCTTTTTACTGAAGCTGTTCTGCTGGTTTGTTTTCATATTGCAAGATTTGAAGGAAGTTTCAAAGAGCTGACGAGATAATGCTGTTTCACATGCAAGTATTCCCTCCCCAGCTTGGTGAGGAAGGCAATTACTATTTTCTCTTTCTGCTGAGGGAATGAGACTCAGAAAATACCAGGATTTACATGTCACAGACTTTGCAGTAAAATTAGCATTCGAATGTTTAGCCTTCACAGTGAGAGAAGCAATTCTTTATTTTATTCTGCTGATTCCTCTTTTCTTCTGCTTTTTCTATTTATATGTGGGGAATCTATGAGATAAAAATAACCCCTACATTTCTTATTCTTTTCTCAAATAAAATATTTCCCAGACAAGACATGATGTTCAAAATAAGAAACATGAAAATAACGTGAGATAGTGTGAGAGGCTGAGGGAGATGATCAATGGTGTTACTTAACTTGTCCCAGCTCTATCTTTTAAAACATTTTTATTGTAAAATATTGCACATTTGTTTAGAAATATGCACCAATTTATTTGCACAGTTTAACAAATATTTATAAGGGAAACATTCATGTAACTGGTATTCAGATTAAAAAATTAAACATTGTGAGCACTTCACAGTAATCCACCTGTCAATTTCTGATTACCGTCCCTGCCCTCTTTCCAGGGGCAACATTTTCTTTATGTTAATCACTTTCTTTCTTTTCTTTATAGTTTAACTACAACTACATACATCCTTAAACAATATTGCATAGTTTTGTGTGTGTTTTCAAGCTTTATATAAGTCATAGTGTATATATTCTTTTTTTTTTTTTTTCTTTTGAGACAGTCTCGCTCTGTCACTCAGGCTGGAGTGCCGTGTGCAATCTTGGCTCACTGCAACCTCTGCCTCCTGGGTTTAAGCTATTCTTATGCCTCAGCCTCCTGAGTAGCTGGAACTACAGGTGTGCACCACCACACCCAGCTACGTTTTGTATTTTTTTGTGGAAACAGGGGTTTTGCCATGTTGGCCAGGCTGGTCTCGAACTCCTGAGCTCAAGTGATCTGCCCGTCTCAGCCTCCAAAAGTGCTGGGATTAAAGGCATGAGCTACTGTGCCCAACCTGTATAAATTCTTTCGTCCTTTTTGCCCTCAACATTATGCTGTAAGAGTTATTCATACCACCGCATATAGCTGAAGTTGATCAGTTTTGTCGTTAAATGGTATTCCTGCTTGAATATACTATAATTCTTTTTTTACTGTGTATGTATATCTTTAACTTTACTAGATACTACCAAATTGTTTTCCAAAGTGGTTATACCACTTTACAACCTCACCAACATTAGACTTCCAGTTGCTCTGAATCTTTTTTTTTCCTTCCTTTTTGTGGGGAACGGGGTCTCGCTATATTGCCTAGGCAGGTCTCAAACTCCTGGGCTTAAGCTATCCTCCTGCCTCTACCTCCCTGAAAGCTGGGATTACAGGCGTGAGCCACCGCACCTGGCAGTTGCTCTGAATCTTTACCCACACTTGCATCCTTTTTTCCCCTGCCTTTTTTGTGGCTATTACAGTGCCAGGATAATGTGTATCACTGTGGTTGCAATTTGCGTGATAACTAATGAGGTTTGCACCTTTTCATTGACTATTTGGATTTCTTGTTTTGTGAACTATCTGTTCAAGTTTTACTCATTTTTCTGTTGTATTATATGGCTTTTTCTCAGTATATTTGGTCTGTCTTCAAGTTATAAAGATGGGCATTGATAGTGAAGTTCTGCGATAATAACCAACCTTTTTAGAAAACTGTTAGATGTAGTGTAAGGTTTTGTTTTTGTTTTTGAGACGGAGTCTCACTCTGTCACCCAGGCTGGAGTGCAGTAGCACGATCTTGGCTCACTGCAACCTCCACCTCCCAGATTCAAGTGATTCTCCTGCCTCAGCCTCCTGAGTAGCTGGGATTACAGGCACCCACCATCACACCTAGCTAATTTTTATATTTTTAGTAGAGGCGGGGTTTTGCTGTGTTGGTCAGGGTGATCCGCTCGCCTCGGCCTCTCAAAGTGCTGGGATTACAGGTGTGAGCCACCCACCCAGTGCTGGGATTACAGGTATGAGCCCCATGCCTGGCCCGGTGTAAGTTTTTGGGAGTGGGGTGAGGAAAAGAATTCTGTGTAATGGCTTCTCCTTTTCAGATGTTACCTCCAGGTAGTTCATGAGTTTTCTGCTCTTGAGCCTGGGTAAATGACTCTGTAAGGTCTGAGTAAGTGCCACCAAGGGAGAATACAGGAAAACAAACAAAAAGCTGATATCAGGAGACCATTTAATGGGGGACATCAAAGGATGTTTATTGCTTGGGGAAGACCTTCTGTTAACTATTACCTAGAAACAGAGAGCAGAGCATTTGCTGGCTGATCAACCTCCTAAACTGGGGACTGCCCTTTAACTAATGCTTTGAAGATAATTCAAATTCCCATTAGAACCATTACCTCATCTGGAAACCACTGTTTACATGGAAATCAGCCAAATGAGAAAGGGATATTCTGAAACAATCCCTTGGAGGAACACATCTTCCTTTCCCTTAAATAAAGTAAAGAGAAAGTGGAGGACAGAGAGGAAAATAGAAGAAAGTTAATTGTAGTTTCTGAGAAATACTTTGCTGGAGCACCTTTGTGTGTCTTTAAGCAAGTACTATTTAGGAAGAGCTGATGGGCTAACTGTAATCTAATCACTGATAATTGATATTTTAAATAGTTTTTCTGCACAGAGGATTAACCTGAAGAGTTGTTCTTGTTTTTCTTTTTAAATACTGCTTGAGGTGGTTGGAATTTTGCAGAGCATTATTTCTCAAACAACACAGGAATTATAACTCTGTATTTTTTTTTGAGACAGAGTGTTGCTCTGTTGCCCAGTTTGGAGTGCAATGGCACGATCTCGACTCACTGCAACCTCCACCTCCCAGGTTCAAGAGATTCTCCTACCCTCAGCCTCCCGAGTAGCTGGGATTACAGGCACCCGCCATGACACCTGGCTAATTTTTGTATTCTTTTAGTAGAGACGGGGTTTCCCCAAGCTGACCAGGCTGGTCTTGAGCTCCTGACCAAGTGATCCACCCGCCTCGGCCTCCCAAAGTGCTGGGATTACAGGCATGATTCACCACGCACGGCCAGGAATTATAACTCTTAGCAAGCTCCACAAAGTCTGACATTTCAGTCTTTTAAATGCACTATTGTTTTTCCAGAGCCTTGAGCAGTGCCTGGTACATGATAGGGATTCAAATATTCATGAATAAATGAACGAACAAATGATTTTTTTGACATTGATGGATAATGAATGCTAATAGCTTAATAACAGAAGGAAGCAAAGATGACGGTCAAAGAGTACAATTTTTAGTTATGCAAGATAAATAAGTTCTGGAGATTTCTATACAGCATAGTGCCTATAGCTAACAATACTGTATTATATATTTAAAATTTGCTAAAAAGATAGATCTTATGTTAAGGGTTTTTAACATGCAAATAATAATAATAATAAAATGGGGTGGAAGGAAACTTTGGAAGGTGATGCATACGTGTGTGGCCTTAATGGTGGTGATGGTTTCACGGGTGTATGCTTATCCCCAAACTCATCAAGTTGTTCACATTAAATATGAACAATTTTTTTCCTGTCATCATACTTCAATAAAGTGTTTTTTAAAGGATTATACTTGTTATTATGTGAACACATGCAAGCACACAGAGTCTACTTAAATTTAACCATGTTTCTGGCTTTCCGGTGGAAAAGATGCACAATTCTGCTATAAGTGCGTAAATATCTAATGAGCATGCAAACACTTTTATAGCCACAGACACAGGCAATAAGCTTAAAGTTTTAGTTCTTGAGGGCAAAACCTGCTTCACTCCCACTTCTATTTCTTAAGGATTCTCCTGGCTTAAAATACGCTCTATCCATAATAGGTTCTCAAAAAATATCCAGAGGATGAACATCATATATCCAGAGGATGGACATCATTTACCTGGAGTTATAATTTAATTCATTGCAAAGCAACACATCTCGTGTAGCATTTTTTGCCTGTGAGAAAGCAGCCCTGACATGGAAAGTGTGTGGGTGGGACTGCATCCCATTGATCTCTGTGTTCTGAGTGCACCTCACATGACCTGGTACCTAATAGGGTGCGATCATGTAGATTGAATGAATTAATCTGTCCTATGAAGAAGAGTTGAAGAAGCTGATTATGATTAACCTGCAGAAGGAGAAGTCTTTGGACAGAGGAGGAGATTGCTGTCTTTGGACTTTTGAGGGCCTAACCTGCGGCAGATGAAGAGCAGAGTGAGGACACTATGCGGACACTTCCAGTAGGCAGATTTTTATTCACTACATATCAGCCGAGGAAGAGGTTGATCTTAAAACTAAAACCCGGAAAAGAAAAAAGTTGCATTCCTTTTCCAGGTTATTTTTTGCAAGGCATTTTTATGGGGCACCTTGCTTCCCCCTCTTATTCATTCCTTTGTTTTCTTCCAAGGTTTACCGTATGAGTTCCCTGACTCAGCAGAAAAGCCCCAGCTTTCTATCAGCAGATCTGCTTCCTGAGGAATGATGATCCTCTCTGGGTCATTACGTACACTACATTTCAAGGCTTAGAATTCCATGGCTACCATCAGTTAAGAGTAATATATAGCTCTACCTTTGTCTATAAAAATGAGACCTAAGAAGTGGTAAGACATAAATCCATTTTATGTCAAGGCCACCTAAACCTCCACAGCGTTGCTCCTAATGAGTGTTGCTAAGGACTCTTCACAAATCAACGTGAAAAATTAGTCTCCACAAACAGTGATGTATCTGTTGCCTTTGGAAGTATTTGCACATTACCTTGCTGTTGATATGAAGTTATATTGGATTAAAAATATTAGTTTTACCTTGACTTTTGTTTGGATGACGAAAATCTCAACTACTGGGTTTTTACATACTAATCTTTTCTACTTTAAATTCAGACCTCATCTTCTATTTATAAAATGCAGGTAATCGAAGAGAAGTGCTATGACTTAGAAAGAAACCAAGAACAGGAATAGAAAGTGTTCTCAACTTGTCAGCCTCTGAAGCTTTATGCAGTCTCAGGTAAATTGTCCAATTTCTTAGCATCTCATTGTTCTATCCATAAAATAATGTTAACAAGAGAAATATACCGCATTCTTTCTGCTGGAGGATGAAAGTATGCTTAAAAATTTTTGGCATATATTATTAAGTTGTTCCTGGAAATAGTGTAAAAATGACTAGATTTAAGTCATTTTGTCAAAATATTTTTAAAAAATATATATTTATTCATACTTCTTTCTTATGAACAGGGCCATATGGGACCTGGCTTGGGGGCACGCCCCAGCTGAGCTTTACAGGTGGAATTATGGTGACGATGCAGGAGTCCCCGAGGAGAGCTTGTCCAAAGAGCAAGAGGGCCAGGAGGGAAATGTGGTATGTTTGAGACATGGCCCGCAAAATGCCTGAAAATCAACCTCAGCAACCCATCAGTTTAACAGTGCCTCACTCCACGTGGTGTAATAGAAAGGTCAGTGTTAGGAAGTTTGGGTTAGTTCTAACTCAGCTACAGACTGATAATAACTCTGAGCAAGTCATTTAATCTCTCTGTGCTACAATTTCTTCAACTGTAAGTTGAGGTATTTCAGCTAGTTTGACACTTTCCAATACAGTGGCCGCCAGCCACATATAGCTATTGACCACTTGAAATGTGTGTCGCTAGTGTGGCTGGGGAGAAACTGAATTTTAAATTGTATTTAATTTTAATGGATTCAAATGTTTATTTATTTACTTACTTACTTAGAGGCAGGTATCCCTTGTCACCCAGGCTGGAGTGCAGTTGCGTGATCTTGGCTCACTGCAGCCTTGACTTCTTAGGCTGAGGTGATTCTCTCAACTCAGCCTCCCCAGTAGCCAGGACTATAGGTGCACACCACCACAGGTGGCTACTTTTATTACTGTTTTGCAGAGATGAGGTTTGTCATGTTGCCCAAGCTCGTCTCAAACTTCTGGGCCCAAGCGATCCACCTGCCTCGGCCTCCCAAACCGCTGGAATTATAGGTGTAAGCCACCACATTGTCAAATTTAAATTTAAAAACTGGAACAGCATAAAACATTTTTATTTTAAACAAAACTTAGTAACTTTGACAGGACTACATTTTACTTTAGCCGTTGAAAATTTAGTGTCCTTACTGAGATGGGTTAGAAGTGTAAATTACAGACTGTATTTAAAGGACAGTGTGAAAGACACTGTAAACTATCTCATTAATAAATTTTTGTATTGACTATATGTTTATGTGATAATATTTTAGATATGTTGGATTAAATAAAATAATACTATTAAAATTAATTTCACTTCTTTCTTTTAATGTTTTAAAAATGTGGCTACTAGAAAAATTTAAATTATTTGTAAGGCCCACATTGTATGCATATTGGTTAGTGATAGACTAGGTGATCTCAATTGCATCTTCCAAAAATAAAGTCTATTGTTCTAGGTAGCAAATGGCAAGCTTCAGCTCCGAGTGACTTTGAGCATGGACTTTCAAAGTAGAGAGTATAAATTATATCCCCCTTTGCCAGCTATGTGATTTTGGGCTAACTTCTTGGCCTCACTGGGCCTCAGTTTCCTCATCTGGGGACTAGAAACACATCTACTTCATAAGGTTGTTGTAAGGATAAAATGAAATAGCATGTGTAAGGCACCAAGAACAGTGCCTGCGACCGTGTTGAAATAAGTTCTCCCCAACTTTCTCTTTTCTCTGATTGAGAAATATCCATGAGGACCAAAAGAGGAAACAAAGACAGGAGGGTTTTAGGAAGCACCAGTTCCTGTGTGGTGGTGCACGCCTGTAATCCCAGCTACTCGGGAGGCTGAGGCAAGATAATTGTTTGAACCTGGGAGGCAGACATTGCAGTGAGCCAAGATCGCGCCATTGCACTCCAGCCTGGGCGACAAAAGTGAAACTCCATCTTAAAAAAAAAAAAAAGAGCCAAGGTGTGAAGAGGTTTGGGAGGTCAAAGGAAATGCATGGCTTTGTCGACATGGATCAGCCATGTTCAGGTTTGATCCTTGACTTGATCCAGATGCCCACTTTCTAATCCTGCAGCTCATGTCTCTCCCTCCCTTTACTATTCCCCTTTTGCCCTGACAGTTTTTCTGTTAGTTATATTCTAGGCCTTTATAGCTTGCTGGTCTCGAGATGTAGAATTGCCAAAAGATGTAATTCAGACTGTTTGGGAAAGAAGACAAGTTCCTCCCTCCTTCCTGGGTTTCAATGTGAACCATGGAGGTTTCTAAGATGCATGGTTCCAACCATTGAAAATTTAGTGTCCTTACTGAGATATGTTAGAAGTGTAAAATACAGACTGTATTTCAAAGACAGTATGAGAAAGCCAACTTTTGTAGCAGGGACCAAGCTTGTTTTACTTTATACAGGCTCCCTAATTCCTCTCTGCCACTTCAGCCCTCAACTGAGATCCCTGGCAGAAGGATGAAAAATCAAAATGGCAAGAGATAGAATATTTGTTTTAGGCGTTGGGACAACTCCAAGTATTAAGGATAACAGATTTATCTCATGCTGTTTCATTTAATCAATGTTCATTCATGGCAAATTTTATTTATTTTTTATTTCAATTTTTGTGGGTATATAGTAGTTTTATATATTTATGGGTTACATAAGATATTTTGATACAGGCATGCGATAATCACATCAAGGTAAATGGAGTGTTCATCATCTCAAGTATTTATCCTTGTGTCACAAACAATCCAATTATACACTTTTAGTTGTTTAAAAATTTAGGGAGTGGAGGGCAAGTGGAGGGAGAGCAATAGGACAAATACCTAGTGCATGTGGGGCTTAAAACCTAGATAAATGGGTTGATGGGTACAGTAAACCACCATGGCACATGTATATCTATGTAATAAACCTGCATGTTCTGCACATGTATCCCAGAAGGTAAAGTATTATAAAATAATATAAAATAAAATAAAGGAATCACTAATGAAACCTACATTTGCAAAATAAATTATAAATATTGAAAAGAAATACAAAGTACAAAAAATTATTTTTGTCTATAGTTACTCTGTTGTGCTATCAAATACTAGTCTTATTCATTCTTTTTGTTTTTCTGTACCCACTAACAATCCCACTCCCCTCCGCACACGCCTCCACAGCCCACCCCTCTACTCTTCCCTGGTAACCATCCTTCTAGTCTCAATCTCCATGAGTTGAATTGTTTTAATTTTTAACTTCCACAAATAAGTTAGAATATGTGAAGTTTGTTTTTCTGTACCTGGCTTAAATTTCACTTAACATAATGACCTCCAGTTCCATTCATGTTATTGCAAATTACTGGATCTCATTTTTTTTTTTAATGGTTGAATAGTACTCCATTGTGTATATGTACCACATTTAAAACATCAATTTGTTAATTGATGGATTGCTTTCAAATCTTGGCTATTGTGAATAGTGCTTCAATAAACATGGGAGTGTAGATATCTTTGGGATATCTTTTCATCTTTTCTTTTCTCTTTTTTTTTTTGAGATGGAGTCTTGCTCTGTTGCCCAGGCTGGAGTGTAGTGGCGTGATCTTGGCTCACTGCAACCTCTGCCTCCCAGGTTCAAGCAATTCTCCTGCCTCAGCCTCCTGAGTAGCTGGGATTATAGGCACGCACCACCATGCCCAGATAATTTTTGCATTTTTAGTAGAGATGGGGTTTCACCATGTTGGCCAGGCTGGTCTTGAACTTCTGACCTCAGGTGATCCACCCGTCTTGGCCTCCCAAAGTGCTGGGATTACAGGCGTAAGCCACCTCACCCAGCCTGATTTTTTTCTTTTAAGTATATACCTAACTCCATTTTTAGTTTTTTGAGGCACCTCCAAACTGTTCTCCATAGTGGTTGTACTAATTTATATTCCCACTAACAGTGTACAAGGGTTCCCTTTTCTCCCTATTCCTGCCAGCATTTGTTATTGCTTTACTTTTGGAAAAAAGTCATTTTAACTGGGGTGAGATGATATGTCATTGTAGTTTTGATTTGCGTTTCTCTGATGATCCATGATGACGCCTTTTCATATGCCTGTTTGCCATTTGTATGTCTTCCTTTGAGAAATGTCTGTTCAGATCTCTTGCCCATTAAAAAAATTGGATTATTATATTATTTCCTATAGAGTTGTTTGAGCTCCTTTTATATTCTGATTATTAACCCCTTGTCAGATGAGTAGTTTGCAATTATTTTCTCCCACTCTGTGGTTTGTCCCTTCACTTTGTTGATTCTTTCCTTTGCTATGCAGAAGGTTTTTAATGTGATGTGATCTTATGTGTCCATGTTTGCTTTGGTTGCCTGTGCTTATGGGGTATTACTGAAGGAATCTTTGTCTACTCCAATGTCCCGGAGACTTAATGTTTTCTTTTACTCATTTCACAGTTTGAGGTCTTAAACTTAAGTCTTTAATCCATTTTGGTTTGATTTTTGTATAAGGCAAGAGATAACAGGTCTAGTTTCATTCTTTTGCACATGGATATCCAGTTTTCTCAGCACCATTTATTGAAGAGACTGTCATTTCCCCAATGTATGCTCTTGGCAGCTTTGTCAAAAATGAGTTCACTGTAGATGTATGCATTTACTGTGGGTTCTCTATTCTGTTCCACTGATCTATGTGTCTGTTTTTATGCCAGTATCATGCTGTCTTGGTTACTATAGTTTTATAGTATAAAGTCAGATAAAGTGATTCCTCCCATTTTGTTCTTTTTGCTCAGGGTAGCTTTGGCTCTTCTGGGTCTTTTGTGGTTCCATATGAATTTTAGAGTTTTTTTTTTCTATTTCTGTGAAGAATGTCATTGGTATTTTGATAGGCATTGCATTAAATCTGTAGATTGCTTTGAGTAGTATGGACATTTTAACATTATTGATGCTTCCAATCCATGATCGTGTAATGTCTTTTTTTGTGTCTTCTTCAATTTCTTGCATTAATGTTTTGTAGTTTTCATTTTAGATATCATTCACTTCATTAGTTAATTCCTAGGTATTTAATTTTATTCATAGATATTGTAAATGGGATTACTTTTTTGATTTCTTTTTCAGATTCTTCACTGTTAGCATATAGAAATGCTACTGATGTTTGTATGTTGAATTTGTATCCTGCAACTTTACTGAGTTTATCAGTTCTAATCGTTTTCTTGATATATCTTTAGTATTTTTAGTATTTCTTGTTTGTTTGTCTTATAGTTTTTGTCTTATAGTATTTTGTCTTTAGTATCTTTAGTGTTTCCCAAATACCAGATCATATATGAAAACTAGGATAATTTGACTTCTTCCTATCCAATTGGGATGGCCTTTATTTCTTTCTCTTGTCTGATTGCTCTATTTAGGACTTTCAGTATTATGTTGAATAACAGTGGTATCAGTGGGCATCCTTGTTGTGTTCTAGATCTTGGAGAAAAGCTTTCAATTTTTCCCCATTCAGTATGATACGAACTGTGGGTCCGTTGTATATGGTTTTTATTATGTTGAGGTATGTTCCTTCTGTAACCAGTTTTGTCAGGTTTTTGTTATGAAGGGCCGTTGAATTTTATCAGGTGCTTTTTCAGCATCAATTGAAATGGTCATATCGTTTTTGTCTTTCATTCTGTTGATATGATGTACATTAATTGATTTGCATATGTTGAACTATCTTTGCATGCCTAGGCTACATCTCACTTGGTCATGATGAATGATGAGTGATTGAGTTAATGAGTATTGATGAGTCATTGAATTATAAGTTATCGAATATTGAGTTTGATTTGCTAGTATTTGAGAATTTTTGCATCAATATTCTTCAGAAATATTGGTGTATAGTTTTTTTTGATGTGCCTTTGTCTAGTTTTGGTATCAGGATAATACTGGCCTCACAGAATGAGTTTGGAAATATTCCCTCCTTTCTTTGTGTTTTTGAATAGTTTGAGTAGGATGGATATAGTTCTTTTTTTATTTGTTTGTTTATGTATTTGAGACAGAGTGTCACTCTGTCACCTAGGCTGGAGTACAGCAGTGAGATCTTGGCTTACCACAACCTCTGCCTCGCCTCCCAAGCTCAAGTGTTTCTCTAATAATATTTGCTCTATATATCTGGGTGCTCCAGTGTTTGGTGCATATATATTTATAAAATTATTATATCCTCTTGCTGAATTGACCCCTTTATCATTTTATAGTGACCGTCTTGTTCTCTTCTTATAGTTTTTGTCTTGAAATCTATTTGTCTGATTTATCCAATTTATTTGTCTGACTCCTGCTCTTTTTTTCGTTTCCATTTGCATGGAATATTTTTTTCCAACCCTTATATTCAGTTTATTGTGTATTCTTGGATAAGTTACTTTCTGAGCCTCAATTTCCTCATCTGAGAGCTGCATCTAATAGGGTCTATCTTACAGGACTGTTTTAAGGATTAAGTGAGGCAATGCACAGTGCCTGGGGCATGACAAGATATGGTAATTAAGAAATAATTACTCAGGCCAGGCATGGTGGCTCATGCCTGTAATTCCAACACTTTGGGACTCTATGGTGGGAGGATCGCTTGAGCCCAGGAATTTAACACCAGCCTGGGCAATATAGTGACACCCAGTCTCTCCAAAAAAAAAAAAAGAAAGAAAAAAATTAGCCCAATATTGTGGTCTCATGACTATAGTCCCAATTACTCAGGAGGCTGAGATGGGAGGATCACTTGATCCCAGAAGGTTGAGGCTGCAGTGAGCCATGATTCTATCCCAGCCTGGGCAACAAAGTGAGACCTTATTTCAAAAATAACTCAAAAATGGCAGTTATTATTGTTATATTTATTTATTTAGAATTATTATTCAGTTATTATGTAATAATCAAGTAAAATTATCCGGTTTTTTTTTTGTAGCATCTTTTTATCTCTTGTCTGATTTCTTTTTTTAAACAAGTTTAAAAATATATTATAATATTAAAAAACGGAGACTAGGTCTCCCTATGTTACCCAGGCTGGCCTCAAACTCCTGGGCTCAAGTAATCCTTCTGATGCAGCTTTCTGAAGTGCTTGGGTTATAGGCGTGAGCCACTGTGCCTGGCCTTGCATTATTTCTGTTATGGTTGTTTATTTCTTTGTTATCTGTGCAATTTATTTACTTTGATGTTTAAAGCAAAGAATTAGAAGTCAGTGAAGGAGATATCCTCACATGTAACTTGCAACTAAATATGACCTTATCTAAGAGGGTAGTAGTTTCAATCATGCTGCCCCTATGGGTCATTTAAGTGAGAGTTTTCTGTGTGTCCCATAAGAGTGCACTAAGGCAACTGAAGTCATCTGATGACCTCAGTCCACTTGGCAAGCACAGAAGTGCTCCAAAGACTGATGAACTTGGCACTAAGATTTTTCTTCCAAAAGACAGGGAGACATCATCAAATGGACTTTTTTTTTAAAGCAAACTAAATATTTAGCCACCTTTTGGTTTCACCTTTTCTTCTTTTTCTTTTTTACTAGTCACTGACTTGAAGCTCATGGTTTTACTTTTTAACACCAGCCAGTCAGTCAACTGCAGGTTCTTGGGACAAAAAGCAAAAGGAATAATGATCCCTTGTGGATTCCCGAGTCATCTGCTCTGTGGGCTGTGAAGTGTCTGTGGTCAGCACCACACCTGCTACCTCACTACTGTCCAGGGTTTGTGCTTTGGGAGCTAGCCCGGAATCTAAGAACTCTCACTTTCATTTGGTGTTAACCACTTTCTTTCTTTCTTTTTGAGATGGAGTTTTGCTCTTGTCCCCCAGGCTGGGGTGCAGTGGCGCCATCTCGGCTCACTGCAACCTCCGCCTCCTGGGTTCAAGCGATTCTCCTGCCTCAGCCTCCTGAGAAGCTGGGATTAGAGGCTCCCGCCACCACGCTTGGCTAATTTTTTGCATTTTTAGTGGAGACAGGGTTTCACTATGTTGTGCAGGCTCGCCTCGAACTCCTGACCTCCGATGATCCTCCCACCTCGGCCTCCTGAAGTGCTGGGATTACAGGCGTGAGCCACCTTACCCGGCCTGGTATTAACTACTTTCTAAAGATGCTTCCTGTTGCACAAGAATGATGCATGCAAGAATGACTGTAGACACTGAACTGAACCCTGGGCCTGCTGCTCCCTTAATTTGAGGGAAGCTATGGATGTCGAGCAGAATAGATAGAGCTCTTTTGTTACTTGATCAGGTTCCAATGACTCTTTGCACATACCTTTATTCCTGCACCCGTCCCGTGTAATTATCCCTTTATAGCTCTTTCACCAGCAGGAATATAAATGTCACGGCAGGGCCACCTTGTTGCAAAGTCCCAGGGTCCATCATGCACTTAGTAGCTTGTGTGAATGATACTTCTTGGAGGTGGCAATGCACAGTCTAAGCAGCCCTCTGCAGTAAGTCAACTGCGGATGGGGCAAAATGAGTGCTTAGCAGAATTGGCCTTGTACATCTTTTATTCTGACATTGGGTACCTGGTAGGCACTCAACAAATATTTTTAAATGAATGACACTGGGTTTCCCATTTATTTTGAGTTGATTTGACCCATCTTAATCAGTGGATCTTTCCAATTAGTCAATTGTCCTACCCTTCCACCCAGGAAGGTGTTTCAGTTTTAATAGATTTTTGTTATTGGTGTTTTTTGCGCACTCACCAAAACCTCTGGAGAGAAGAGTTCATATCAGCCCCTCATGTGGAGGGAGCTGTGAGTATTCAGGCTGCTTGGTAATGCTGTGGTTTTTCCAGCAGAAGTGGCTGGTCCTAGAGTGGTGGTTTGGTCCACTCACGACCATCTTTATGAGTATGCAAATGGGTCAGTTTTTCTGCAAAAGAAGGCAGAAAATAAGAATAATTACTTTCATATTTTGGTGAAACTTCTTTCTTTTACTTAGATGGCAGAAATTGACTCTTTCAGAGACAAATGAAAGAAACCCAACTCAGTCTGGCTTCAGCAGAAAGTGAATTTACTGACTCATGTAACAGGGAAGTGTATCCAGGAGTGGACTGGCTTCAGGCACAGCTGGATCTAGAAGTTCAAAAATTGTCATTTGGGCAAATTTTCTCTCTCTACCTTTTTCCCTCTCCTTGTCTGTCCTACAGACAAGTTCCCTCTATGTGGTAGGTAAGATGGGTGACAATATCTCTGAATAAAATTCTCTAGCTGAACTGCCCTGGCGAAAATAGAAGGTTTGTCTTCCAGTGTCCTTACACTACTCTCAGAGAAAACTCATTTGCTCCACTTGGGTCATGTGTTCATTCTGGAAGTAGTCCCCCACTGGGGACATGGTATATGTGAACTGGATGATCTGGGTGAAATACTCATCCTTGTGGGAGGGTGGCCGGATACCACAATTGAGAGGTCCCTAAGGACACACGTGGTCAAGGAGTAGTTTCTCCAAAGGAATCAGAAGAAAAGGGGTGGGAAGTGGGATGGGCAGACAAAAGTCGTAGCTATCACAGTCTTGCAAGTGGTCTCTCAAAATATCTCCCTTCCTCTCATTCTACAAGATACTGCCTTTTCTTCTGGAACTGTCTGTGTCTCTCTAGCTTCAGGAAGCTTATTTCTGTCCTGTCCCTCCTTCACTGTCTTCTGGCACTCATGGGCCATGCCACCAATTAAAATAATACATTCTGCTCTCTATTATTTTGAATTAATAAAAAAATTTTATTTTATTTTGTTTTATTTCGAGACGGGGTTTTGCTCTTGTTGCCCAGGTAATGGCATGATCTCGGCTCACTGCAACCTCCACCTCCTGGGTTCAAGCGATCCTCCTACCTCAGCCTCCCAAGTAGCTGGGATTACAGGCATGCGCTATCACACCCGGCTAATTTTGTATTTTTAGTAGAGATGGGGTTTCACCATGTTGGTCAGGCTGGTCTCGAACTCCTGACCTTAAGTGATCCACCTGCCTCGGCCTCCCAAAGTGCTGGGATTATAGGCGTTAGCCACCTGCCTCAGCCGAATAAAAGTATTTAAAATTTCATAAATGATTTGATGGTGCAGCTGACTATAAAAATGACAAAGTTAACAAAAATAAAATCGTATTATATAAAAGGAGGCATTGCCCACTACCCTGCATAGAGTGGGTATTTAATAATATTTATGATTTGATTTAATGTTTATGAAAGATAGCGACCATGGGGCATGGATCTTGTACTCTCTTAATGCCCTAGCGGGCCGGGAGCAGTAGCCAGTCTGTGAGGCTTGTGTGCTGAATGTGTCGAGGATAACCAGAGACCTATGTACTCTCTGGTCTGGCAGAAACTTTTCTGGTGCTCATACCAGGTAGTTCCAGTTAGAATTTACTGAAACTGCATGTGGCGGGGATACAAATAAGAAAATCTCCGTTTCTAGCCTTTACCAACCAATGCTATCTAAGAAAGATCTCGTCTTTGCAGTGCTAAGCCTAGGACACCTTGTCGTGCCGACTAGCGTTACAGATAAACATAAGGTTTGGAAGAAGCGGGGGATTTAAACAGAATTACATAAGAAAAGGCATTGGTCGGCCGGGCGCAGTGGTTCATGCTTGTAATCCCAGCACTTTGGGAGGCCAAGACAGTGGATCACAAGGTCAGGAGATCGAGACCATCCTGGCTAACACGGTGAAACCCCGCCTGTACTAAAAACACAAAAAATTAGAAGGGCCTGGTGGCAGGTGCCTGTAGTCCCAGCAACTCGGGAGCCTGAGGCAGGAGAATGGCGTGAACTCGGGAGGCGGAGCTTGCGGTGAGCCGAGATAGCGCCACTGCACTCCAGCCTGGGCAACAGAGCCAGATTCCGTCTCATAAAAAAAGAAAAAAGAAAAAGGCATTGGTCAACTCGACAGGAGCCATTCAGAGATGGAGGGTTGAACTATTTTGTTGAGGTCAGCAGATAAGAGAGAGAAGAGAAATTGGGAGTACCAAGGGTACTATGTGAGATTGCAGGGAAACAGAGGTATAATAAGAATTTTTAGGGCACACTCTTCAGATTACATACGGTAATGTCCTCCCTCATCTCACCCCAGCTCTGTTGGTATTTCAGCTGAATCAGTTAGAACTCATTTGTTAAAAGTCACTGAAAACACATCTTTATAGCTAAAAAAAAAAAAAGGAATTTATAGCCCCTGTAAATGAAATAGTATCTCACAGTTTGATTAGCTTGATTCAGGTATAGTTTCATCTAGGATCTCAAGCAATATGGTCAGAATTTCATTTCTGTTCAGCTTTTGACTCTACCTTCTACTATGTTGGTTTCATTCTTTGCTACCGGATGTTCAGAACTTTAATCTCAGTTTCAAGTCCCGTGGAAAAAGAAAGCATGCCTCTCTTCCAACAACCCCAGAAAACGTTCCTTAATGTCTCCTTGGCTCTGTATTAATTCACATGGCCACCCCTGAATCACAAATGAGGGTAAGGGGACATGCTGCTCTGATGGGCTAGGCCTGAGTCACACGCTTCGTCCTGGAGATAGAGATGTAGGAAAAGAATGGAGAGGGAAGGAAGGAAGGCTGGTGTCAGAAGAAAGTTGACAGGGGTAGGAGGGAAAGTAGAAGATGGCCAGTTGAAACAGAACACATTGAGAGCCTCTAATAAAAGTTTGAGCTTACTATTTCAGCCCTCGTTTTTTGTTTGTTTGTTTGATGGAGTCTCACTCTGTCACCCAGGCTGGAGTACAGTGGCATGGTCTCAGCTCACTGCAACCTCCACCTCCCAGGTTCAAGTGATTCCCCTGCCTCAGCCTCCCAAGTAGTTGGGATTCCAGGTACACAACACCACACCTGGCTAATTTTTGTATTTTTAGTAGAAACGGGGGTTTCACCATGTTGGCCAGGCTGGTCTGGAATCCCTGGCCTCAAGGGATTCATCTGCCTCAGCCTCCCAAAGTGCTGGGATTACAGGCGTGAGTCACTGTACCCAGCCTGTTTCAGCCTTTTGAAGTTGGATTTGTTTGCTTTTTTATGTGACACTATACTGAGAGCTAAGAAAACGTAAATTTGTCCTGGTTACCAATATCTGTGTTTGTTGTGTGTTCTTGATTTTCCAAAGTTCTTCCGCAAATCCTTATAATAATCCAATGAACTTAGTGACTTTTCTCATTTACAGGTGAGGGAGCTAAGGTACAGAGAGGGTAAATAGTTAATCCCATATGCCACAGGCAGTAACTGGAGTACGCTGCCCTCAAACCCAGGCTGTCAGTCCTTGCATTTTCCACTCTGTCCTGCAAGAGAGAAGGAAGGCTCAAATGAGGCGGTTCCATTGTAAATAGGAGGTGAGCAAAGATTCGAGAGAGTTCGGAGGAGCCATCGACAGACTGCAGTGACTCAGGACTGTGGGTGGAGCTGGTGGTGGTGAAGGCAACCTATGTGAGTCAGCTTCCAGCTTGGGAGACTGATGAGGTGGATTCTGCTGTCGTTAATTAAGACAGAAAACACCAAGTTCCTCGAGGATCCTGGTTCCTTGCTGCTGGGGATTTGGACCCAGCGCTTGGTCTTGATGCTTTGGTGGCCTGAGTGAGTTTCAGTGCATCTTCAGCTGTCTCGGTTTCCGCTCCTTAGTCCCAGCACCCCAGAGATGCCTTGAGGACTGGTCTAATGATTGGGCTTTGATGTCCTAACTCAAATCTTGCAATCCTCTTCTGCCTGGCTTTCTGACATGTTGGTCAGGGCTGTCCCTCGAGTAGATAAATATTTCTCAGTGGATGAGCTATCATCCGGACTCCTGATTATCAGTCACGGCTTGGATGTGCCAGAGCATTGCTTTCCTCAACTGCCTGCATGGGGACGAGCCACAGGGCTTGCCTCCTGCAAGGTTCCTAGATTTTGCTTCCCTGGCTTGGGTGGCTTTGCCATGGTTACCAGGTCTACTCTCATTCCCCTTGCTGATCAAACCGTTTTCCCACCTTTGAGCCTTTACACTGGCCATATACACTGCCCACAATACAATATTCTCCCTGGTTTGCTTCGCTTTTCTTGCCATTCAGGTCCCAGTTTACATGACATGTTCCTACTTAATGTCGCCTGACCTCTTTCTATCTCTTCTATCTCTTGCTGTGTCATCATCCCATCTCTCTCTTTTTTTTTTTTTTTTTCTTTTGAGACAGAGTCTCACTCTGTCACCCACGCTGGTGTGCAGTGGCGCGATCTCGGCCCACTGCAAGCTCTGCCT
>NW_012118155.1:1594416-1599236 GCF_000951035.1 Colobus angolensis palliatus | reverse complement strand
GAGGTTGCAGTGAGCCGAGATCGCACCACTGCACTCCAGCCTGGGTGACCAAGTGAGACTTCATCTCAAACAACAACAACAACAACAAAAACAACAACAAAAAGCTATTTGATTTAACAGCCGTTTATCAAAAAAACATGTCATTAAAGAACGAAGCCTTTGAAAGTTTGGCTGGTCATCTGCAAAAGAACTCATGTCATTGGTTTTGTGTCATGTTCTTAAACTCATCTGGGCCATCCTGCTAGTCACAGGCCCGTGTTTATTAGGAGAGAAACCCAAGAGTTTCGTGTCCTGAGCCTCTCAGGATCTCAGATTCACGTTTCTGACATTCTCAGCTCTGAAGCAACGGTATTTTCATCCAACTGAGTTCTAGTCATGAGCTCTTGATAGTCATGAGCTCTAGTCATGAGCTCAGACTCATTAATCACGAAAGTGTCTGTGCTGGCGAGGGTGTCTGCCTCATCTTGTCCATGCGTAGACTTAATGAGGCACAACATGAGGGTTACCTCAGCTCATTCTATTCACTTGCAATTCATCCATGGTTTTATTCTGCACATCCCTAGCCCCACTGTGTTATCACAGATTTGAAATTCAAGGCCATAATGTATTTGATAATTTTATGTAATACCATCTCTGAATGAAATTTTAATTGTGAAAAAAAATAGTTATGAATTCAGTAGCCATTTATAAACTGTGTATTATATTCCAGGCATTGTGCTAGAAGCTAAGAACAAGGATGAGCAAGAGAATGTCCTTGTCTTTGAGAAGCTGATAATCTAAAGGGCAATGCAAGACAAAGGGGCAGATGATTTCAGTCCAATTTGATGAGGGCCATGATACAGTGAAGTCTTTTTTTTTTTTTTTCCTGAGATAGGATCTCACTCTGTCACCTAGGCTGAAGTGCAGTGGCACAATCACAGCTCACTGCAGCCTCGAACTCCTGGGCTTAAGTAATCCTCCCACCTCAGCCTCCTGAGTAGCTAGGACTACAGGCACACACCACCAGGCCCACTTAATTTTGGAGTAAAGTCTTGAAAGATAAATACAAGCTGGTCAGTCAAAGGGGAGAGGGATCAGAAAGAGAACAGCAAGAACAAAAGACAGAAAGGCGTGGATGAGCATGGGACAGCAGGGAGTGATGTGAGACCAAATCAGAGAGGTATCTGTGTCACGTAAGGAACTTGAATTTTAACCTATAGACCAGCGTTTTCCAACACACACACACACACGCACACACAGACACACACACACAGGGTATATGTGTGTGGTAAGAGCACTTAACTTGATATCTACTATAAGTGCACAATACAGTGTCAAGTATAGGTACAACATTATACAGCAGATCTCTAGGATTGATTCATCTTACACAACTGAGTCTTTATGCCCATTGAACTGCAACCTCCATTTCCCCCTCACCAGCCCCGGCAACCACTGTTCTATTCTTTGTTTCTGGGAGTGTGACTATTTTCAATACCTCATATAACTGGAATCATGCAGTGTTTGTTCTTCTGTGACTGGCTAATCTCACTAAGCATAATGTCCTCCAGGTTCATCCATGTTGTTGCATATTGCAGAATTTTTTTCTTTGTAAAGGCTGAATAATATTTCCTTACATATATGTGCCCTGTTTTCTTTATGCATTTGTTCATTGGTGGACATTTAGTTTGTTTTCACATCTTGGCTATTGTGAATAGTGCTGCAATGAGTATGTGAGTGCTAATACCTCCTTGAAATTCTCTCTCTCTGGTTGAGACTGAGTCTCACTCTGTTTGTTGCCCAGGCTGGAGCTGGAGTGCAGAGGTATGATCTCAGCTCACTGCAATATCCGCCTTCTGGGTTCAAGCGATTCACCTGCCTCAGCCTCCCGAGTAGCTGAGACTATAGACATACACCACCATGCCTAGCTAGATTTTTGTTTTTTTGTTTTTTGGTATTTTTAGTAGAGATGGGGGTTTCACCACATTGACCAGGCTAGTCTTGAACTCCTGACCTCAAGTGATCCACCTGCCTCGGCCTCCCAAAGTGCTGGAATTATAGGCGTGACCCACTGTGCCTGGTCATCCTCTTTAAGATTCTGATTTCAATTTTTTTGGAAAAATACCCAGAAGTGGGATTGCAGGATCATATAGAATTACTATTTTTAACTTTTAACGAAATCTGTATACTGTTTTCCATAGTCGCTGCACCAATGTATAATCCTATCAACAGTGTACAAACATTTCATTTCCTCCACATCCTCAACGAACTTGTTATCTTTTGGTATTTGGATAGTAGCCATCGTAACAGGTGTGAGGTAACATCTTACTGTGTTTCGACTTGCATTTCCCTAATGATTAGTCATGTTGAGCATCTTTTCATATGCCTGTTTGTTATTTGTTTGTCTTCTATGGAGAAATGGCCATTCAATTCCTTTGCTCTTTAAAAATAAATCAGGTTATCATTATTATTTTTGTTGGCTATTGAGTTGTATGAGTTCCTTATCCATTTTAGATGTTAACTCCTTATCAGATATGTGGTTTGAGAATATTTTTTCTCATTCTATAGGTTGCCTTTTCACTTAGTTGATTTTTTTCTTTGTTGTGCAAAAGTTTTTTAGTTTGATGTAGTCCCACTTGTCTATTTTTGCCTTTTTTTCCCATTCCATTCCTTTTCTTTTTTTTCTTTTTTTGAGATGGAGTCTCGCTCTGTGACCAGGTTGGAGTGCAGTGGCGCGATTTCGGCTCACTACAACCTCTGCCTCCCGATTTCAAGCGATTCTCCTGCCTCAGCCTCCTGAGTGCCACAGGCATACGCCACCACGCCCAGCTAATTTTTATATTTTTAGTGGAGATGGGGTATCACCATGTTGGCCATGATGGTCTCGATCCTGGACCTCACGATCCACCCTCCTCAGCCTCCCAAAGTGTTGGGATTAGAGGCATGAGCTGCCGTGCCCAACCACCTTTTATTTTTCTTTCCAACTATTATTTTAGGTTCAAGGGGTATATGTGCAGGTTTGTTACATGGGTAAATTGCATGTCACAGGGGTTTGGTGTACAGATAATTTTGTCACCCAGGCAATACCCAATAAGTAGTTTTTCAATCCTCACCCTCATGCCACCTTCCACCCTTGAGTAGGCCTCTGTGTCTGTTATTCCCTTCTTCCCTTCTTTGTATCTATGTGTACTCAGTGTTTAGCTCCCACTTATAAGTGGGAATATGCAGTATTTAGTTTTCTATTCCTGCATTGATTCACTTAGGATTATGGCCTTCAGCTTCGTTTATGTTGCTGCAGAGGCCATAATCTTATTTTTTATAGCTGAGTAGTATTCCATGTTGTAGTACATAATATGTACCACATTTTCTTTATCCAGTCCGTCACTGATGGGTGTCTAGTTTGATTCTATGTCTTTGGTATTGTGAATAGTGCTGCAATGAAGACACATATGCATGTGTCTTTATGGTAGAACAATTTATACACCCTTGGGCATATACCCAGTAGTTGGTCAAATGGTAGTTTTATTTTAAGTTATTTGAGAAATCTCCAAACTGCTTTCCACAGTGGCTGGACTAATTTACATTCCCACCAGCAATGTATAAGCATTCCATTTTCTCTGCAACCTTGCCAGCATTTGTTATTTTTTGGCTTTAAAATTTTTTTTAAATAATTTTTTAAACTTTAAGTTCTGGGAAACATGTGCAGAACATGCAGATTTGTTACATAGGTATACACGTGCCATGGTGCTTTGCTGCACCCATCAACCTGTCATCTAGGTTTTAAGCCCTACATGCATTAGGTGTTTGTCCTAATGCTTTCCCTCCCTTTGACTCCACGCCCTGGCAGGCCCCAATGTGTGATATTCCCCTCCCTGTGTCCATGTGTTTTCGCTGTTCAACTCCCATGTATGAGTAACAATATGAGGTATTTGGTTTTTGTTCCTGTGTTAGTTTGCTGAGGATGATGACTTCCAGTTTCATCCACGTCCCTGCAAGTACATGATCTCATTCTTTTTTATGACTTCATAGTATTCCATGGTGTATATGTGCCACATTTGTTTATCCAGCCATTGATGGGCATTTGGGTTGGTTCCAAGTCTTTGCTATTGTGAACCGTGCTGCAGTAAACATACATGTGCATGCGTCTTCATAGCAGAATGATTTATAATCCTTTGGGTGTATACCCAGTAATGGGATTGCTTGATCAAATGGTATGTCTGGTTCTAGATCCTTGAGGAACTGCCACACTGTCTTCCATAATGGTTGAACTAATTTATACTCTCACCAAACAGTGTAAAAGCATTCCTATTTCTCCATAGCCTTGCCAGCATATATTGTTTCCTGACTTTAATAATTGCCATTTTTTGGCTTTTTATTAATAGCCATCTGACTGGTACAAGATGGTATCTGATTGTGGTTTTGATTTGCATTTCCCTAATGATTAGTGATATTGAACACTTTTTCATAAACTTGTTGGCCATGTGTATGTCTTCTTCTGAATGTCCTTTACCCATTTTTGTTTTTGCTTGTTGATTTGTCCAAGTTTCTTATAGATTCTGGATATTAGACCTTTGTTGGATGCATAGTTTGTAAATGTTTTCTCCCATTTTGTAGGTTGTCTGTTTAATCTGTTGATAGTTTCTTTTTCTTTTCTTCTTTTTTTTTTTTTTTTTTTTGAGACAGAGTCTCACTCTGTCACCCAGGCTGGAGTACAGTGGCATGGTCTCAGCTCACTGCAACCTCCACCTCCCAGGTTCAAGTGATTCCCCTGCCTCAGCCTCCCAAGTAGTTGGGATTCCAGGTACACAACACCACACCTGGCTAATTTTTGTATTTTTAGTAGA
>NW_012118155.1:1587602-1594366 GCF_000951035.1 Colobus angolensis palliatus | reverse complement strand
CTGGAACTCCTGACCTCAGGTGATCCACATATCTTGGCCTCCCAAAGTGCTGGAATTACAGTCATGAACCACCACGCCTGGCTCTGATAGTTTCTTTTGCTGTGCAGAAGCTCTTTAGTTTAATTAGATACCACTTGTCAATCTTTGCTTTTGTTGCAATTGCTTTTAGAGTCTTTGTCATGAAGTCTTTGCCTGGGCTGATGTCCACAATGGTATTTCCTAGATTTTCTTCTAGGGTCTTTGTAGTTTTACATTTTACATTTAAGTCTTTAAATCATCTTGAGTGGATATTTGTATATGGTGAAAGGGAAAGGTCCAGTTTCAATCTTCTGTGTATGACTAGCTAGGGATCCCAGGAGTATTTTTTGAATAGAAGTCCTTTCTCCATTGCTTGTTTTTGTCAGCTTTGTTGAAGATCAGATGGTCATAGGTGTGTGACTTTATTTCTGGGTTCTCTAACTTGTTCCATTGGTTTATGTGTCTGTCTTTGTACCAGTAACATGCTGTCTTAGTTACTGTACTCTTGTAGTATAGTTTGAAGTCAGGTAGTGTGATGCCTCTGGCTTTGTTCTTTTGCTTCAGATTCCTTTGGCTATGCCAGCTCTTTTTCTGGTTCCAAATGAATTTTAAAGATTTTTTTTCCTAATTCTGTAAAAAATGACGTTGGTAGTTTGATAGGAATAGCTCTGAATCTGTAAATTGTTTTGGGCAGTAAGAACATTTTAACAATATTGATTATTCCTATCCATGAGCATAGAATGTTTTCCCATTTGTTTGTGTTGTCTCTGATATCTTTCAGAAGTGTTTTATAATTCTTGTTGTACGGATCTTTCACCTCTCTGGTTAGCTGTATTCTAGGTATTTTATTCTTTTTGTGGTTATTGGGAATGGGATTGCATTCTTGATTTGGCTTTCAGCTTGGGCATTGGTGTATAGAAGTGTTGCTGACTTTTATACATTGATTTCATATCTTGAAACTTTGATGAAATTGTTTATCAGATCTAGGAGCCTTTGGGCAGAAACTGTTGGGTTTTCTAGGTATAGTATCATATCATCTGTGAAGAGAGATAATTTGACTTCCTCTCTTCTAATTTGGATGTCTTTTACTTCTTTCTCTTGCCTGACTGCTCTGGCTAGGATTTCCAGTACTATGTTGAATAGGAGTGGTGAGAGTGGGCATTCTTATCTTGTTCTAGTTCTCAAGGGGAATGGTCCCAACTTTTGCTCTTTCAGTATGATGTTGGCTGTGGGTTTGTCATAGATAGCTCTTATTATTTTGAGGTATGTACCTTTGATGTCTAGTTTGTTGAGGGTTTTTAACATGAAGGGATGTTTAGTTTTATCAAAAGCCTTTTCTGCATCTTTTGAGATGATTATGTGGTTTTTGTTTTTAGTATTGTTGATGTGATGAATTGCATTTATTGATTTGCATATGTTGAATAAAGCCTACTTGATCATGGTGGATTAGCTTTTTGATGTGCTGCCAGATTTGGTTTGCTAGTATTTTACTGAGGATTTTTACATTTAAGGTCTGAATTAATTCAGGGTTATTGGTCTGAAGTTTTCTTTTTTTGTTGTTGTGTCTCTGCCAAGTTTTGGTATCAGAATCATGCTGGCTTTATCAAATGAGTAAGGAAGGAGACCCTTCTCAATTTTTTGGAATAGTTTCAGTAGGATTGGTACCAGCTCTTCTTTGTATGTCTGGAAGAATTGGGTTGTGAATTCATCTTGTCCAGGACTTTTTCTGACTGGTAGGTTTTTTACTACTGATTCAATTTTGGAACTCATTATTGGTCTGTTCAGGTATTCAATTTCTTCCTGTTTCAACCTTGGGAGGTTGTATGTTTCCAGTAATTTACCCATTTCTACTAGGTTTTCTAGTTTGTGTGCAGAGAAGTATTCAAACTATTCTCTGAGGGCTTTCTGTATTTCTGCAAGGTTGGTAATATCCCCTTTTCCAATTCTGATTGTGTTTATTTGGATCTTCTCCCACTTTTCTTTATTATCCTAGCTAGCAATCTATCAATCTTACCTATTTTTCAAAGAACCAACTTTTGGTTTCATTAATCTTTTGTATGTTTTTTCTCATCTCCATTTCATTCAGTTCAGCTCTGATTTTGGTTATTTCTTTTCTTCAGCTACCTTTGGGGTTGGTTTGCTCTTGTTTTTCAAGTTCCTCTAGGTGTGAGATTACGTTGTTAGTTTGAGATCTTTCTAACTTTTTGATGTGGGCATTTAATGTATATGGACACTGCTATAGCAGTGCCTCAGAGATTTTGGTATGTTTAGTTTGTTTTCTTTAGTTTCAAAAATTTTCTTGGTTTCTTCCTTAATTTTATTGCTTACCCAAAAGTTATCCAGGAGCTGATTGTTAATCTCCATTTAATTTTTTGGTTTTGAGAAGCATCTTGGTATTGATTTCTATTTTTATTGCACTGTGTTCCAATAGTGTGGTTGGTATGATTTTGAGTTTTTTGAATTTGCTGAGAATTGCTCTGTTGTCAAGTATGTGGTCAATTTTAGAGTATGTGCTATTTGCAGATGAGAAGAATATATAATCCATTTTTGTTGGGTGGAGTGTTCTGTAGATGTCTGTTAGTTTCATCTGGTCAAGTGTCAAGCTTAGGGCCCAAATATCTTTGTTAGTTATTCTGTCTCAATGCTCTGTCTAATATTGTCAGTGGGGTGTTGAAGTCTCCTACTATTTTGTGTTTATCTAATTCTCTTTTCAAGTCTCAAAGAACTTGTTTTGTGAATCTTGGTACTCCAGTGTTGCATGCATGTATATTTAGAATAGTTAAGTCTTCTTGTTTAATTTAATCCTTTATCATTATATAATGCCCTTCTTTCTCCTTTTTCGTTGTTGGCCAGTGTAAAACTGATTTTATCTGAAATAAGAATAGCAACCCCTGGTCTTTTTTTGTATTCTGTTTGCCTGTTAGATCTTTCCCTTTTCTTTGAGGCTATAGGTGTCACTGAACGTTAGATGGGTCTCCTGAAGACAGCATGCAACCGAGTTTTGCTTCTTTATCCAGCTTGCCACCTTGTGCCTTTTAAGTTGGGCATTTAACTCAATTACATTCAAGGTTAATATTGATATGTGTGGATTTTACCCTGTTATCATTAGCTGATTTTTATGTAGACTCGATTGTGTATTTGCTTTATACTGTTGATGGTCTATGTATTTGAGTGCATTTTTGTGGTGATTGGTAACAGTCTTTCATTTCCATGTTTAGCACTTCCTTAAGGACCTCCTGTAAGTCAGGCTTGGTGGTAATGAATTCCCTTAGCATTTGCTTGTCAGGAAAGGATTTTATTTTTCCTTCACTTTTGAAACTTATTTTGGCTGGGTATAAACTTCTTGGTTGGAATTTCTTTTCTTTGAGGATGTTGAGTATAGGCCCCAATCTCTTCTGTTTTGTAGGTTTCTGCTGAAAGATCTGCAATTAGCCTGATGGGATTACCTTTGCAGTTTACTTGTCCCTTCTCTTTAGCTGCCTTTAATATTTTCTTCCTTTGATTTGACCTTGGAAAATCTAACAACTATGTGTTTTGGGGATGGCCATCTTGTATATATCACAGGGGTTCTCTTAATTTCCAGACTTTGTATGTCAACCTCTCTAGCAAGGCTGGAGAAATTTTTGTGGACAATATCCTTAAATACGTCTTCCAAGTTGCTTGCTCTCTCTCCCTTTCTTTCAGAGACACCAATGACTCATAGATTTGGTCTCTTTACATACTCCCATATTTCACAGAAACTTTGTTCATTAAAAATTTTTTTTTTCTTTATTTTTGTCTGGGACTGAATTAATTCAAAGAACTAGTCTTTGAGCTCTGAAATTCTTTCATTAGCTTGATCTATTCTGCTGTCAAAACTTCTGATTGTGTTATGAAATTCTTGTGAGTTTTTCAGCTCTTTTAGCTTGGTTTGGTTCTTTCTTAAAATGGCAATTTTGTCATTAATTTCTTGAATTGTTTTACTAGATTCCTTGGAATGGGTTTCAACTTTCTCCTAAATCTTAATGATCTTCATTGCCATCCAGATTCTGAAGTCTATATTTGTTATTTCATCCATTTCCTTCTGGTTAAGTACTTTTGCTGGGTGGCTAGAGTGATCATTTGGAGATAAGCAGACACTCTGACTTTTGGAGTTGCCAGAGTTCTTGTGCTGGTTCCTTCTCATTTGTGTGGGCTGATGTTCCTTTAGCTGTGGTGTAATTTGAGTATAATCAGCTGACTTTTATTTCTGGAGGTTTTCAGAGGGCTAAGGCTTTGTGTAGGGTCTTCATTTGTGACTGCATTCTTGTCCTTTGTGCAGGGTCTTTATTTATGGTGGACTTCTAACCAGGTATGTCAGCAAAATATTTTTGGTGTTGATGTTTGGGTTGTGATCTAGTAAGCAGTGTTCAAGTGTAATGGCTGTTAAGTAGGCTCCTGCTCAGCCATGCAGATCCTCTGTATTTCCTCGTGTTTGCAGCCATGCCCCATCTCAGCTCTCTGAGAGTGTTGGCTCTTCTCCCACTTGAGTACTGGCTGCAGATCTTGGCTTGGCTCTCCTGGGCTGCACACAATAACCCTGGGGTGAGCTTAGGCTTTTTTTTTTTTTTTTTTTTGAGACAGGGTCTCGCTCTGTCGCCTGGGCTGGAGTGCAGTGGCCGGATCTCAGCTCACTGCAAGCTCTGCCTCCCGGATTTACGCCATTCTCCTGCCTCAGCCTCCTGAGTAGGTGGGACTACAGGCGCCCGCCACCTCACTCGGCTAGTTTTTTGTATTTTTTAGTAGAGACGGGGTTTCACCGTTTTAGCCAGGATGGTCTCGATCTCCTGACCTCGTGATCTGCCCATCTCAGCCTCCCAAAGTGCTGGGATTACAGGCTTGAGCCACTGTGCCCTGCTGAGCTTAGGCTTTATGCTCCCTCCCCAGCTTGGGGGCAGCTGGGGAAGGGACCTTGGCAGTAGCAATGGTAGAGGGCCTTTCACTTGTGTCTTGGGGCTTCATCACAGAGAAACACAGAAGGGCTGCCAATTGGAGCAATCAACCCTGGGTGGGTCAACTGAATTTAAGGCCCAAACTGGGGGCCTTACCTGGTGATGAGCAGGGTTGGTGGGGACCTCATTGGGGTGAAGACTGGCATCTTTTCTGCAGGGCTGCTGTGATGTGCTGGAGGTGTAAGTAAAGCACTCAGCATCTTTGTTTCATTTTTAGTCCAAGGGCAGCAAGGGTAGTACCACTGCAGTGGTAGTGGTAGAGGAGCTTTCAGTGGCCTCTCGGAGTTCCACCCCAAAGGAACATAGAGCCACTGCCCATGGAATTTTTCTGCCACAGGTTGAGTGGTTGTGTTATTGGCCTGAACCAGGGGCCCTGTCTGGTGAAGAGCAGAGATTTATGGCTCAGAGGGAAGAGAGACTGGGCTCCACTATGTGTGGCAACTGTGGTGTGCTGGAGGCAGAAGTAAGAAACTCAGGCTCTTTGTTCCTTTTCTAGTCTGAAGGCGGCAAGGGCAGTACTGCTGCACGGCAGAGGCAAAGGGGTTATCGGTTCCTTCTGGGAACTCCACCCTGGGGAAACACAGCTGCTGCCAGTGAGGATGTTCAGCCAGGAGGTGGGGGAGCTACTCTGCCGCCCTGAGCCGGCAGCCCTGTCTGGTAAAGAGTAGGGGTCAGGGGCTCACAGGGAAGAGAGACTGGGCTTCTCTCTGTACAGTGGCTGTGATGTGCTGGAGGTGCAGCAGAGCAATCAGGCCCTTTGTTCCTTCCCTAGACCTAGGGCAGTAAGGGCAGTACCACTGTAGCTGCAATGACAGAGGGTCTGTGGGTTGTCTCTGGAATTTCCTCCCCAGAGAAATGCAGAGCAGCCACTGACTGAAGTGTTCAGGCGGCCATGGTGGTTGTCGTAGGGGCCCAAGTCGAGAGGTCCTGCCCATTGAGGGATAACAAGAACAGGGACCTACTTGGAAAACAGTCTGGCCACTTTTCTTTCTTTCTTTTTTTTTTTAATTATACTTTAAGTTCTAGGGTACGTGTGCCCGACGTGCAGGTTTGTCACTTATGTATATATGTGCCATGTTGGTGTGCTGCACCCATTAACTCTTCATTTACATTAGGTATATCTCCTAATGCTATCCCTCCCTCCTCCCCTGACTCCACAACAGGCCCTGGTGTGTGATGTTCCCCACCCTGTGTCCAAGTGTTCTCATTGTTCAATTCCCACCTATGGAAGAGAACATGCAGTGTTTGGTTTTCTGTTCCTGCAACAGTTTGCTCAGAATGATGGTTTCCAGCTTCATCCATGTCCCTACAAAGGACATGAACTCATCCTTTCTTATGGCTGCATAGTATTTCATGGTGTATATGTGCCACATTTTCTTAATCCAGTCTATCATTGATGGGCATTTTGGTTGGTTCCAAGGCTTTGCTATTGTGAATAGTGCTGCAATAAACATACGTGTGCATGTGTCTTTATAGCAGTATGATTTATAATCCTTTGGGTATATACCCAGTAATGGGATTGCTGGGTCAAATGGTATTTCTAGTTCTAGATACTTGAAGAATTGCTACACTGTCTTCCACAATGGTTGAACTAGTTAACAGTCAGTCCAACAGTGTAAAAGTGTTCCTATTTCTCCACATCCTCTCCACCACCTGTTGTTTCCTGACTTTTTAAGGATCGCCATTCTAACTGGTGTGAGATGGTATCTCACTGTGGTTTTGATTTGCATTTCTCTGATGGCCAGTGATGATGAGCATTTTTTCATGTGTCTGTTG
>NW_012118155.1:1571480-1586607 GCF_000951035.1 Colobus angolensis palliatus | reverse complement strand
GTTTGTCTGTTACTGGTGTATAGGACTGCTTGTGATTTTTGCACATTGATTTTGTATCCTGAGACTTTGCTGAAGTTGCTTATCTGCTTAAGGACATTTGGGGTGAGACAATGGGGTTTTCTAAATATACAATCATGTCATCTGCAAACAGGGACAATTTGACTTCCTCTTTTCCTAATTGGTTACCCTTTATTTCTTTCTCTTGCCTGATTGCCCTGCAGTCTGCCACTTTTCAATAAAGCAGCTCTGTGCTGTGCTGGAGGTCCGTGGTTGTCCTTAAGCTCTCAGCTCTATCCCAGGTCCCAGGGCAGCAGGGGCAGGGGCTGCCAAATGGTAAAAAAGGCAGCTCTGCCTGTTACCTTTGGGAGCTGCATCCCAAGGAAATGCAATGCTGCTACCAGCTTGAGAACTGAGGTGGAGGTGGGGTGGCTATGCTGGGGACCCAGGTCAGGAGGCCCTGCCCAGTGAAGAGTAAGTAGTGGGAGTAGAGACCTGCATGGAAAACTGTCAGGCTTCTTTTCAGCAGCTGCACTGTGCTGGAGGTCCGTGACAGGCTTTAAGCTCTTTTCTTTCTCCTGATCCTGAGGGCAGCATGGGCAAAAGTGGCAGGCCTACTTGTTGTCTCCAGGATATTTTTGCTTTTGTTGCCTGTGCTTTCGGTTTCATGTTTAATAAATCATTGCCAAGACCAATGTCATAAAACTTTTTCTCTGTTTTCCTTTATGGATTTTACAGTTTCAGGTCTTATGTTTAAATCTTTAATCCATTTTGAGTTGATTTTGTATATAGTATGACAAAGGTCAAATCTCATATTTTTCCATGTGGATAACCAGTTTTCTCACCATCATTTGTTAAAGAGCCTCCTTTCTTCATTGAGTATTCTTGGCACCCTTACTGATGGTCAGTTGACCATATACATGTCGACATATTTATAGGCTCTTAAATCTGTTTTATTGGTCTATATGTCTGTTTTTTTTATGCCAGTGCAATACTGTATTAATTATTCTAGCTTTGTGATATTTTTTAAAACAGAAAAATATGATGTCTCCTGCTTTTTTCTTCTTGTTTATGATTGCTTTGCCTATTTAGGGTCTTTTGTGGTTCTATATAATTTTTAGGATTTAAAAAGTATGTAAAAAATGCCATTGGGAGTTTGATAGAAATTGTGTTGAATCTGTAGGTCACTTTAGGTGATATGAACATTTTAACAATATTGTCTTCCCATCTATGAACATGGATTAGCTTTCCAACGATTTATTTCATTAATGTCTTGATCAATATTTTGTAGAAGTCTTTTAGAAGTATATATCTTATTTTTTGATCCTATTGTAAATGGAGTAGTTTTCTTAATTTCCTTTTCAGATAGTTTGCTGTTAGTGAATAGAAATCCAACTGATTTTTGTAGGTTGATTTTGTATCTTGCAACTTTATTGACTTTGTTGTTAGTTCTAACAGTTTTTCGGTGGAGTCTCTAGAGTTTTCTATGTGTAAGATCATGTCATCTACAAACAAACAGAAACATGTAATCACCGCCCACCCCCCCACCCCACCACTCCACCAATCTTGACTTTTATTTCTTTCTCTTGCCTAATTGCTCTGGCTAGGACTTTTAGTATTATGTTGAATAGAAGTGGCAAGAATGGTCTTCCTTGTTTTTTCTTGATCTTAGAGGAAAAGCTTGCAGTTTTACACTGTTGAGTATGATGTTAGTTGTGGACTCTTCCTTTATTATTTTGAGGTAAATTCCTTCTCTACCGAGTTTGTTGGGAGTTCAAGTTAGCATAAGGAAGGAAATTAAAAAGATTAAAGAAGAAATAAACAAAACAGAGAGTAGAAAAACAATAGAGAAAGTCAGCAAAATTAAATGTTTATTTTAAGAAAGTGAAACAAAAGAGACAAATCCTTAGCTAGACAAAGAAAGAGACAAGACTCAAATAAAATGAGAAATGAGAGGGAACATTATATTTGATGCCACAGAAATAAAAAGGATCATAAGAGACTGTTATGAACAATTATATGCCAGCAAATCAGATAACCTAGAAGAAATGGATAAATTCCTGGAAGCATACAACCTACTAAGGCTGAATTATGAAGAAATAAAAAACCTGAACAGATCAATAGCAAATAAGGAATTTGAATCAAAGATCAAAACGCTCCCAGAAAAAAAAAAAAAAAAAAGCCAAGAACCAGATGGTTCACTATTAAATGTTACCAAACATTTACAGAAGAATTAACACCCATCATTCTTAAACCATTCCAAAAGAACTGAAGAAGAGGAGGAAACACTTCAAAGCTAATTGTATGAGGCCAGCACTACCCTGATACCAAAGTCAGACAAAAACCCTATGAGAAAACAAAACTACAGGCCAATATCCTCAATGACACAGATGTAAAAAACTTCAGCAAAATTCTAGAAAACCATATTCAACAGTTCATTAAAAAGATCATACAGAATGACTGAGTGGGATTTATTCCTGGGATGCAAGGATGGTTCAACATATGCAAATCAAGTAATATGATTTACCACATGGAACTAAGCATCAAAACCACACGATCATCTCAAAAGATGAAGAAAAGGCATTTGATAAAATTCAATGTTCAAGACATATTCTTAAAAATACTTGTTTTATATATGATGATAATTACTCTTGCATGGGAAAAGGGTTTCATGGTTAACCAAATTTGGAAAACACTGATTTAAAGGACAATATTAATAATGTTCAGTTGATACCTATTTTTATTAAGCATTGTGCATCATCTTCTGTTAGGCAGAGGAGAAACAGTGGAAAACAAATAGACACTGGCCCATATTTATGGGACTTAAAATCCAATAAGAAAAGCTGGAATTAAACAAATTATTGTGCATAATTCATTAAGTAATTATGAGTGAGAAAAGTCTCAGGAAGGAGCCTGCAGAGTATTATTGGATGTAGTTTAGAGTGGTTAATGTGAATAATAATTAACACTCTTTTTAGCTCCTGCCATGAACTGGACATTGGGCTAAGAGCTTCATAATCATTACATTTAAACAAGCCAAATGGAGTGTATGCTAATGTGCCTTTTGCATTTCCTAGTGTTGAACACGGTAATAGAGCATTTCCCAAGTGAATCTGACCTCAGAACACTTTCTTTTTTTCTTTTTTGAGACCAAGTCTTGCTCTGTCGCCCAGGCTGGAGTGCAGTGGTGGGATCTCGGCTCACTGCAGCCTCTGCTTCCTGGGTTCCAGAGATTCCCCTGCCTCAACCTTCTGGGTAGCTGGGATTACAGGTGCATGCCACCATGCACGGCTAATTTTTGTATTTTTAGTAGAGGGGTTTTGCCATATTGTCCAGACTGGTCTCAAACTCCTGACCTCAGGTGATCCGCCCACCTTGGCCTCCCAAAGTGCTGGGATTACAGGTGTGAGCCACTGCGCCCGGCCCGTTTTTTTTTTAACATTTTAAAATTAATTAATTAATTAATTAATTAATTTTGAGACGGGTTCTTGCCCTGCCACCTAGGCTGGGGTGCAGTGGCATGATCACAGCTCACTGTAGCCTTGAACTCCTGGCCTCAAGGGATCCTCCTGCCTCAGCCTCCTGAGTAGTTGGGTATACAGGCATGGGCCACCATATCTGGTTAAGTTTTAAAAAATTTTTCTTTATACAGACGGGGTTCTCTCTATGATGTCAAGGCTGGTCTCAAAATCCTGATCTCAAGTGACTCTCCCGCCTTGGCCTCCCAAAGTGCTAGGATGACAGGCATGAGCCACCATGCCCAGCTAGTTTATTTATTTAATTATTATTATTATTATTATTTTGAGATGAAGTTTTACTCTTGTTGCCCAGGCTGGAGTGCAGTGGCACCATCTCGGCTCACTGCACCTCTTGGGTTCAAACGATTCTCCTGCCTCAGCCTCCCAAGTAGCTGAAATTATAGGCATCTGCTACCACACTTGGCTAATCTTTTGTATTTTTAGTAGAGATGGGGTTTCACCATATTGGGCAGACTGGTCTCAAACCCCTGACCTCAGGTGATCCACCCGCCTTGGTCTCCCAAAGTGCCAGGATTACAGTAGTGAGCAAATGTACCCGGTCTTTCCTTTTTTCTTTTTAAAGAATATAGAATATTCATTTAATTCTATGGCAATTTAGCAAGGCTACTGTGAATCATGGAGAGCCATTGAAGGGTTCTCAGATGGGGAGGGAAAAGGTTTAAATCTAATTTCTCAAATGATAGGAAACATTTACACTGAAACCCTGGTGACTGAAAAATGGCCAGAAACTTTAGAAAGAGTTAGGGATCTTCAACTTTGCCACTGCATAAGAGTTACCTTTACTTTTTAAAATACTAGCCTATTATTTATTTATTTGAGATGGAGTCTTGCTCTATAGCCCAGGCTGCAGTGCAATGGTGCAATTTCGGTTCACTGTAAGCTCCATATCCTGAGTTCAAGTGATTCTCCCGCCTCAGCCTCCTGAGTAGCTGGCATTACAGGCGCCCACCATGACGCTGTTAATTTTTGTGTTTTTAGTAGAGATGGGGTTTCACCATGTTGGCCAACCTAGTCTCCAACTCCTTACCTTAGGTGATCTACCAGCCTCAGCCTCCCAAAGTGCTGGGATTACAGGTGTGAGCCACCACACCTGGCCAATACTGGCCTATTAAATAAATCTAAGTCTCTTGGAGAATAGTCTGTATTTTTTACAAGGTCTAGATATATGAAAAACTGGTAATACCAGTTGTCTCTGTGGAGGATTATTGGGTAGCTGAGCAACAGATAAGGGAGGAAGATTCTTCACTGTAAAATGGTGAACCGTGGTTAAATATTACCTAGTTAAAATAGATGTATAAATTTAAAAGAGTCTCCATAGATGATCTGGATACAGCCAAGATTGACAACCACAGGTATAATTAGTGAATTAAAAACAAAATAATGTGAAACAAGTAATTAAAATTTTCTATTAAAAATAAGATGTGCTAGAATAGATTTGATGATTGAGGGGTTAATAACCTTAAAGAAAGCAACTTTCCAGTGATGGGATGGAAAAATTAGATCACAATGGTTAAGGAGTCAGGAAAGGGGGTAAGCAGAGGCCAAAGACTGTAAGCTGTCTGTTGATGGGCAGCCGCAAGGCAGGCTGTCTGAACCCTGATGCCTCCACTCATGACTTGTGGGACTTGGGAAAGTTTCTCAGTCCCTCAGATTCCTCATTTGTAACATAGTATAACATTATCTGCCCTAGGATTCTTCAAGGATCTGGAACTAGAAAAACCATTTGACCAAGCAATCTCATTACTGGTTATATACCCAAAGGAATATAAATCATTCCACTTTAAAGACACATGCACACATATGTTTACTGCAGCCCTATTTACAATAGCAAAGACTTGGAACCAACCCAAATGCTCATCAGTGATAGACTAGATAAAGAAAATGTGGTATATATATACCATGGAATACTATGTACCCATAAAAAGGAACGAGATCATGTCCTTTGCAGGGACATGGATGAAGCTGGAAGCCATCATCCTCAGCAAACTAACACAGGAACAGAAAACCAAACACCGCATGTTCTCACTTTTAAGTGGGAGCTGAACAGTGAGAACACACGGATACAGAGAGTGGAACAACACACACCAGGGCCTGTTGCGGGGTGGGGGATGAGGGATGAGGGGTGGGAACTTAGAGGACGGGTCAGTAGGTGCAGCAAACCATCATGGCACACGGATACCTATGTAACAAACCTGCACATTCTGTACATGTATCCTGTTTTCTTTTTTTAGAAGACATAAAAAATATATAGTACTAAAAAATCTCTCTCTCTCTCTCCCTCTCTCTCTGTCAATCATCTTTCCTAAAAATGGTACAGGATGGGGGGGTGGTGAGGAAGAAAAGGACAGCCTACTTATTCTTATATATAAACTTAGACATATAGAGAAGGCTGGATGTTTTCAGAGCAGGAATTGTTTGCGTTTCTCTGCACAAGCATGTTGAAACCTCCCCCAAATGAACCAGCTGAGATGAGACTATAGATCCATCTGAGTAGACATGTCCCATTTGGGTCAAGAAAGGAAAACAATATGTTGAGTCAGGTTAAAAAAAAATCCTAAACCATAATTGTCCACTTTCTTAGCGAGGAGAACAGTAGTGTTCAATTCCTTTAGCCCCAATGCCCCCGCTTTTTTTTTTTTTGATGGAGTCTCGCTCTGTCACCCAGGCTGGAGTGCAGTGGCATGATCTCGGCTCACTGCAAGCCCGACATGACAAGTTCATGCCATTCTCCTTCCTCAGCCTCCCGAGTAGCTGGGACTACAGGCACCCGCCACCACGTCCAGCTAATTTTTTGTATTTGTTTAGTAGAGACAGGGTTTCACCATATTAGCCAGGATTGTCTTGATCTCCTGACCTTGTGATCCACCTGCCTCGGCCTCCCAAAGTGCTGGGATTACAGGCGAGAGCCACCGTGCCCGGCCCCCAATGCCCCTTTTAAAGCAAACACTTTACTATTCTGAAATCAAGTTCATAGATAGTATAACTTACTTACATGCATTAAAAAATAATATAATGGCCTAACTGTGGAATACAGGAGAAATTAAAGTTAAGTAGTTTAGTATTATTATTTTATTTTATTTTTGAGATGGAGTCTCACTCTGTCACCCAGGCTGGAGTGCAATGGTGTGATCTCGGCTCACTGCAGCCCCCACTTCTGTGTTCAAGCGATTCTCCTGCCTCCACCCCAAGTAGCTGGGGTTACAGGCATGTGCTGTGACGCCCAGCTAATTTTTTGTGTATCTTTAGTAGAGGTGGGGTTTTGCCATGTTGGCCAGGCTGGTCTTGAACTCCTGACCTCCAGTGATCTGCCTGCTTTGGCCTCCCAAGATGCTGGGATTACAGGTGTGAGTCACCATGCCTGGCCAGTAGTTCCTCGTTAAATATGTAGTTCTTCATGTGAATCCTTGAGCATGGCTACATCAGTTTGTAGACACCAATGAAGTGGTCAGCTGCTGACATGTATATGGACACTGTCGATGTGACAAGTGGGAACAGGCTGTATTAGGTGTGTTATTGCCTTGGAAACTCGAGCACCATGAACAGATTTGCTGATGGTGATGTGGGTTCCTAAAATGGTGGAGAACTTTGGAAACGTCCGAATAAAACAAAGCATAAATTTCTCTCGATTTACATAGTAGATGCATTTTGGGGAAATTCAGTGGATATTGAAAAAGCGCAAAAGATACTTCAACACAAGGTACTTTGTACTTGATGTAAAGTGGCATTAGGTGTTTAACTCACATCATAATAAGTAGCCCTGTCATCTACATTAATTTCCAGTGGACATGAAATAAATTTCCATCACACTTGGGGCAATTCTTTGCTGTGTGGGACGTCTACCACATCTGGCTGTCCACTCTCTAAGTGCCTGGCAGTGCCCTTCCAATCATGGTGACAACCAAGAAACACCCTCACCCACAGATTCCCAAATGCCCACCAGGAGGTGGCATCGTTCCTTTTGAGGTGCCATTAAATACTCTACTAAAGTGGAATGTTTGAGTCAAATTGAACTCTATGAGAGACTCATTAAATGCTTGTGGAATAGAATGAGCAAGAATCTTGCAGATCCTCACAGCCATCATTTTGAATTTTAATTCACAATGTGGAGAGAGCATAGATATCACTAGAAGAGCTATACAGGGATAGCCTAATGGTTTAATATTTCAAGCCTACCCCAATTTGTTGGAAGTTGCTGCCTTTAGTGGTGAATACAGAGTAATTTTTGCAGTAGTGTCCAGCTTATGCAATCATCCAGGAGCTATTTACTGAGCATCCATGCCAAGCACTATTCCAGGAGCTAGCAATACAGTAATAAACAAAAGACACAGATTCAGGCCCTCATGGAGCTAAAATTTCAAGCTCAGGAGGAGCTAACAAAGGTGTGTGCCATGGCATCGGGAACATACTATCCATGAATTTGTCTTACCTGAAACAAGAGAGTTATGTGAATTACTACTAATTCTCAAGGACTTTCCTGGGATTTTGTTTTATTTTTATTTTTATTTTTGCGACAGGGCTTCACTCTGTCATCCGGGCTGGAATGCAGTGGCGCTATCTTGCCTCACTGCAACCTCCACCTCCTGGGTTCAAGTGGTTCTTGTGCCTCAGCCTCCCAAGTAGCTGGGACTACAGGTGTGTGCCACCACATCTAGCTAATTTTTGTATTTTTAGTAGAGACAGGGTTTTGCCATGTTGGCCAGGCTGGTCTCAGACTCTTGGCCTCAAGTGATCCACCTGCCTCAGCCTCCCAAAATGTTGGGATTACAGGACTGAGCCTGTGTACCTGGCCTGGGATTTTATTTTTAAAAATTAAGCACTGCCCCAGGGTTGAGGCATGGGGCAGTCAATGTGGGAACCAAAATGGAGAGAAGAGTGACGCCTGAGGGTGCTGGACAAATGGGATATTAAAACCTTTTGGGCTGGGTGCGGTGGCTCATGCCTGTAATCCCAGCACTTTGGGAGGACGAGGTGGGCAGACCACAAGGTCAGGAGATCAAGACCATCCTGGCTAATACGGTGAAACCCTGTCTCTACTAAACAAATACAAAAAATTAGCCGGACGTGGTGGTGGGTGCCTGTAGTCCCAGCTACTCGGGAGGCTGAGGCAGGAGAATGGCGTGAACCTGGGAGGCGGAGCTTGCAGTGAGCCGAGATCGCGCCACTGCACTCCATCCTGGGCGACAGAGTGAGACTCCATCACATATACTGAAAAAATAAAATAAAATAAAAATTAAGCACTGGATATAGATTTATTTTTCTATTCTTTGTCTTTTTCTCCTTAGAAAGAGAAACAGAAAAAAACCAAAATAAAATAACTTCTAATTGATTAAGAGTTCAGGTTATTTGCATTCTTATTAATGGGGGTTATTCTATAACGTTTAGGAATGCATCAAAATTCATGACCAGATATCACTTGCCAAGAATAGGGGCTTCATCAGATCCAGAACAGAATTTATCTAAAAGTGATCAAGACATGCAGACTTATAAAAACTATGAACATCCTGTCTGTATAACAGCTTGGCCAGCAACATTCCTGGGGCAAAGGACTAAGGCTCTTTCAAGCCTTGACAATAAGACACCTATAAGAATAAGCCCAAGCTCCTCCTGAGCGAGGAGGCCGACTATCGTCAGTAGAAGCATGGACTTTTGAATGTGATCTGTTCTGGAGCCCCAGAACTAGCTCTTGTTACTTTGTGATTTTTGCACAAGTTCCTCAGACTCTCTGGTCTTCTGTGTTCTCATCTGCTGAATGAGCAAAAAGTTCCTACCTCCTCAAGTCCTGTGTCTGAAGGACGCTATGTTCCCATAGCACTGAGCATAATCCCTGGCACATGGTTACTCAGGGCACTCAAGTTATCATTAAGTGTCTAGGGAAAGTTGGGTTGGGCGTGCAGTGGTTGGATTCTCTTCTTTCTAGGTGAGCGCTGCCTCTCAGCAGCTGATGGGGGAATCCCTGCATTATTGTCATGCCAGGAGAGAAGATACCTGCTTCCTGCAAGGAAACTTATGGTTTCATGCACTTTATTGGATCTTAAAGGCAGATCTTTTTTTGTTTTGTTTTGCTTTTTTGAGATGGAGTTTCACTCTTGTTGCCCAGGCTAGAGTGCAATGGCGGGATCTGATCTTGGCTCACTGCAACCTCCGCCTCCTGGGTTCAAGCGATTCTCCTGCCTCAACCTCCCAAGTATCTGGAATGACAGGCAGGCGCCACCATGCCCAGCTAATTTTGTAGTTTTAGTAGAGACGGGGTTTCACCATGTTGGTAAGGCTGGTCTCGAACTCCTGACTTCAGGTGATCTACCTGCCTCAGCCTCCCAAAGTGCTGGGATGAGCCACCATGCCTGGCTTATAGGCAGATCTTAACAGCACATTAAATCACCTGCTCCAACTCCCACACTGCACAGAGAAACAAGCTGAGTTCCAAGGAGGCAGCATAACCTGAGACTAGAAATGGTGCTTAGGTTCCTAAGCCCAGGCCTCCAAGGCCTATTTCCTGCATAATGTGACCTGATATCTCCCAAAGTATAAATGTAGGGCCACCTGTGTTAGGATCATATGAAGGGCTTTTTAAAATGCAAGTTCTGTCATCCTAATTGTTTTATCAGAATCTCTAGAGATAGGACCTGGGAATCTGTATTTAACAGAGGATCACACTTGAGTTCAAGAACCACTCATGTAGTAGAAAAATTACCTCAACTTACAATATGAAATGTGTCTCTACCAAGTGTCACCTGGTAAAGACTCAATCACAGTGGATTTCAAACAAGACAAAATATTGAGGGCTGTTGAACTGTTGAAGAATTTCAGCTATTATTTCTATTAGTTTCTACCTCACTATCCTCACTATCCATCGAGTTTTTTGTATGCCAGGATAGGCCCAGTTCTCTGGCTCTTGTGAGCTTGTTTAAGTCAGTGTAGCTCTCTGCTCTTGCAAAAGCCCAAAAAGTGAATTAACATATGTATAGACTTAGAACTGTAACTAGCTTATAAATAGTAGCCATTAGTATTATCACTCAGAGCAGGAAAAGCACTTGCACAGAGGTGATGCTGGTTTCTCTGATGTGAGCCTAGTTCAGGCAGTCAGGTGCCCATTTGATTAGCAAGATGGCTGGAGATAATAATCAGGGTAAAGGAAAGATCCCATCGAATGCTCCAGAAGTTTGTGGCACAGATCATACTTCCTTGTTGTTTGTTTTCCTGCAAAGAGAATGTAAGATCAGATGTGACTTTACTTTTGACAGTTTGAATTCTTGCTCACGTCAGCAAAAATTCCCCATATTGGAATGACTGTCCAATTAGGGGTTTATTTATTCCCCTACGCACAAATATAGATAGTCACGCAAAGAACATAGGCTGTTGTATAATTTTAGGTTGTTGTCAATGATTTGTGCATCTCTAAATTGGAAAACACAGGCATAGTTTTCATGAACATGGAGAATTTCAGCTACAAAAGAATTTTTAGCCATAATAGATATTATATATTTAATTGAGAGACTGTGAAAAAGAATGAGGAAGTATTTTCTCCATTATGATGAAAGGCAAAGTATTTTTCCCTTAAGTAAAGCATCTACTAAATGCAAAAGAAATGATTGTGGATTCTGGAACCTGGAATCCGGAACCTGGAATCCATGATGCCAGCATTTTGCAGTGATAGCCTCTTTCATATATAGAGCTCATAACAGTTTGTAGACACTAAGTTTTTCCATGCTCCTGCAACTCACACTGGATTTTTATTTACTTCCTTTTTGCTCTGAAAAGCAGGGCAGGAAGTTTTTAAAGGGTTCCTTGCAGTTACAAAGCTAGAATTTGAACCCAGTGTCAAAGCCTCTGGGTCAGATTGAGAACGGGCCCATGTTGTGAGCTTGACAGTTAATTCATGGTTGCTGTTTTATGGAGCAGGAAGTGATCCTTAGTGACTCAGAGGAAGAAGTAAGCTGAGGGAGGGCCCGGGAGACCAGAGGTACAGTGCCTGGCATCTCTTATCTCTGCATTCTAAGTGGCTTAGCCTTGCTGTGTTCCTGAATGCACACATTGGGATTGCAACTCACACCGACCACTTTAGGTTATTCTTGAGAGATAGGCTGTGAGTCCTGAATGCAGTACGTGTGTGTAGGGGGTTTGGCTTTCAGGCCAAGAGTGGAGTGAGTGTGGTGTTTGGTGGACAGAGAGGCCAGTTGGTTATCAAGTGAAGGAGCGCTAGGGAAAGAGTTGAAAGGGCAAAAAGCTATGTTGCTCCTTCTCACTTCTTGTCCATGAGTATTTTCTTTTAAATGGAACCAGAATCATAAGATAAGAATGACCAAGAGGCTCTGGTAAAGGCAGGTGCAAGTTTTGTGTGACAGGAGTCTCATGACCTAAAAAATGACCATATTTCTGAGGTTGAATTAAATGCATAAAAGCAGCAGCAAATCACACACTTCTTCAAAGAGAGTTACCAAGTTGCAGGGGAAATTTATTAGCACATCTAAGTCTGAAAAGGAAAAGCTATCTCATATATATGAGGTTAAGTTGGAAGAAGGAGGCAGAAGGAAGAAATTCCAGTTGTTACCTTTTTTTTAAATTCCAAATTGCATCTGTTCACTAAAAACAAATATTTTGGACTGGGTGCAGTGGCTTACACCTATAATCCCAGCACTGTGGGAGGCTGAGGCAGGCAGATCACTTGAGGTCAGGAGTTCGAGACCAGCCTGGTCAACATGGTGAAACCCTGTCTTTACTAAAAATACAAAAATTAGCCAGTTGTGGTGGCACATGCCTGTAATCCCAGCTACTCGGGAGGCTGAGGCAGGAGAATAGCTTGAACCCAGGAGGTAGAGGTTGCAGTGAGCCGAGACTGAGCCACTGCACTCCAGCCTGGATGACAGAGGGAGACTCCGTCTCAAGAAAACCCAAACAAATATTTTATAAGATAGAAACAGAAAAATAATACAAATGAAAAGTGTATTAAGTATATATTTTTATTAAGCAATATTAAAATGGCTGCAAGTAAGAGTTTATATAGCTATATTTACATGGATATTTATAGATGAGATTACGCTTACATTCTTGCCTACACCATCTTGGAAGATGTTAAGATAATATCGCCTTGACTGAAAAACATACAGCAAATGTGGTCTATTTGGCATTCTATCATCCACATCTACAGGTGCCTGTAGCAATGTGAGATACCATAGTATAAGGGTAATTGATGTTCCTAATTTGGGAGTGTGGAAAGATCCTCAAATGTCTTTTAGGTCATCAGAGAAAGATAAAATAATATTTGATATAGCTTTTTAAAATTTGAGATAGCTTTAATGGCGAGTTATTTTATGGCCCTTTGTATCGTGAAAAATTGGAACATTGCCATTAACTAGAAAACCCATTATTTCAGCTTGCACTCTAATAGACAATACGTGGAAAAGGAAACGCGGCCAGGGCAAAACATTTCCTCTTCTTATAAACCTTGAACTGAGTATGTCCCTCACCAATTATAGAGTGTCCCTTGGGCCTCAGAACTTTCCACAAGCGTTGAGGTCTCTATGGCGATGCTCCCGGCTGCCGAAGCGGAAACACAGGTGATAAGGTGGCAGCAAGCACAGGGTAAAGAGAGAGAAGGAGCTTTGGCTGCAGCAAACCACGCAGGTCCTTCTTGATCGTCTAGAACTGACGGCTCCGCCTTGCCAGGAGTCTGCAGAACCACGCGGCTGGCCTCCCCGGAGTTACCCCCTCTCCAGGAAGGCGCGGCAGGCCGCAGCGCCGGAGGCTCGGGGCTTCTAATGACTGCAGCCGCGCTGGGGGCTGGGGGCTCCCTCTGGGACTCGGCTTCCGTGGATGCCTAAGCTTCACCTTTCCTGCGCCCGCAGGGGCATGACTCAGGTGAAAGGAGGTCATTTTCTCAGGCCCCTGGCCTCATGCAGCCCTTCAGCATCCCCGTGCAAATCACACTCCAGGGCAGCCGGAGGCGCCAGGGGAGGTAAGTCACCTCCAGAAGCTCGGCCGGTAGTGGGAATCGGGCTGAACAAGCAATTGGAAGAAGAGGGGACATCTCGAACTTGGGGAGTGAGTGTTCCCTTGTTCTCTGAGGATGCCCACTTGCCATGCCTCCCAGGGTACCCAGGAGGCTTCCCCAGCAGCACTCACATCACGGGGCTGCAGCCTTTCCTGTTGGCTCTGTCCTCCAAGTGGCCAGTTCTTGAAGACTGGAGACCTTTGAAACTCACCTGTGGCTCCCCAGCACTAGATCATAGCTTAGCCCATAGTTGGTGCTCAATAATTGTATCTTGGTTGAATGAGGAATGAAGAAATTACACCAGCATTTGGTCTCATTGGTGAAGCCTTGGAGTCACAGCCCTTGGATTCAAACCCAGCTCACCACTTAATCAGCCATGTGATTGGGCAAGTCACTTAACTTCTGTTTGTCTCATCTCCTTATCTGTGAACTGCAGATAGTAAGAGCCCCTGCGTGCCTCAGCACAGTATACCACATCCTCTCTAAGCTATACTGTTATACCACGTATATGCTCTACACCTCTCTAAACTCTAGTCTTTTAGCTATTGTTTTACTCTTCTCCTTAAATGGGAAAGTGAGAGATTATCTTCAGGACCCATTTTCTCCCCAGTGAAATGCAAAGCAGAGGAGCTGAAAGCCTCTAGTGAGCTACACCCCTTTTGCCTGCCCCAGGGTTGGGGCATGGGGCAGTCAACATGGGAACCAAAATGGAGAGAAGAGTGATGCCTGAGGGTGTTGGACAAATGGGATATTAAAATCTTTTGGGCCAGGCACGGTGGCTCACACCTGTAATCCCAGCACTTTGGGAGGCCGAGGTGAGTGGATCACCTGAGGTCAGGAGTTTGAGACCAGCCTGGCCAACATGGTGAAACCCCATCTCTACTAAAAATACAAAAATTAACTGGGCATGGTGGTGGCGCGCCTGTAATCCCAGCTACTCAGGAGGCTGAGGCTGGAGAATTGCTTGAACCCGGGAGGCAGAGGTTGCAGTGAGCAGAGATCGCGCCATTGCACTCCAGCCTGGGTGACAAGAGCCAAACTCTGTCTCAAACAAACAAACAAAAATTTTTTGGGAGGGGTACATTTCACAGCCAGGTTCACTCACTGTCTGGAAATATGCATGATTTATTATTGGCTCTAGTGGAGTTGAGAGCTGAGAATTGGAAAACATTAAAGATGGTAATGGTCATTATGTTACTCATTTCCATTATCATTTAACTGCACTCGGGGGTATTTGAGAGACTGCATGAGGACAGTGAGATACAGGAGTTTGGATAGGATGGGGGTTCAGGGAGGAAGGACCAGACAGACTACAGAGGAAAGAAAGCCGTTCTTCTCTGCTAGACCTGAACCAATTCTTTTGTGAACAGACAATTAAAATGAATCACTGTATGGCAAAAGATCAAATGACAAACATGCAAGCAAATAAGTTTTAGTGTCCCATTCGTCACACAATTAACTAGATATAAAGGCAGTTGTGTTGTCATCAAAGCAACCTAGTATATCCCATTTTCATTTCTGAAATGCACAACTGAATTATTGCTATTTCCTCTTGCTGAACTTGATGAACTATGTTGACTTAACCTTATTTGCTGTTTCAAAA
>NW_012118155.1:1519867-1571238 GCF_000951035.1 Colobus angolensis palliatus | reverse complement strand
GCCAGGATGGTCTCGATCTCCTGACCTTGTGATCCGCCCGTCTCGGCCTCCCAAAGTGCTGGGATTACAGGCTTGAGCCACCGCGCCCGGCCAAAATAAGTTGTTAAATAATGTTGTAATTAAAAAATAGACAAGTAAAAATAATTACCAAGGGTCTCCTCTGTAACCAAAACAAATTACAGGGAAATACTAATATAATGTACTTCATGTTTAGAAATTCATTTCACATGCATCAGTGAAATGAATGTTAGATGAATTACGAAGTTTTGATGAGCCACAGCATCTTTCTAAGGAATACTTCTTGCACAAGTTTCAGTGCTGGAGGGAGAGGCTGCTGGCTTCTCTGGGGATCACACCCAGGTGAGTGTGTTCAGGCTGTTTGTAATTGAGTTTGCCTCAGGCTAAGCCATAAGCTGCCTGTAGCTATGTGTTGTACTTGGGCTGGGTGGGAAAGTCAGTCCTATCTGCAGTGAAGAGAACAAAAAGTGGTAGATATTGCCTTGATTATGAATAAAACAGCTCCAGGTAATACACTGGTTAGAAGTGGACATGTATTACTGGCAGCAAAAAGAATCAATATGCTTTTTATCCATCTTCCGACTAGAAAGCAAACTAAATCATACTTAAGTGCTTTGAGGTCCTCGAATGAAAGATGCTTGTAACTACAACAAAGTTAATTACAAGGCTGTTTATGGTCTGAGAAAACTGGAAACAACCTAGTAATAGTCAATAATAAGGAAAGGGTTAAGGAAATATGGCATATCTAATCAATGGAACATTATGTAGCCAATAGGATTACAAAGAATTGTTAATGACATGTGAAAGTGCTTATTATGTTAAGTGAAAAAGATAAGATTAACAAAAAAATCTCAAATCATATCTAATGTGATCTCATTCTGTTTAAAACAATATAGGCGGGGTGCTGTGGATTATGCCTATAATCCCAGCACTTTGGGAGGCCGAGGCAGGTGGATCACTTGAGGTCAAGATTTCGAGACCAGCCTGGCCAACATGGTGAAACCCCATTTCTACTAAAAATAAAATAATTAGCTGGGCATGGTAGCAGGCACCTGTAATCCCAGCTACTCGGGAGGCTGAGGCAGGAGCATTGCTTGAACCCGGGAAGCAGAGGTTGTAGTGAGCTGAGGTCACGCCACTGCACTCCAGCGTAGATGACAGAGTGAGACTCCATCTCAAAAAAACCCAGAAAACAACAACAATAAAAAACCCAGAAAACAAAAACCTAATATAGAGCAGGAGGGGATTAACCCAGCAACCAAGTGCACAATACTTACCTTTAAGTGTTAGAACTGTGGGTGAGTTTTTGTTCTCTTCTCTATGTTTTTTGGATTTTTCAAGTTTCATACAATGAGCATATAAAAATATGTTACTTTCATGAATCATTTGATATTTGTTGAGGAATTCTTTGTGGCTAAGTTTGTAGTCAGGTCTCATAAATGTTCCATACATGCTTGAGAATAATATATATTCTATAGGAGTCAGTGTTCTATATTTATCATTTAGATAAAACTTGTTAATTGATTTACTTAAATCTATTACCTTACTGATTTGTTCAGGTCGAGCTATCTAAATTACTGAGGGAGTGTGTAAAACTACCTCATAATCTGATAGTGGATTTTGTCTATTTCTTCTTGTAGTTTGATCAGTGAAACAATGCTATTAAGGTACATACAAATTAGTATTGTTATATCTTCCGTGTGAATTGAAACTTTGATCAGTGTTAAAACCCTGATATTTAAATTTCTAGTAAAGCTTTTAATTCTTAACATTCATGTTTGCTATCTGTTACATTTTGCCCATAAATTTCACCCTTTATGTATCTGTGTTTTAGATATATCTTTTGTAAAAACATACATATAGTCCTCCATTTACAGTGGGATTACATCCTGAAAAATTCATCGTAAGTTGAAAATACTGGAAGTTGAAAACTTAGGAGTATTATGTATTTACCCTCACGATTGTGTGGCAGACTGGGAACTGTGGCTGGCTGCCACTGCCCAGCATCTCAAGAGAGTAGGGTACTGCATATCGCTAGTCCAGGAAATAATGCAAATTCAAAATTTGAGGTACAGTTTCTACTGAGTGCCTGTTGCTTTCACACCACAGTAAAGCAAAAAAATTGCAAGTGGGGGGCGGGTCAGGGCGGGCGGAGGCGCCCGAGCTCAGCTTCCCCGGAGCCCTTCCACCCCCGGCCGGCTCAGGCCGCGGCCACCTGCGCCCCGCCCCTGTTGGCAGATTCCGAGCCCGAGCCCAGTCCCGCGAGCCCCTCCCGGCCGGCTGGCCCCTGGCCCCGGAAGCGCGAGCGTTCACTCCGCGGCGAGTGGCTCCGTCTCCGCGGACAGAGCGCGCGCCCCCAGGCCCGGCCCGCGAGGGGCTCCCGGCGTGGTCCCCGAGAGTTTCCCGCTGGGTGGAGCTGGCCGAGCCCAGCAGGATGACCAGCCCCGCAGCCGCGCAGAGCCAGGAGATCGACTGTTTGAGACCGGAAGCGCAGAGGCTGGCGGAGGCCCGGCTTGCCGCAAAACTGGCGGCCCGCGCGGAGGCTCGTGAGATTCGCATGAAGGAGCTGGAGCGGCAGCAGAAGGAGGTAGAAGAGGGACCAGAAAAAGATTTTACTGAGAAGGGGTCTGGTAACATGCCAGGCCTGTCTGCAGCCACGCTGGCCTCTCTGGTTGGGAGTTCCTCTCGGAGAGGCAGTTGGAGACACCTCCATCTCCATCGACACTAAGGCCTCCATCAGGGAAATAAAGAACTCTCTAGCAGAAGTTGAAGAGAAATATAAGAAGGCTATGGTTTCCAATGCTCAGCTAGACAATGAAAAGACAAACTTCATGTACCGGGTTGATACCTTGAAAGATACGTTGCTGGAGCTTGAAGAACAGCTGACTGAATCTAGGCAGCAGTACAAAGAGAAAAAGAATTTGAAAGGGAAAAACATGCCCACAGTATACTGCAATTTCAGTTTGCTGAAGTCAAGGAGGCCCTGAAGCAAAGAGAGGAAATGCTCAAGAAACATGGAATAATCCTAAATTCAGAAATAGCTGCCAATGGAGAGACTTCCGAGACTCGCAATAATGTTGGATACCAAGGTCCTACCAAGATGACGAAAGAAGGGTTAAATGCCCTCAAGTCGACAGGGGATGGGACCCTAGGAAGAGCCAGTGAAGTGGAGATGAAAAATGAAATCATGGCGAATGTGGGGAAAAGAGAAATCTTGCACAATACTGAGAAAGAATAACACACAGAGGACATAGTGAAGGACTTTGTGGACATAGAGGTATTCCCTGCTGGTGAGAATACCGAGGACCAGAAATCCTCTGAAGATACTGCCCCATTCCTAGGAACCTTAGCAGGAGCTACCTATGAGGAACAGGTTCAAAGCCAAATTCTTGAGAGGGCTTCTCTCCCTGAAAACACAGCACAGGTTGAGTCAAATGAGGTCATGGGTGCACCAGATGACGGGACCAGAACTCCCCTTGAGCCATCGAACTGTTGGAGTGACTTAGATGGTGGGAGCCACATAGAGAATGTGGGAAAGTCAACGGTGACTCAGGTTGGAGAGCAGGCAGGCACAGTGGCCTTGTGCCCTTTAAAGCATAGTGATGACACAGTTTATCATGATGACAAATGTACGGTAGAGGTCCCCCAGAGTTAGAGACAAGCACAGGGCATAGTTTAGATAAAGAATTCATCAACCAGGAAGCAGCTGAGCCCAAGGAGTTTCCAGTGCATAGTACAGAAGTAGGTAGGGATCACAACGAAGAAGAGGGTGAAGAAACAGGATTAAGGGATGAGAAACCAATCAAGACAGAAGTTCCTGGTTCTGCAGCAGGAACTGAGAGCAATGGTCAGGAAGCGACAGGTCCAAGTACAGTAGATACTCAAAGTAAACCCTTAGATACGAAAGAGTCCGACGAAGAAAAGACTGACCAAAAGGGAGACACATTGGACTCATCGCAGAAGACAAAGAACAAGAGAAAGAAAAACAAGAAGAAAAAATCCCCAGTACCCGTAGAAATCCTTAAAGAACACAGATTTAAACAAAATTAAGGAAGAAGAGCAGGTAAAGTCTACTGACAAAGTCAGCAGTGGAAGCCCAAAATGAGGTGACTGGAAATCCAAAATAGAAAATTGCAGCAGAAAGCAGTGAAAATGTTGATTGTCCGGAGAATCCTAAAATTAAGTTGAACGGAAAACTTGACCAAGAAGGCGATGATGTAAAAGCAGCAGCTGAGGAGGTACTAGCTGATGGAGACACATTAGATTTTGAGGATGTCACAGTTCAATCATCAAGCCCGAGGGCTGGTGGTGAAGAATCAGATGAAAGTGTTGCAAAAGATAATGCCAAAATAGATGGTGCCACTCAAAGCAGTCCTGTAGAACCGGAGAGCGAAGACACAGATCGCTGGACCCTGCCCAAAAATGAAAGTCCCTCACAGGACATTAGTGATGCCTGTGAAGCAGAAAGTACAGAGAGGTGTGGGAAGTCAGAACATCCAAGTCAGACCGTCAGGAAAGCTTTAGACAGCAATAGCCTAGAAAACGATGACTTGGCACCAGGAGGAGAGCCAGGGGACTTCAATCCAGAAAGCAGAGAAGATACCAGAGGAGGGAATGAGAAGGACAAAGGCAAAGAAGACTGTACCATCTCCTAAGCTGAGGCAGGCTGCAGGCGTGATGCACAGGAAGTCTGAGCGTGAGGGGCTCTTTTCTCTCCACTGCCAATGTAAGTAGAATGTTCTAAATTCACAGAGGTGCACTGTATGCCAGTTACCAGATGATCTACTGCTTTAAGTTATAGACTGTTACTTGTAGATTTCCATGTAATCATTGAGGTTGTCACCCAGATTAGAAAGACATATTTGTTATCAGTGTGTGTTTTAATTGAGAGCATTCCAGTAGTATCAGACAATAATGTCTACCGTTTATAGTCCACTTAATAAAAATAGAAGCATTTACCATTTGCCTTAGGCTGATAGGAACGTGGATATTCTTGACCAAATATATCAGCATCTAAGATAAATGACCAAACAGCATTCTTAGATTTTTGTATTATGAATATAATTGACATTTAAATTAATGCCTTTTTCACATATGTGTACTTTCATATTTGATTTTAAAATGTACATTATAACTTATAAGGTATTTTATTTAAAGGAGATAAATAGCCAAATAGCAAATAGGTCACTGAATAAGATTTGCACCTTAGAACAATAATCATTTTAAGGATAACAAGTAAACGTCTGAAAGCACGAGGGACTTTATTTGCCTTCACCTCATATAAGTCTTTCATCTTGAACCAATGCTTTTGGATCTCATTGTTGATGATACCTGAATTTACTTTGTAGGAGATTTTAACTTCATGCTGATGATGTATTGAATTCATTTTATACGAAGATTTGAAGATTTTTTCTGGAAGTGATATATGTCAAATTACATTTCCTACTGCAGTATTTGAGCGGGGACAGTCATTTTTTAAATGTTTTTGGCTGGGCATGGTGGCTCACACCTGTAATGTCAGCACGTTGGGAGGCCGAGGTGGGTGGATCACCTGAGGTCAGGAGTTTGAGGCCAGCCTGGCCAACATGGTGAAACCCTGTCTCTACTAAAAATACAAAAAATTGGCCGGGCGTGGTGGTGGGCACCTGTAATCCCAGCCACTCCGGAGTCTGAGGCAGGCTTGAACCCACAAGGCGGAGATTGCAGTCAGCTAAGACCAAGCCATTGCACTCCAGCCTGGACAACAAGAGCGAAACTCTGAAAAAAAAGAACACACAGACAAAACAATGTTTTCATGCCTGTAACCCTAGCACATTGGGAAGCCAAGGTGGGAGGATCGCTTGAGGCCAGGAGTTGAAGGCTGCAGTGAGCTATGATTGCACCACTGTACTCTAGCCTGGGAGATAGAGTGAGACCCTGTCTCTAAAAAAAAAAAAAAAAAAGATTTTGAACCTTAAAATTACTTCTCTTTGTTTGAATTTCTAATCATCATTCACAAGAGCAGTAAAAAAAGGTTACTTGTTCTTGTGCAAACTACTAATTAGACTAAAGTAGGATATTTTAAAGAGCTGAATCACTTTTGGTATTTTGGTATAAATATTTTCATTTATTATTTCCCAGTATATTCTTATTGGAAAATTCTTGTTTTGATCTGGCTGAAGAAAATATCTGTTTTCCATATAAACAAACATTTAAAAAATAATTGTAAAGTTAGATATAATTGGAAAATATAAAATCACAAAGGAATGTACCTTATGAATGTTGTTGACATTTTACGAAATTATGTGGATTCATATTACTGTTACAAGATAGAATTGAATGCAAAAAGACCAAAACCTCAATAAAATTTGAGGAAAATGTGTTATGTAATTGAAATAAACACATTTTATAATTGTAAAAAAAAAATTGCAAGTGGAACCATCTTAAGTTGGGGGACCATCTATATGTATTTAAATCTAGTCTGACAATCTTTATATTTGAAAAAAATTTTTTTGGAGACAGGGTCTCACCTGTCACCGAGGCTGGAGTGCAGTGGCACAATCATAGTGTGTCCGGAATTGGTGGGTTCTCGGTCTCGCTGACTTCAAGAATGAAGCCACAGACCCTCGTGGTGAGTGTTACAGTTCTTAAAGATGGTGTGTCCGGATTTTGTTCCTTCTGATGTTCGGACATGTTCAGAGTTTCTTCCTTCTCATGGGTTCATGGTCTCGCTGGCTTCAGGAGTGAAGCTGCAGACCTTTGCAGTGAGTGTTACAGCTCTTAAGGCGGTGCATCTGGAGTTGTTCATCCCTCCCAGTGGGTTCGTGGTCTTGCTGGCCTCAGGAGTGAAGCTGCAGACCTTTGCGGTGTTACAGCTAATAAAGGCAGTGCGGACCCAAAGGGTGAGCAGCAGCAACATTTATTGCAAAGAGCAAAAGGACAAATCTTCCACAGCATGGAAGGGGACTCCACCAAGTTGCCACTGCTGGGTTGGGCAGTCTGCTTTTATTCCCTTATCTGACCTCACCCACATTCTGCTGATTGGTCCATTTTACAGAAAGCTGATTGGTTGATTTTGACAGAGTGTTGATTGGTGTGTTTACAATCCCTGAGCTAGACACAGAGTGCTGATTGGTGCATTTACAATCCTTTAGCTAGACATAAAAGTTCTCCAAGTCCCCAACAGATTAGCTAGACACAGAGCACTGATTGGTGCATTTACAAACCTTGAGCTAGATACGGAGTGCTGATTGGTGTGTTTACAAACCTTGAGCTAGACACAGATTGCTGATTGGTTCATTTACAATTCTTTAGCTAGACACAAAAGTTCTCCAAGTCCCCACTAGATTAGCTAGACACAGAGCACTGACTGGTGTGGTGTGTTTATAAACCTTGAGCTAGACACAGAGTGCTGATTGGTGCATATACAATCCTCCTGCTAGACATAAAAGTTCTTCGAGTAACCACCAAGGTGACTTTGCCTAGTGGATCCCGTGCCAGGACCATGGGCAGAGTCACCCGCTAGTCCTGCCCCACATGACTGCACTCTTCAGCCCTTGGGAAGTGGATGGGATGGGGCACCACAGAGCAGGGGGTGGTGCCCTCGGAGAGGCTCGGTAGCACTGGAACCCACTGCCTGGGGATTCAGGCATGGTGAGCTGCAGGTCCCGAGCCCTGCCCCACAGGGAGGCGGTTGAGGCCCTGTGAGAATTGGAGCGTGGCAGGCAGGCAGTGCTGGGGGACCCGGCGCCCCCTCTGCAGCTGCTGGCCCGGGTCCTAAGCCCCTCACTGCCCGTGGCCAGTGGCGCTGGTCAGCTGCAACCAGTGCGGGGCCTGTTGAGCCCGCACCAACCTGGAACTTGTGCCAACCTGGAACTCGTGCTGGCCCAGGAACGCTCCGCAGCCCCAGTTCCCGCCCACGCCTCTCCCTCCGCACCTCGGCACAAGCGGAGGGAGCTGGTTCCGGCCTCCGCCAGCCCAGAGAGGGGCTCCCACAGTGCAGCGGGCAGGCTGAAGGGTTCCTCATGCGTGGGCAGAGTGAAGGTCGTGGCCTGAGGAGGTGCTGAGAGCGAGGGCTGCTAGCATATTGTCACCTCTCAACAGCTTACTGCAGCCTCAAACACCTGGGCTCAAGCAATCCTCCTGGCTCAGCCTCCTGAATAGCTAGGACTATAAGTGTGCTGCTACAACTGGATGGTGTTTTAATTTTTATTGTGTAGAGACAGGGTCTCGCTATGTTGCCCAGGCTGGTCTCAAACTCCTGGGTTCAAGTGATCCTCTGTTCAAGTGATCCTCCCACCTTGGTTTCCCAAAGTGTTGGGACTATAGGCATGAGCCAGCACAGCCAGCCCTAATCTCTGTCTTTTAATTGGATCATTTACTCCATTTAGTTTTATAGTAATTACTGATATACTGATGCAATAACATTATTCTATCATGTTATTTTGTGCTATTTGTCCTGACTTTTTCATGAGTTTTTCCCTCTTCTTTATTGCCTTCTTTTGGATTGATTTCTTCCCCTTCCCTTCTTTGTCTCTCTACTGGTTTGGAATTTCTGGAGTGTCACCTAAAAGAGTAGAGAAAGGTGATATTTCAATTTAGCATGCATATTTGAACTTTTCAACATGAAATTAATGTCTTTATCTTCCCCCATGGAAAAATTACCACTGTTACTCCCTCTAAATTATATCCTCTTGTCATGTATTTATCTTTTCTTTTAACCCCACAAGACATAATAGTAATAAGATAATTATAATTATTATTAATTTATAGAATTAATATCTTTCTTTTTTCCTTTGAGATGAAGTCATACTCTGTTGCCCAGGCTGGAGTGCAGTGGCACGATCTCAGCTCACTGCAACATCCACCTCCTGGGTTCAAGTGATTCTCCCACTTTAGCCTCCCAAGTAGCTGGGATTACAGGTGCCCGCCACTACACCTGGCTAATTTTTGTATTTTTAGTAGAGACAGACCTTTGCCATGTTGGCCAGGCTCATCTCAAGCCCCTGACTTCAGGTGATCCACCTGCCTTAGCCTCTGAAAGTGCTGGGATTATAGGCGTGAGCCACCACGCCTGGCTGTTGTGTGTTTTATGATTTTTAAATGAGTGGATATACTTCTTGGACATTTATATACTTTTTTTTTTTGAGACAGAGTCTCGCTCTTTTGCTAGGCTGGAGTGCAGTGGCGCGATCTTGGCTCAATGCAACCTCCGACTCCTTGTTTAAGCGATTCTCCTGCCGCAGCAGCTAGAATTACAGGCACATGCCACCACACCCAGCTGATTTTTTGTATTTTTAGTAGAGATGGGGTTTCTCACCATGTGGGCCAGGATGGTCTCAATCTCTTGACCTCATGATTTGCCCACCTCGGCCTCCAAAAGTGCTGGAATTACAGGCGTGAGCCATTGCACCTGGCCTATAGCATTCTTTTAAGGCCTAAGTTAAAGGTGTGTGCCTACAGAGAACATATGTATCTAAATTTGCCAATTTGCAGAGTGCACTACGTACTTAAACAACATTACACGAAATTCTTAGTTTGAGATTGTTGTATTACCCAGGTAGTACGAATTCAGGCTGTAAACTCCCTTGAGAATCACCTTGAGGATTATCTAAAATTTCAGGGGACATTGTAGTTTTTCTCCTTTAGTCAGTGTTAAGGTTTGAGAAAGGCATTTTCCTTGCCATTTCCTCTGGAGTGGTGCAGTGGGAGTTAAGGGGGAGGGGCTATTTCCAGTTCAACCTGACACTGACTTTTAAGTCCTTTGGGGTCCCAGCTCTAGTTGGATGGTATACTAAACTGCATACCTCGGATAGACCCTGGACATTGTCTCCTGTCCCCGTGACCCTAAAAATGGTGAAACAAAAGCTCAAGTTCACCAAGTTCCGCAGATGCCCTCAAGTTAAAACTTTACTTCTGTCCACCTTCCTCTCTGGGTTCCTACTTTCACATAGTTTTGTCTTTTGAGTATTTCCAATTCTTTTTAAGCTTTGGCTAGAAGTTTTAGTTGTCTGTAGTTACAGTGGGTGTCTAGTGTACCATGCCACTGAAACAGAAGCCTGTTACTTTTACAATAATAAAAACATGTCTATGTGGGTTTTTTTTTTAATTTTTAATTTATTTATTTACTTTTTTTTTGAGATGGAGTCTCACTCTGTCGCCCAGGCTGGGTGGAATGCAGTGGCACGATCTTGGCTTACTGCAACCTCGGCCTCCCGGGTTCAAGCGATTTTCCTGCCTCAGCCTCCCAAGTAGCTGGGATTACAGGCACATGCCACCATGCCTGGCTAAATTTTGTATTTTTGGTAGAGACAGGGTTTCACCATTTGGTCAGGCTGGTCTCAAACTCCTGAGCTCAGGTGATCTGCCCACCTTGGCCTCCCAAAGTGCTGGGATTACAAGCGTGAGCCACTGCGGCCGGCCAAACATATCTATGTTTTAATTTTTTATGATTATTTTATATTATCCCTTCCCCATACATGAAATAACTTCTTTCCAAGTGACTTATGAGGTTGTCAACTTTTCCTAAAGCCTTGGAACAAAGTGGGCAGAAAAATTATAAATAAAAAGTCTTGTCTAGCATACTACAGGTCTGTCTTATTCCTAAATTAGAATCAGGTTATGCCAGTTTTTTATAACATAACCATTTATAATTGGGTATGTTAAAGAATGTATTAGAAGTCCCATAGCAACCTCATTATAAGCCTCTTTACCCATGGATTCCAAGGATATCTTACAATAAATCTCTGGGATACCTTATGCTACAGAGCAACTAAAGTCCAGCTTTAGAGCACAAGGGAAAATGCAGGATATTGGGTCCTGGAAACTACAAAAACCATCAAACTCTGCTTTAGGGCTAAAACTTTCTTTAATCAATCTGTCATATTTATTGATAAACTAGAAAATGTGGTCGGGTGCAGTGGCTCACGCCTGTAATCCCAACAGTTTGGGAGGCCGAGATGGGTGGATCACGAGGTCAGGAGATTGAGATCATCCTGGCTAACAGTGAAAACCCGTCTCTACTAAAAATACAAAAATTAGCTCCGCGTGGTGGCGTGCGTGCCTGCAATCCCAGCTGCTTGGGAGGCCAAGGCAGGAGAATCGCTTGCACCTGGGAGACGGAGGTTGCAGTGAGCCGAGATCAGGCCACTGCACTCCAGCCTGGATGACAGAGCGAGACTCCATCTCAAAAAAAAAAAAAGTACAGGTTCAAATTTCATTAATTTTTTTTTTCCATGCCCCTTCTCTGCTGGTAGAATGATAGAGGATGAGTAAAATATCAAAGACAACTAAAATTTCCTAAACTAGATCCTCGGCTCCTAAAGAAGTATTAACCATGGAGTGCCGCCATCTTCTGAGGTTGGTGCTTCCCGGTATAGGCTCTTGGAACATTCTGGACTGTCTGACATTCCTCTTACTCGCCTTAGAACCGAAAGATGCTGCTGGGGGAAAAGGGAGCTAGGGAGAGGGAAGGGGAAAGATGTGGGATAGGCATAAACTGTGCTTTTGGGAAAAAAAAAACCCAGTAATTTCCTTGATGGGGTTTGTGCTTGGCTTTAAAATGTAGAAAGCTTTTAGGAAGCTTGACGGAGCCTGTGCTTCTACCATTAGTGCTGCATTTGTTTGGCGCTTAAGATTTCATTAACCTTCTTAAAATAGAGATACTTCTGGAACTCAAGTGGCTACTGAGCAGGGAATGGCAAATCAGTGACACTATAGGAAGTGGAGGGATTGTGGCAAACTAGAGAACACCTTCCACAGGGGCAGCCACTGCTCGGCTGGGCCCGCTGTTCGTCTGCAGGGGCGTGCATCTTGAGATTATTTCCAAAGTCAGGACTCAGCATTTTTATGAGAAATATCATTATTTTTAAGGTCTTAACAAGTTATCCCACATTAAAAAATAATAATAAGCCGGGCTGGGCGCTGTGGCTCCCGCCTGTAATCCCAACACTTTGGGAGGCTGAGGTGGGTGGATCATGAGGTCAGGCATTCGAGGCCATTATGGCCAACGTGATGAAACCCTGTCTCTACTTAAAACACAACAATTAGCTGTGCGTGGTGGCAGGAGCCTGTAATCCCAGCTACTTGGGAGGCCGAGGAGGAGGATTGCTTGAACCTGGGAGGTGGAGGAGGTTGCTGTGAGCAGAGATCGTGCCCAGCCTGGGCAACAGTGCAAGGCTCCATCTCAAACACACACACACACACACACAAAAGAAAACACGACAGAGAAGGCCAAAGCACATCTGTGGACCGGATGCCGCCATGCCCGCCGGTTTGTGTTGGGCTCTTCTGTTCACCAGACACCCTGCCCTGCGAGAATGTATCTCATCTTCTGCTGGAACAGGTTTGCAGGCACAGTGAAGAGAGGGAGAGAAGAAATGCCGGGACACTTATGCAGAACCGTGAGTGGCCAGAGAGGAGAAGGAGGGTGAGTGGAGCAAAGAAGCCATGACAACTTCATAATTCTGAGTGGACTGGGCAGTGGCCAGAAATCCTGGTGGTGGATATGCTGCCTTTCCAACAGGTGAATATGAAAGAACAAGTCAAGCCCTGTTCAGGATGCTGTTAATTCCAAATGTGAACTTTTTGAGTCATTCTTTCCATGTGGAATTCAAAGGAGAATGTAAAAAAAATTTCAGGAGGAAAGTGCAATACCCCTGAAAGGTAACAAAGTTCATAACACTTATTTACATACAACATTCTCTAGTCATTGATTAAATAGATCTCTACAGACTTGCATGAGGCAACATTCCTTAGTCTTATTTGCCACAATATATTTTAAAATACTTGATTACACATCACTTTAGCTTATTTAGATGGACTTGTCACCAAGCTCTGAACTGGGATTTCATTGTGTTGCATTCATCCTGCTCACGAGACACAGGTGGGTAGCAAACGAGATTATCCCTCCATTCCCCATGGATTGGAAATGTTGCCACTTGTTTATGAGCCCACTGCAGTATCTCCTTCTCCCTTTTCCCAAAGGACAGCCTTTCCTGCCTCAGGGAAGAAGAGAGAGACAGACTGCAGTGATGGAGACCCACTAGATGTGCACAAGAGGCTATCGTCCAGTGCTGGAGAGGACTGAGCCATGCTGCTGGGGTTTGCCATGATGGGCTTCTCAGTCCTAATGTTCTTCTTGCTTGGAATAACCATCCTAAAGCCTTTTATGCTCAGGTAAGAAACAGAGGAAGGAAATCTAGAGTTTCCAATTCAGATAAGATCCAGGCACAATGGTAAAGGAGGAGAAGCTGGCTTTGGTTTCTCAATCTGTGACTCTCTGACATGGTCTAGAAAAAGAAAAATGCAATTCATCTTCCTCTCTCAGTGCTGGGGGCAGCTGGGTGTGGTGGAAGAGGTGGTGAGAAGGTCAAAGATATTCCCCTGCACTGTCTCCTCCCGTCTGATAATCTATATATACCTCCAAACACGTAATCCACAAATTATAGTTTATTCATTTAGGTCATAAATCCTCCCCTTAAAATGTTGGTATTCCAGGAGAGAGTTAAACCTTGTATGCAAGCAAAATGAAAGTTTTTTGAGTCTGATTTTTTGAGTTTGACAGTGTCTACCTGGCACATAGTAGTTGTTCAATACATATTCGTTTCCTTCCTTTTCTTTTAATTAGGTTCTTTATTCAGTGCATGTAGTGATACAGTTGACCCTTGAACAACATGGGTTTGAACTTCGAGAACTCACTTATAAATGAATTTTCTTCTGTGCGTGCCACCCCGAGACAGTAAGACCAATCCCTCCTCTTTCTCCTCCTCCTCAGCCTACTCAACATGAAGAGGACAAGGAGAGGAACTTTATGATGATCCACTTCCATTTAGTGAATAGTAAACATGTTTTCTCTTCCTTATGATTTTTTTCTTCAACTTTTATTTTAAGTTCTGGGGAACATGTGCAGAGTGTGCAGGTTTGTTATAAAGGTAAACGTGTGCCATGGTGGTTTGCAGCACATATCAACCCATCACCTGAGTATTAAGCCCAGCATGCATTAGCTATTCTCCCTGATGCTCTCCCTCCCCCTGCCCACTGAGAGGCCCCAGTGTGTGTAGCTCCCTGCTATGTGTTCATGTGTTCTTATCATTCAGTTCCCACTAAGTGAGAATATTCAGTGTTCAGTTCTCTGTTTCTGCATTAGTTTGCTGAGGATAACGGCTTCCAGCTTCATTTCATACATGTCCCTGCAAATGACATGATTTTGTTCTTCCTTATGATTTTCTTTTCTTTTCTTTTTTCTGAGACAGAGTCTTGCTCTGTTGCCAGGCTGGAGTGCAGCGGCATGATCTTGGCTCACTGCAGCCTCCGCCTCCTGAGTTCAAGCAATTCTCCTGCCTCAGCCTCCTGAGTAGCTGGGACTGCAGGCACCTGCCACCACACCCACTAATTTTTGTATTTTTAGTATACATGGGGTTTCACCATGTTGGCCAGGCTGGTCTCGAACTCCTGACCTTGTGATCTGCCTGCCTCAGCCTCCCAAAGTGCCGGGATTACAGGCGTGAGCCACCATGCCTGGCCATGATTTTCTTAATAACATTTTCTTTTCTCTAGCTTATTTATTTATTGTTTTTTAGAGAAGGGGTCTTGCTCTGTCACGCTGGAGTGCAGTGGTATGATCATAGCTCATTGCAGTCTTGAACTCCTGGGCTCAAGCAATCTTCCCATCTCAGCTTCCTGAGTCAGTGGGATTACAGGTATGAGCTGCTGTGCCTGGCTATTCTAGCTTATTTTATTGTAAGAATTCAGTATATAACACATATAAACACAAAATATGTCTTAATCAACTATTCATTGGTAAAGCTTCCAGTCAACAGTAGGCTATTAGTAGTTAAGGTGTTTTTTTTTTTTTTTTTGATGCACGGTCTCACTCTGTCACCCAGGCTGAAGTACAGTGGCGCAATCATGGCGCACTGCAGCCTAGACCTCCTGGGCTCAGGCGATCCTCCTGCCTCAGCTTCCCAAGTAGCTGGGACCACAGGTGTGTGCCACCACACTTGGCTAATTTTTAAAGTATTTGTAGAGATGGGGTCCCCCTATGTTGCCCAGGCTGGTCGTGACCTCCTAGGCTCAAGTCATCCTTCCACCTTGGCCTCCCAAAGTGCTGGAATTATAGGCATGAGCTACCATGCCTGACCAGTAGTTAAGTTTTTGAGGAGTCAAAAGTTACATGCAGATTTTCGACTGCAGGGTTGGAGGTGTGGTGTTGGCATCCCTAAACTCTGAATTGTTCAAGGGTCACCTTTAGTTGCTACTTATTAAGTATATGCTGTATGCTCAATACATACTATATTTTATCCTACTTAAACCTACAGCAGCCCATGATGGAAGTGCTGAGGCTCAGAAAGGCCAAGTAACTTGCCCAAGTTCACATAGCCAGTAAATAATATGCCTGTCATTCTGACGTAAGACTTGCTTCCTAATACCTAAATGAAGTTTGCTGAAATGAGGGGAATAGGGGTTCTGATTAGGGAAGGGGAGGAGCTATTTAATTTTGTAGGATGGCCCATACAACATATGGTACTTTGGGGCCAGGTCAGTTCAGGGTAAAAGGAAGGCAAGGGGTGCTTTTTGGACAGTGCTTTATTTTTGAACAGCCCCCCCTTTTGTTTTTGACAGCCAAAGAGCAACAGAAGGCCCAGGGGGAGTAGAAGAGGAAGGCCTAGGAGTTCAGTGAGAGAAAGGGGTCATAAAAAGGAAGAGAGTGGCCTACTTCTGTTATTTATGATTCATCTCCTGCCATTCCTAGGTTACCATTGTTAGGGGAAAGATGTAGAGGTCACCATTTACTACAGCATACTGTGCCATTATTGGAAGAATTCCAGAAGAACCTTCTCTCTGGTATTAGCACCAGGAGAAGTTGTGCTGCTCCTGATCAACCAGCTTACTGTCATTTAATGGACACCAGGAATCTTGTATCTGGTTGTATTTCCTTCATTGCTTTGGCTGCTAGGAAGCCCAGAGGTAAATTTGTAGCTCAGTTCTCATAACTACAAGGGATCTTATGGTCTGCAGGTTACATGTTTGTACCTCACTTTTTTTAAACTTTTTTTTTTCCAAGATGGGATCTCACTATGTTGTCCAGCCTAGTCTCAAACTCCTAGGCTCAAGTGATTCTCCTGTCTTGACTGTACCTCACTTCTGACTTCATTCTGTCTTTTTTTCCTCTTTTTTATTTACTCCTTTTCCCCTCATCCTTTATATATATATATATCTGCATTACATGTCTATACAATGTGATTGAATGTTTGAATGTATGGGAATGTTGAGTAAATGTGCATGTCTGTGCACAGGCAGATCAGATTATTTTTAAAAATGTGACATATTTGGGAGATGGCTTGAGGGTACCTTCTGCAAGCTGGTACCAAACTGTTGCTCATAATTAAGTTTCACTTTTCTAACATTCCTGGAAATTATTTGGTTAAATTAAGTGAGTGCCTAAGAGTGGTGAGTTCTAATCTCTCTCAACTTACATCTTGTGCCATCTCAGAGAGTAGTTTTGCTCCATAAAGGGTGGTAGTTACAAAGGCCTGGGCAGCTCATACCTATCCCACTCCCTCAGCCTCTCATCTCTCAGTCAAATGATGAATTTTGTCACAGCTATAGCCAAATACACTCCCGATGCTATTGAAGGAACATGCTCATTTTTGAGCCCTGAATACATTCCTGGTTCCACCTGAAAGGCTCTGACTGGGGCCTTGTGCATAGGACAGCATGTCCTACTCTATTTTGGAGCTTTCTAAAATCTTCAAGGAAAATTCAAATCATACTCAGTTCAGTACTTGGTCAAGACTTAGAGAGCTCAAGTTCTAACAGATAAAAAGGTAACTCTAAATTATTATTTCAAGATGCCTAGTTAAAATAAGTATATAAATTAATTTAGTGAAAAAGCAGACCAGTGCTAAATCTATGAATCTTATTTTCCATTTTTGTATTTTCACTTGCCCAATATTTTTTCTTAGGCTACATCTAGTGATTTTTATACCCCGGACCTTGAGGTTATGTTAAACTGCACGGCGTGTCTCAAGTTTGTTGTATTAATAAGGGAGAATGATTATTTTGGTCAAAGAGATTAATGAGAGTGCATTATGAACATAGCTAAATATTGCCTTTAGAACATTCTTACTTTTTTTTTTTTTTTTGAGCGGGGGGAGGACAGAGTCTGGCTTTGTTGCCCAGGCTGGAGTGCAGTGGCACAATCTTGCCTCACTGCAACCTCTGCCTCCCGGGTTTAAGCAATTCTCCTGCCTCAGCCTCCCGAGTATCTGGCATTACAGGTGCCCGCCACCACACCCCGCTAATTTTTGTATTTTCAGTGAAGATGTGGTTTTACCATGTTGGCCAGGCTGGTCTCGGCCTCCCAAAGTGCTGGGATTATAGGCATGAGCCACTGTGCCTGGCCCTGCTTTTCAAACATTCTGACTTTAGAGCTTGCTAATCTGACTTATTATGTTTAAGGAAGCAGTAAGTAAACACAGGGGTCCCCCTACATGTGAGTGTGAGGGTATATGAAGAGCCGGTCCCATATATTAAATCAAAACATTTCCTCTTCCCCTTGTTTACTTTGTCTTGGACTTGTTTTCAAATTATTTCATACATATACATGTGTCCTTTCTCTTCAACATCACCACAAGATCTTTACGGCAGGAATTTTGTTTGTCATTTCTCATAGCACCTAGGATGTTTTGCATATGTAGTACATGTGAAAATTCTCAAGAAATTTTTTCCAAGTAGAATTTAATTCAGGCCAGGAGTGGTGACTCACGCCTGTAATCCCAGCACTTTGGGAGGCCAAGGTGGGAGGATCACGAGGTTAGGAATTCAAGACCAGCCTGGCCAATGTGGTGAAACCCCATCTCTACTAAAAATACAAAAAATTAGCTGGGCACGATGGTGCACACCTGTAATCCCAGCTACTCGGGAGGCTGAGGCAGGAGAATCACTTGAAACCAGAAGGTGGAGGTTGCAGTGAGCCGAGATCGTGCCATTCCAGCCTGGGCAACAAGAGCGAAACTCCGTCCCCACCTCCAAAAAAAAAAAAAATGTAATTCAGTACAGCACTTACTGAACATCTACTCAGTGAGAGGTATTCTGTTTCATGCTTTGAGGAACATACAGATGAATTGGACGTAGCTCCTGACCTCAAGGAACTTAACTGATAGCAAAAATATTGTAAATATTCCACGAGAGAGTCCACTTATGATTTGCACTTGCCTCTTTGGAAGTAGTGGGTATGTGGAATTGTACCTTGTTGCTAGAAATTGTGTAGGCTATGTAGTCCAACAGCCCTGTAGTTGGACTCCTTCCAAAGGCACATTTTCATCAGGACAAGCCAGTGCATCTTGAGATGATGAAGCATGAGAGATGATGAGATTCCTGAGTGAGTGTGAATCTTGGTGGTTACAGTATTATGGTAATGCTAACACTGTTTACACTGTGCTTCTCCAAATACCTGCATCTTAAATACTATTGAATATAAAGATTCCTGGGCCTCAAGTCAGACCTACCAAACCAGGATCTCTGGAATGAAGTGCTGGAATCCACAGTTTAACAAATTCTTCATTCTAACAAACTCACAGGTGATTCTGAAGTTTGAAAACCATTGTTACAGTGAGAAATATGCCAGTAGGATCATCAGAAGTGAGGTGGAACTTGGCACTTCGTGGCTCTTTACCCCAACTCTTTGTCTTCTCTGCTCCCTGATTATTAGGTGCCTGCTGTAAGGATCATGTGCCACCTCAAAATACACAAATGCCTTGTACACAGATGCCTTGGGCATTGTGTACATAAGCTCATAACCACACTGAAATGTAGAGCGAAATTTTCTAGTAAGTGAAGAACATTTATGTTTTTCAAATTGAAGTGCTCAGAGAGAAGAATCGACCTGCACTGCCATCCACACAGATATCATGGATGACTGGCTGGACTGTGCCTTCACCTGTGGTGTGCACCGCTGTGGTCAGGGGAAGTGCCCGTGTCTTCGGGTTGTTGGTGGACCGCACCTATTCAGGTCAGAAAGCTCTCCTACATTATAATGAAGAGGCTGTCCAGATAAATCCCAAGGTATTGTAAAGTTTAAAGAGTTCTTATGACAGCAACCCTTCCCTGCCAGACTGTCCCTAGCAGGGTACATAAATAACCCAGGGCTGTCTTTAGGGATAGATCTGTTTTGTTTTTTTTTTTTTTTGAGTAAATATTTTTACAGTGATCAAATCAGAATAAATGAAGCTTTCTTCTTGGTGGAGAAATGAGGTATATAGAAAGGAGATAAATTATTCCAATTTCACAATTTGGTGTCTGGAATTTATAGGCTAAGCCAATGAGTAGTCATTTGTGGGGAGTGTTTCTTTTGGAGATTCCACTCCCCATCATATCAAAATGCTACAATGTACTCACAGTCTCCCTTGAATCAAGCAAGTAATTTTTCTTATCAAATAAATGTAAAGATTATCATTTTTAATAAATTACACAATGGGTTCATATGATTTAACAAATTATAGAAATGATCCCTGAAAGTATAGTCTTTCATATGATTTAAAATTTATATTTATACCTAACTATAAAAAGTTGAGTTGTGTTAGATTAGTTGATGTGTTACACCTTATTGTCTTTAAGCATCAATTTCAATCTGATGACTTTTGTTTTCTGTTTTGGATGCAATGATTTTTAACATTTCAAACATTTTGTAGGCCTTTGGCACAGTACCTCAAGTACCTAATGGATATGGTAATAAACCTTAAGCTTTTTTGAAAAAAGTCACCAGCTGACAGAGCTCCCTTCTCCACTGGTTCTGTCTCTCAGGAACCAAAGTCCAGGTGGGGCTCCCTCTCTGTGAGTCTAGAGCAAAAGCCTCAATGTGCTTTGCTTCAGGGTAATATTTTGCTACAGGAGATCAAGACAGAGACAACAGAGACATTACTAGGTGTTGAAAGTTCATAGTAAGGCTCAATACATTTTTGTTCAATGGACAAATGGATTCATACTGTCCAAGAGACCAAGAACCTGCATGTGGGGAGGAGTCATATTCCTTATGAAGCTGGTCACTGACTCTCCTGCAATGTCATATAAACTAAGAATTCCCTTCCACATCCTTGCTTAATGACTGGAAATGGCCATTTCACTGTGGCCCTCCAATCAACCCTTTCCAATGAGCTATGTAATATTTTACCACCTTCTAAGATTGAAACTGCCCACTAATAACTTCAACCTGAAGCTATTTCATAATAAATACTGTTAAGTATTTGGTATTGGTGACAGTGCCTTTATCTTTTTCCCTCCTCCATATTCCTAGTGCTTTTACACACCTAAGTGCCACCAAGATAGAAATGATTTGCTCAACATTTTTCTAAGCTGCTGCCTAGAAAATTCACTGAGTTTAGAGTTACTAGTATTTAGCCTTGGCATTTAGCTCTGGACATAAAGGAATTCTTCGATCACAAAAATGGAACCCCCTTTTCATGCTTCTACAGTCCAGACAGCCAATCTGAAGATGTCATTCTTATAAAAAAATATGACCAAATGGCTATCTTCCACTGTTTATTTTGGTCTTCACTGACTCTGCTAGGTGGTGCCCTGATTGTTGGCATGGTGAGATTAACACAACATCTGTCCTTACTGTGTGAAAAATATAGCACTGTAGTCAGAGATGAGGTAGGTGGAAAAGTACCGTATATAGACAGCATCAGTTCAAACTGTGGAGTAAGAGGAGGAGCAAAGGAAGGAGCAGAGAAATCTTAAGACTGTAGCCAAAGTGCTGGCCTTCAGATGTCTGTGATTTCCGCAGCTGAGGACCTAATTATGCCTGTCTGCAAACTAACAATGTAAAAGGTAATAATTAAAGTTAAGTATCATATTTTCATGTGGGAAAAAAATTTAAAAGCCTCATTTTGTATTCTATTTATTTCTATAAATACATACAAATTCACTATCTTTTCTAATCCCAATCTCTTTCCAAATGAGCTAAGGAAGCACTTTTTTTTCCTGTGTAGCAAAATGAGTTCAAGATATTCTTTACCTAATTTCAGCTCTAGCTAGAACCAGTCAATATGGAAATAAACAATGACAGTATCTAACCTACTGAACACTGAACCATCAGCCTAACTATGCAACATAGTCACACTAAAATATTTCTCATAAAAAAGTTCTTAACAGTTCGTTCACTATACGAAGATAAAAATCTGGTAGAAAACTTAAGAAAACATGGACCTAACATATTAATTATAGTTTTTTTCTTTTTTCTTTTTTTCCTTTTTGAGATGGAGTTTTGCTCTTGTTGCCCAGGCTGGAGCGCAGTGATGTGATCTAGGCTCACTGCAACCTCTGCCTCCTGGGTTCAAGCAATTCTCCTGCTTCAGCCTCCCAAGTAGCTGGGATTACAGGCGTGTGCCACCTGCCCAGCTAATTTTTGTATTTTTAGCGTAGACAGGGTTTCACCATGTTGGTCAGGCTGGTCTTGCCTGACCTCAGGTGATTTGCCCACCTCAGCCTCCCAAAGTGCTGGGATTACAGGCATGAGCCACTGCACCCAGCCTTGGTTTGTTCTTTACCAGTCTACACAGCAGAGGAAAGCTGCTGCCTAGAAAATTCACTGAGTTTAGAGTTACTAGTATTTAGCCTTGGCATGTACCATGTAATTTTTCTTTCAGTAACATTTTTCTAGTTAATTATACTTTTCATAAGCTCATTTCACTCTATGCACTTTCTGGTGGGAAATACTGGATTTCAACATTCATCTCAGATGATCCACACCGTATTAGGTTGGTGCAAAAGTAATTCCAGTTTTTGCTGTTACTTTTAATGGAGAAAAACTGCAATTACTTTTGCATCAACCTAATAGCAAAGTCCCACAAGTTTAGTCAACAGTTGTCTGTACTTTAATTGATGAATCAACCATGGTTATTAAATGATGTCATAAGGCTCTTAACAAATGCTTTCCAGATTGATTATGCGGAATCTATGAGTGGAAAAGAGAGTTTGGTCTGATTTTCCAAAGTGCCTCCAAGTATCTTTAAAATTTTATTATACTAAAAAATCTTAAATTATGGACAGTAGAATGAGACATTTGAAGCTACTTTTATATGTAGATGTAATAAAAAAACTGATTCTAAGTCAGTTTAATGCCTTTTAGCAATTTCAAGACACACATTACTAATTCAGCTGAATACAGCAATATTGACTTGATTAGTAATGAATAATCTTGGTGTTTTCCTCTTTCTAGTGTGCAGTGGTGGAAAGAACATGTGTCTCAGATTAGGATTTATTTGACTTTGTAAGCCATAATGACAACTTTGGACAAATTGGCTAACCGGTCTAAACCCCTCTTTTCTCATCTATAAAATGGGGATAACCTGTTCTTTCACGCAGTTATTTTATGGAATAAGTAAAGTAGGGCATGTGAAACACTTTAGCATAGCTTCTAGCATCTAGTAGGGGCACTCAAAATGTTAGATAATTTATTTAAAAATCTGCTGGGTTGTAACATTCAGTGAGCCTTGGTACTTTTCATTGGACAGCTGGTATAGAGGCTAGGGATAGGGAACTGCAGTTCATAGGATAGGGAACTGGGTGGGGGCACCCCAGTTCTCTTGACTAACTGTGATATGCATTTAAGGCCCAGAACCTGCTGTTTAAAAGGTTGTGGTAAACTATTTTGTATACCAAAGACTTCTCTGTAATAAAATATATACATACACATGAACATTTTATATGCATGCACATTTTAAATCATTCTGCAAATTGAGATTCTATACTTTTCTAAAGGGCACATCCCTATTCCATTTCTTTGCAAATTTGACTTCTACCTAACAATATGCAATTATTGGGATTTTTTTTTCCCTAAAAATTCAAAACTGCTAATTTAAAATGTAAAGTGTGTGTTTCAGTTACCACAGTTTTCTATTTAGTTAGGAGCTACCTGATTCATTCCAGCAAAGAGAGATATTATCCCTGGAGAACAAAGTCAATTCAAAATTATTTAAACCATTTGGCAAATAAATAAAATTTAAGTAATTATTTGCTTAATTGCTTTACTAAGTTGTTAATGCCTATGTGCATTAGTGGTCAAAGCCCACACTTAACTTTTGCAATGTTTATGAGAACTGAAAGCAAAACCAGTTTGCCTCTAGCCTAACTTCATTTCTAGGTTTTGATCTTCAAATGACTTGGAAAAAGTCCACTTACCTATTACATATACATACATACAATCATACATATATGTATACACATATATTTCTTAAAATAAAAGCATATAATTCTTTATGCTCAAAGGAAGTAAATATTTAAACATACATTTCTTTAATATTCATCACTTTACTGGGGCAGAAAAATTGGCTTTTAAGGTATAATAGTTTCAGATTTTCAATCAAGTATTCTTAGTTATTACTGAAAAGAACTCAAATTCAGCTAAATTTTGATTATTAGCAGCACTGGCTTTTCAAAAGGAATGGCAAAAGAATTATCACAGTTTTTTGCTTATATAGTACACTAAGGATTGTTTGGACACAAGTCAAAATAATTTTTCTTTTTTTTTAATAAACAGCATGATGTTACAGACTGCAGAGTTAAAGAAAAGCAGACATTAACAATTTCTGATGAGCACAAACAGTAAGTGCAGTCACAGGCCACACTTCTTGCTAGGAACAGCAAGACTGGGAAGAGGTCTTAAAATTTAGTGATACTGTTATTATTCTATATTCTCAATATAATAACACATGCATCTTGCTGTGTCAAATGCTTTTTGGGCCATCATTAAAAGGACATTAAAAACGTTTTTCTTCTAATGAATGCAGTATACCACAGGACTTCAATTCATTGAATGACAAAATATAGAGAAATAAACTTGCTACAATTAATGGGGCCAAAAGGGTGGTTCGAATTTCTTCCAGGTGAACATTTGACATGTTAGTAGTCTTCTTTTGGTAGTGCCACATTCCCCAAAGTATTAAAGTGTTATGCTCCAAAAGGGTATATTCTTTTAGATTTTATTCAACCCAATTAGGTCTGAAGACTGAATCACACTGAAACCATCAACTTCATTTGAAACTTGGGTTCCATAGCCAAAAACACTTTTGAAATCAGATGAAGGCCAAGTTCTCCAGCCACTCTTGGGAACATAAATTACATCGAACAAGGGACTTTTAAAAGTGAAATAAAAACAAAATTAAATAAAAATGAAATAAATAGATAACGATTTTGGAAATTCATACTAGAATTTAGTCTAATTATATTTTAATATGAAACAATGAAAGTTTTCTGCCTCCTTGCTAACCTAGAAAAACTGACAAAAATAAGAAAACCTAAAAGTATACACGGTTCTTGGCATAACCACAAAATTATTATAGTGACAGATTAAATAGGTTGCGGATAATTCCTAGACTTTAACTGGCTAACAAAATATATTTTAAAACCTTTTCTGTACTTACCTACATGAGGAGTGGAGTACACTGTTGGTAGAAAAATCATTTATCTAACTACTATATATGCACAAGGGACTAGTTTTTTTTCTCCACTAAAACGCTTATATATAGTTGTGTAAAAATTAAGTTAGAAAATTTCCTCATGGCTCACACCTGTCACTTTATGCTAACTAGTAAGGCTGGAATATTAACATACCTAAAATCAAGCAAAATAAATGGCGCTGCACTAATAAAAAAGAGGTGCAAAACCTTAAGTGGAATACATGAATGAAGTAAGTTTATTTAAAGACTAACATCCCAACTTGGGAAACTCCTAACAAATTCTAAACTCTTCAGAATTATAGAACCTTGATATTTCTTTACACCTTTTATAAAAGATGCCTTTTGACTAGGGCTAAGCAAGCAGTGTGTATACAGACAGAATTGTGTGCAAGTATACACACACCAAATGCACTAATAATGAAGAAAAGAGACCAAATGAATTTCAAACGCTGAATTCAGGAACCTCCCCTCAAACTATTGCTTTTTTCAAATGGCTGGACCAACGATTAAACTTCAGCCAAGTTTTTTTCTTAAGGTCTTCCATATCATTAAAAACAACGCATGCCAACTCTGACTTTATAAATCTAAAATTCAGTGATCTGCACAATTTCTGAGCCTGAAGTATTGAACTGTGACTCATCTATTTTTCCCCCCGTTTTCCTTCTGAGGTAGAGTTACCAATCCAATTTTATCAGGACCATAGATATTTTGAGCTAAACCCCATAATCTTTTCATAGAGTAAAAATAATTTTTATGAAAAAAGAAAACAGGCTTCCCAGGCCATGGCACATAGATATATTTACAATTTTTAATGTAATAATTAAAAATGGTATTGAGTTTAATTTTAAAAAACAGCCCAGCTGTATTATTCTGTCACCAAGAATTATTAATTGAGGATGCTGTCAACGCTGAATTTTACAGTTCAGCTTCACAATCCCATCCATGATGAAAAGTTAATTCTCTTACGGTATACAATATACTCTCACAACTTTCAGCCTTCTCTTAGACATGCCCCAAATGAGCAGGATGGATATAAAGAATGTAATTCATTCAAACAACTCCTCCCTGTTCTGCCCCCTCCCCTCACATTCCCCTCTTCTCAAAAACATCTGAAGTATGAAAGTTGTCTTTAAATAGTAAAAGCACCACAATCTATTAACACCACATATTATCTTTAAACTTAAACATTTTAGTGATGTCTTGGACATCAAAATAATTTCTTAAGGTGGACTCTGAGTATGTGGGTCCAGCCCAGGTCTGCAGTTTGTGCAGACATAGAAAAAAGAGGAACTTTAAATATTCAGAAAAAGTTAACAGGCTAGCTTTAAAATACTGCTGGAAATTAAATTTCTTCAGAGTTGGCAAGCATGGGCTATTGATCAAAATATGAATTAAGCGGATTTACATCAAGAAAAAATAAATCCATGTTATGTGCTGTGAAATTTCCATGATGCCTTTCAAATAGGCTGCTCACAATTTTTTTTTATAATTCCAAATCACTCGATTTTTGAACTGTAAAAAAGAATACAGATGGACTGTGTTTTACCTATGTGAAAATCACCAATCCATTTAAAATAAAATCCAAGAGGGCATATACAGTCTAATCAAGTCATCATTTTCCTGATTAATAAGAACTACACTTTACACAAAATACTTTATCAGCAGCTGTTTTCATCAAAAAGTCAATAGTTTCACAGTTGAAAAAGTTACACATTAAAATATTTTACAATTCATTATATATTTACCAGGTTCCCATTTTCTAATGGGCTTTTAATATAAAGCAGAATAGAAGGGAAAAATCTCAAAGTTGATTACTTTGACACTAAGTTTTACATAGGAAACTAAGAACCACAAAAAGCTTAGGTTCTGTTGTAAAATAGCAACCAAATTCCATTCTTCTTTTAAAAATCCAATTAGAAACATCTTTTTTAAAAAAAACAAATTCCACAATAAGAGTAACAGATTTCAAATTAACAGTAGTCTAAAAATCTTCAAAATAAATGGTTTTGTATAGCTGAGAATATGGTAGAAAGTGAAAGCATAATTTTCGAAGTCATTTCTTACTACAGTGTTTAAAATTATTTTTATTATTTTCTTTAGACTTTTTCTCAAAACAATTATTCAAGGAAATATTTCTTAAGTGGCCCAATAAAACTGTAGAGCCAACAGTCAGTTACACCATATTCAAGGACAAGGATAGTCAGCTATAGATAGGAACTGTCTGAACCGTGGGAACTGATGTCTGATACTGAAGTAACCAGAAGTGGCTACATTATCGCTGACTTGAAACAGATCTTAGTCACCCATGTAGCATTTAATTCAATGTTTGGTTCTTTGCCTCATTTCTTTCTTAGGTCACAATCTATAGTCTTTATAGAATTTGTCTACATTTCTTCTAATATAATTAATTTGGTTGTAATAACTTTTGAAAATAAATGTAAATGATGAAATCGGCCATATGGTTTGTGCGTGTTAATAGTGGAGAGGTTCTGGGAGAAGGAGGGGAGACAAGTATCTGGACTGATGTGATAAAAATGTAAAAAATGGTATAAATTTTGTGCAAGGAGGCTCAAGGCATTTTTGGCACTCGGGTAAAACACAGTTCTCTGTTAAACCTTCAGTTTCTACCATCAAAGTTTCAGATTTGTACCATTTTACTGAGTTTTCCTATAATTTAACCCTGATATTGAAAAGGCTGGGATGTTAGTATCAACTGCCTATATCTAAACAACACAAAATGTTAATAAGTTTTAATAAGTTATGAAATCTTCTATAACTGCAAAATAATCTTTCTGGTTGCCTGCTTAAAACAGAGTTTAAATTCTGCTTTACTATTGCAAGACAGTTTGCAGAAGTAAGTTCCCTTAATCTTCAAATTTATTTTTCTTGTTGGCAATATTATATACATGCTTTAGTGAAATACCTAAATTTCCAATAATTATGCCCTTTAAGGGATCTAAAATAGCCAGATATTAAGAGTATTGGTATTAGAGTCCCTTGTTCACTACTCAAGACTTCAACTATAGGTAACAGATTTCATAAATGAATATTTTTAAAGTGATGCTGTTTTACTACAGTATATAATGTTCACTCTTTATAAAGTTGTTTTCCAATAATATGCCTAATATAAAAAACTGTCAATAATTATTGCACTTTTTTGATGTGGCACCTGAACATCTAAAGCTAATCTCCTAGGACATTAATCATTCATTTCAAATACAGAGTAAAATATCAGATTCTAGAATGATGACTAGCAGTAGCCTCTACATCTTGGGTTAATGTTTTTCAAAATGTTTAAGATATGTCCTGTGCTCAAATAGTATTTAATAAAGTTGGAGAGTGAACTCTGACTACTTGGGAATGAGACATGATCTTAAAATGGTTTAATGTTCTACTTTGGAGATATAGATAAATAGTTTAAAAAGGTAAAAATTTCATGGTTTCTATTCCCCCATATTTTAAAGTATCATTCATGAGTATACTTCAGTAAAGGGGTTTAAGGAACCAGGAAGATAGTCTAAATTGTGTTAATTTTGGTAACTAATTTCATATGATTGAGACATTCTCAACTACAAAAGAGAATGGAAGACGGGGGATTCACATAAGAAATAAAAGGAAAGAAGATGAAGTTTTATGTTTTCCTTAAGTAGTTATATACTGGTTATTGGCATAAATGGGATAGTGCCTGAGCCTCATCTACAGACCAAGAAGAAAGCTGACCATGCTGCTATGAACAATAAAAAATTTGGGGTGCAAAACAATGCATGACTATGGGACAGATCATGTAAATAAAGAATATATATTAATGATAGTTTCTATAATATAAATAGCCTTTAATAAAAAAAATAATCTTTTTAATAACATTAATACTTCTATTTTCTGGAAAACATGCATGAAAAATGTATTCAGTTCAACTGCAAAAGGAGAAAAAAATCAACTTAAGGTGAATACTGTACAATTCTGGAATAAGAACTATTCCTGTTCATTCTTTTTCTATGATTTTTTTTTTTTTTTTTTTTTAACTCTGTGGGAGCCCAGAATTTCCCTGGGAAATAAGATCCTTTAAATACTGTCCAGAGAAAAAAAAAATACCACCTTATAACAGGTCTCATTTGTGACTGCTTCCAAAACTGCAGATAAGACCTCAAATCATCAAAAGGTTTGATTTATTAAAAAGAAAAAGTCTCTGGTGAAATCTCAAGAGTCCCTTCCACCCCAAGCATTTTTCTTCATTAAACAAGGAGTCAAAAACCCACTTCAAACTATAAATTGAACAGCAATGGAAAAATAAGAAATTTTCATTCTTTTCCAATCTTAATGTAATTTAACATAAACTCCAGTTTACTTACACCTAATGCAATAACAGCTTTTGTTGTGTCCACATTTCAAAACATAGAACATTTGCAAGACAAAAAAAACATCATTCTTTTTCCTTCTCCATCATTTCTATATATTTTGGGGATTTTCGTTTTGTTTTGTTTTTTAAAAAAAGATACAAACAATCTTCAAAGTTTACCTTTTTGGACTTAAGGCATAACATGAAATTGCGCATTATTCTAAAGCTTAATTGTGAAATGAACTAGTTTAAGTGCTATCAAACCCTGTTTGCGTTTACATTAAATTATATAGTATTTTATTTCTGTTCTTGCTGTAAATTCTAATGCTGTTCATGGATTGTGCAATTCCTATGCAATCGGTCTTTGCCTGCTGACAGTTATTAACAGTGCAGTGTGGAATCCAGAGAGTGAGCTTTCATTTTCTCAGTTATCTTTTCAGTTCAATGCATGCTGTTTAATTGTGTGGAAGATCCAATCCATTTTTGTTGTCCAGCCACCATGATGTGCATCATTCATTTGTTTCATGAAATATTCCAAAGCCTCTTGCTCAGTTTTATCTAAGGCTAGGGTCTTTCGAATGTATGCAATGTCATCAAAAGATTGTAGTTCTGGCATTCCAGAGCCAAGCATCATTGAGAAAAGATTTATGAAGAGATTGGCATGCTGTCGAATAGCTAGATAAGCCTTGTAACACATCTCCTGAAACCTATAAGTAATAAGAACAGTTTGGTTAGTATGGAGCAAATGATGTTAATACCTTCAGGTCTTTGCTCAAATGTCACACAATTAGAGAGGCTTTCGTAGACAAAGCTATAAAAAATAGCATTCTTCTCTCACTTATCTTACCAACATCTTTTGATTCCCTTTACCCCACTAGAATGTAAACTTCATGAGAATAAGGACTTTTTAAAAACTGCTTTATTACCAGCACCTACAACAATGCCTGGCATGTCAGCAGTTTAATAAGTATTAAATGTATGAATTGGTCCATACTAAATCCTTTTGTGCTTAAGCTAGAGTCAGGACTGAGTTATAGACAAAGCAGAATTTTATAGAAGGTTGTAAAAAGTACTTTAAAGTCTGATATAGTCTAATGAGATACCATAAGGTGAGTTATGAATAAACAAGGTGATTATGGTTGACGGACTTTCCTCAAATTGTATGACCAAAAAATGTCGTATTAAGCACTATACATTATTTGTCAATATAGAGGTGGAGTCCAACTATTTAAAGCTCAGTAAATAAAAACATTTAATGTGTTATGAAGTTTAAGGGTTACTTTCTTTTTAGGCCTTAATTAGCTCAACAAATTAAACTGTATTCCCTTTCCATCTTCCTTCACAGCATCACACAAATAAACACACACACAGAAAACATTAAAATAGTTTGTCACTCAACAAAGTAGGCATAGAAGGGACTTACCTCAAAATAATAAAAGTCATATGACAAACCCACGGCCAATATCATACTGAATGTGGGGAAAAGCTGAAAGCACTCCCCCTGAGAACTAGAACAAGACAAGGAAGCCCACATTGGCATCCAAATTGGAAAAGAGGAAGTCAAACTATTGCTGTTTACCAATGACATAATCATACACCTAGAAAACCCCAGAGTTCTCCAAAAGACTCCTAGATTTCAGCTGGGTGTGGTGGCTCACTCCTATAATCCCAGCACTTTGGGAGGCTGAGGCGGGAGGATCACCTGAGGTCAGGAGTTCAAGACCAGCCTGGCCAACAAAGTGAAACCCCATCTCTACTAAAAAATACAAAAATTAGCTGAGCATGGTGGTGCACGCCTGCTACTTGGAAAGCTGAGGCAGGAGAATTGCTTAAACCCGGGAGGTGGAGGTTGTAGAGAGCTGAGATTGCACCACTGCACTCTAGCCTGGGCGACAGAGCAAGACTCTTTGTCTCTCTCTCAAAAAAAAAAAAAAAAAAAAGACTCCTAGATTTGATAAATGAATTCAGTAAAGTCTCAGGTTACAAAATCACTGTACACAAATCAGTAGCATTGCTATACACCACCACTAACCAAGCTGAGAATCAAATTAAGAACGCAAGCCCTTTTAGCTTCAAAAAAATACCTAGGAATATACCTAACCAAGGGGGTGAAAGATCTATTCAAGGAAAACCACAAAACACTGCCAACATCATTTTTCACAGAATTAGAAAAAAAATCCTAAAATGCATATGAAACCCACCAAAAAGAGTCTGAATAGCCAAAGCAAGGCTAAGCAAAAAGAATAAATCTGGAGGCATCACATTACTGGACTTCAAATTATACTGGAAAACTATAATTACCAAAACAGGAGATACACACAAAAGTAGACACATAGACCAATGGAACAGAATGGACAACCCAGAAATAAAGCCAAAAACTTACAACCAACTGATCCTAGACATACAAAAACATAAACTGGAGAAAGGACATCCTGTTTAATAAATGGTGCTGGGAAACCCACCTAGCCATATGTAAAGGAATGAAACTGGACCCCTGTCTCTCACCTTATACAAAACTCAACTCAAGATGGATCCAAGACTTAAATCTAAGACCTGAAACCATAAAAATTCTAGAAGATAAACTAGGAAAAACTCTTTTGGACACTGGCCTAGGCAAATAATAAATGACTAAGACCCCAAAAGCAAATACGACAAAAACAAACAAAATAAATGGGACCTAATTAAACTAAAAAGCCTTTGCATAACAAAAGAAATAATGATCAAAGTAAATAGACAACCCATAGAATGGGAGAAAATATTCGCAAACTATGCATCCAACAAAGGACTAATTTCCAGAATCTATGTGGAACTCAAATCAGCAAGAAACAAAGAATCCCATCAAAAAGTGGGTTAAAGCTGGGCGCAGTGGCTCAAGCCTGTAATCCCAGTACTTAGGGAGGGTGAGGCGGGTGGATCACCTGAGGTCAGGAATTCAAGACCAGACTGACCAACATGGTGAAACTCCGTCTCTACTAAAAATACAAAAATTAGCCGTGCGTGGTGGCGGGTGCCTGTAGTTCCAGCTACTTGGGAGGCTGAGGCAGGAGAATCGCTTGAACCCAGGAGGTAGAGGTTGCAGTGAGCTGAGATCATGCCATTGTACTCTAGCCTGGGAGACAGAGTGAGACTCCGTCTCAAAACAAAAACAAAAACGAAAACAAAAAAAGTGGGCTAAGGACATGAACAGACAATTCTCAAAAGAAGATATATAACAACATGAAAACATGAAAAAAATGCTCAACATCATTAATCATCAGGGAAATGCAAATTAAAACCACAATGAGATACCACCTTACTCCTGCAAGAATGGCTGTAATGAAAAAGTCAAAAAACAACAGATGTTGACATGGATGTGGTGAAAGGGAACGCTTATACACTCCTGGTGGGAATGTAAATTAGTACAGCCTCTATGGAAAACAGTATGGAGATTTCTTAAAGAACTAAACGTAGATCTACCATTTGGTCCAGCAATCCCTCTACCCAGAGGAAAAGAAGTCATTATATCAAAAAGGCATCTGCATGCATATCGTACGTTTATTGCAGCACAATTCACAACTGCAAAGATATGAAACCAACGTAAGTACCCACTGACCAATGAGTGGATAAATAAAGTGTACATTTACACCACAGAATACTACTCCACCACAGAAAAGAATGAAATAATGTCTTTTGCAGCAACTGGGATGGAGCTGGAGCCCAGGAATGGAAAACCTGAAAATACACTATGTTCTCACTTGTAAGTGGGAGCTAAGCTATGGGTACACCAAGGCGTACAGAGTGATATAATGGACTATGGAGACTCAGAAGGGAGAGGGTGGGAAGAATGGTAAGGGATAAAAAAGTACATGTAAGGGATACAAAAGTAGGCAAAGCACACTACTTGGGTTACAGGTGCGCTAAAATCTCAGACTTTACCACTATTTAATTCATCCATGTAACCAAAAACCACGTGTACCCCAAAAGCTATTGAAATAAAATAAAAAACAAAAAATAGTTTTTGTTAAAGTGTTAAAATAACTTCTTTTATTTTATTTATTTTGATACAGGGTCTCACTCTGTTGCCCAGGTTGGAGTACAGTGGCGTGATCATGGCTCACTGCAACCTCAACCTCCTGGCCTCAAGTGATCCTCCCATCTCAGCCTCCTGAGTAGCTGGGACTACAGTGCATGCCACCACGCCTGGCTAGTTTTCAAATTTTTTTTGTAGACATGAGTTCTCACTATGTTACCCAGGCTGGTTTCAACTGCTGAGCTCAAATGATCCTCCAGCCTCCGCCTCCCAAAGAGTGGGATTGCAGGCGTGAACCGCCACACCCAGCCAACATTTATTATTTTGAAATGGCTTGAAAAATATTGGTTATTTCTAATAGAGCAGCCAGAACTCTTTATTTTGTGTTTTTAATTTCTCGAGCTCACCTCTCAAATTCTCTTGTCTTTGTGCATTCTTGGGCTCCTTTACTAATCACTATTAAGAAATCCTGTGTCAAAACAAATGGCACACGTTCTCGTTTATAACCAAATTTTTTCTTCTTGTGATCCAAAAAGTGTCCAAAATCTATATGAAACAGCTTTCAAAAATAAGAAATTATGTTATAGTTTGACATATGCAGATACAAAATGTCTTGAACTAATAAATTAAGAACGCCAAAAACATTTTAAACAGAGAAAACCATTACTTGTCCATCGTCTTTCACCATGATGTTACTATTGTGACGATCTCCAATTCCCAGAATGAAGGTAGCGACACAATATCCAGCACATGAACGTGTAAACAGGTCAATGGCTGCATCATATCTACAAAGAAGAAGTAAACACCTCATGAGTAGTATGGAAATATAGAGTGCTTCAGGCCAACTTGAGAAAAAAGGGTACAAGCTTCTATTTAAACAATGAAAACAATCACCAACAGGGAATACAGTAATTATGTCTAAAGATTTTGAGATTGTGAAGTTTTCATGGGTTTCTAAGGAAATTTCCAGATGTTCCCTAACCAAAGCATAATTCTTATTATAGTGAAAAAATACCATCTCATTAAAATTATTTTTTTCTAATCATTTTAACAATGAATTAGAAATAAAATTTTGAATGTGCAATGTTCATTTGTTTTAAAAAGAATAAGCAGTAACAATACATTTTAGATAACACATAAAATGAATGTTTAAGATTTTACCAAATTCAAAGTAATTATAATCATTTAAATCCATTAATGTGAAATATTTCAAAGGCTGAGCATAGTTTTTTCCATAGAAAGCACAATTGTTTTCTCTGGTCTAAGTCAGAGGAATGCACAAACACTGACAGACTCATCTAACAAAAACTTAGACTAACATAGGAAGAAAGAATAATACAACTCACATTTCTCCTTTGTTCTTGTCTTTAAGCCACTGATGTAGAGTGTGGCTGTTGAACTGCAGTGCACCTTTCAAGCCGCCTTTGCACTGAATTTGCATAATAGTGTGAGAATTTCGCACCACCTCAATAAGTCCCACACAGTCACCAATTGACAGACAACCATAAGGTAACATTCTGAAAGACGAGCAACACATATACAATTAAATGACGGAATTTTAAAATAGCAAATATTTTTAATAGGCCAAAACATGAGTATTTTATTAGTAAATTTGTCATGCATGACTTTACTGCCTTTCCTCAATTTTAATTTTCTTTTTTATGGTGTGATAAATATACTCCTGGAATAATCCTCAAAATTACCTGTCATCATTTATTATAACCTTCAACTGAGAAAGTGCTGAACTTTTATCAGAAAAGCATTAAGAAAATTATCGTGGCAATTAAAATTTTACAAACATTTATGACTTTAAAAATATGGGTGAATTTAAAGATGTTTAATTGACATTGAAATAAAACTATAGGGCAGGAGATTTCAAATTTTTGGTCTCAGGACTCCTTTACACTTGCAGAAATTACTGAGGACTCCAAAGAGCTTTTAGTTATGTGAATTACAACTACTGGTATTAGAAATTGAAATAGGGAAAATAAAAATTTTAAATATTTGCTAGTTCATTTAAAAGCAACAAACCATGACATGTTAATATAAATAACGTATTTCATGAAACAAAAAAATGCATTTAAAAAATGTAGTGAGAAGAGTGACGTTCTTTCACATTTAAACATTTTTTTAAATGTCTGGTTTCATAGTACCCAGCTGGATTCTCATATATACTTTTGTATGCAATCTAATGCAATGTTTTAATTAAAGTATGTGAAGAAAATCTGGCCTCACAAAGATAGGTAGACAAAGGAGTATTGTAATAGACTTTTCAGACAATTGTGGTATTTTTCTTTGACACTATTCCAAAACTTGGTAAGTTTCTTAAGTTGCAATATGTAATCTAAAACCCTATCAATAAACTTTTCATACTCAGTTACATTAAAATCAATTTGTCTTTCTTGCCTTTTAATGGATCTTTTACCCATACATGATTTTATAGTATCCTGCACATGGCCATTTGTAGATGTTTCAAATGTTGATACTTTTCATTATACCATACTGAAAACCACAATTGTTAATATTACCAAGAATCTCATTAGAAAGATGTTAAGTTTAGGGGCTCTATTAGGTTCAGTGGCAGATACTGAAAATTAGAATTTTCAAAATTCTAAGTTTGAATTTCTAATGAAATTTTTGTTGCAAGCTTGAATTTTATCATTGGCAACAAATACTGTCACAGTTGTTTTCGTCAAAGAGACAGGCACATATTGTTCATTAAGATAATGTCTGCCAGATATCCATGTCTGAATAACCATAGCTTGCCTACTAGTTTTTTTTTGTTTTTTTTTTTTGAGACAGAGTCTCGCTCTGTCACCCAGGCTGGAGTGCAGTGGCCGGATCTCAGCTCACTGCAAGCTCCGCCTCCCGGGTTCACGCCATTCTCCTGCCTCAGCCTCCCGAGTAGCTGGGACTACAGGCGCCCGCCACCTCCCCCGGCTAGTTTTTTTGTATTTTTAATAGAGATGGGGTTTCACCGTGTTAGCCAGGATGGTCTCGATCCCCTGACCTCGTGATCCACCCGTCTCGACCTCCCAAAGTGCTGGGATTACAGGCTTGAGCCACCGCGCCCGGCCTAGTTATTTTTTAAGTAAAAATCGTGTTCCATCAAAACAGCAGCTAGTTCAGCTCACAACTCAAATAATCTCACAAATGTTTCCCTTTGATACAACCATAATACTTGGGGATGTGACACAAATGCTTTTTAGGATACCTCTCATTTATTCACATAGAAAATTAAATAGGACATGTAGTCAAGGGTGCAGATGTGAGGATTTAAAGAGACAATGAAAAAAAGCACCTAACATTCAGATTGACACGTGAGTATCCAAAGTTTGATTTTCCTTGCTCTGTTCTTCTCATAAGCTACTCTCCACTCTTTCCACCTTTCCTTTACTTCTTAAATTCCTAATACAGTCTATACTTATTTTCATTTTCTTACTTAATTCCTTGTAGCCTAGCTTCTGCACCTACCACTCTAGTGAGTAAACTCTTAAAGATAATCATGAGTCATTAAATCCAAGTGCTTTTTCACAGACCTCATTCTTTTAAACCCCTTGAAGCCCTTGGCCCTACAAATTGTCAATCACTTCCTCTAGTACTCCTACTTCTTTTGATGACTTCTCTTACACAATCTTTTCTTCTACCTGCCCTGGTAAATAGGGAAATTTCTTAAGGTTGTACTCCTGCTCATTCTTTATTTTATGTTTTTATCACTGTTGAACATGCTCATAGTTCAAAGAATTCAATTGTCTTCCAAGTCCTGTTATTAAAAAAAAAAAAAGCAGGGTTAAGATTAACCCGATTATGAATTATAGTTTTGCCAAGTATAAATAAAAATGCTGTTATGATTTTACTTAAATAATTTTAATCTCAAGTTAAACTTGAAATAAAATTTTTACTTACATTTACTTAAGTTAAAAAATATTCAGAAAATATAAGACTAAAAAACCATTAATAATTCTAATCATCTTAACTTTAGAATCTTTTTGCAAAGTCACTAATTTACAATTAATGTAATTAACTAGGGTTACACAGTTACCTCCTTTACTCTTTATTAGCTCTACAATCTTTTTTACAGTCTATTCCTTTGGGGGACGTGGTAGTAGTGGCATGTGGATCTCTCACAACACAGGAAATAATACCAAAAAATGAAATTAGGTTCATATAACATTAACCATCTTTGGAAAGCAACAGGGGTTAAGCAATGTAGCACGAGTTACGAATCTGAAGCTGGTAACAGTTTTGTGCCTTAGTATATCACTTGAAATGTCCACTTTCTTCTTTCCAATACAAAGGTACTATATTTGTCACTGACATATTTTTGTATACTAGCTACTCTTAAAATTTATAAGAGGCAAACAAATAAGCCCTTGTCTGGTGTTACCTGCAATTCCTACTAAATGTACCCTGTTGTTACAGCTAGACTTGACTCTATGTCCACTTATAGGCCAAAGTACTTTGGAGAGAGTGGGCTTTGCCTGAATGACTATGGATTTGCAAAAAGACAAGTCAGATAAGGAGGAACATTTCAGAAGCAACAATGACTAGGAGAAGATGAAGCACGACAGAAAACTTGGTGATAATACTGATATTGTGGAAAGTTAGGCAGAAACCAACAGACTGGTAAAAACTCTTTACGATTAGCTGGTTGCATAATTTTGCTGAAAAACTGATTCTAGTATTTGAGGATTTATACAACTTTAGAATTAGAAAATTTCCATTATGAAACTTTCTTTAAAACTCTTAACTTCTGAATGAAAACAGGGGTCTTGTATGTCTCCTTTGTCTTGTTCCTAATGGTCATGCTCCAGAGGCAGCTGCAGAGTGTTTATTAGCTTCTTAGCTCTTTTTACTTAGCTGAATATAATTTAGCTATTCTAAGTCAAGTAAGAGGAGGATACATCAAAGTACTATAGTGTGATCAACTATTGATAATTACCACTGCATACATTTCTTTTTAGATATATGACTCTATATGCTTCTGTAATTATTAATAGTTCACTTTTTCAGGATAACTTTCAACATACAGGTTGCCTTACTGGTTACCTACCGAAGATCAAGACCTTGATTTTGCCAGATATTTTCCATAATACGAATAATTTGAAGTGTTAGCATATCTTGCCGTAAATCTGAAATTCAAATAATACGTATCACCATTTAATGCCACAGATGCAAATTTGGGGATCACACCATCACATGGTTTTCAAATGAAAAACAAATACAGGTATATTTATCTTCAAAAGAAACTACAGGAAAGCAATATTCTGATTCTTTTAAAAAAATGTATAAATGAGTGTGTATGTCCACTCAAAGCCTTTATATAGCTTTATTAATTTATAATTTTTTGAGATGGGGTCTTGCTACATTGCCCAGGCTGGTCTCAAACTCCTGGGCTCAAGTAATCCTCCAGAGTAGCTGGGATCACAAGCATGCACCACTACAAATGGCTCTTAATATTCTGATTCTTAAATCCACTTTTAAAGTCTTTGCATAAACATATTTGAATAACAATGTAGGATAAGTGAGCATGTATCTCATAAAAATTTTTAATTAAAGCATTTATAGTAATTATTTTTCTGAATCCTTAAATTTGAACATGTTTATATTAAAATATTGGGATCAACAGAATTCACTGCTGAAATGGCATTTCCTATTGAAAACCCATCCACGGATCCTCCTTCACTCCCCCGATAGCCTTTTCCTCCAAATAAGTACCTTCTTTTATATGGTTCTTAAGCAGATTACACTTTTCCTTTGTACCATGCTTGTAATTTCATTTTTATGATTATTTATTTAATGTCCCTCTTTTCTCTGTTAGACTGTAAGCTCCAAAAGGGCAGGGATTCTGTTTTCTTCACTGCTAAAACCCCAGGGCCTAGCACATAGAATATTTATGGAATGAATGGATACTCACACAGTTAAGCAAATGATAATTAGAAACTGATTAAAAAAAAAAAACCAAAACAACAACAAAAAATACTTCTCTACACAGGTCCACGAGAGGGGGGTTGGAGGCAGGGAATAGGAAAAAGAAAAAACAAAAAACTGATTTCAGGACTTCTGATCTAAGCCTAGTACTTCTCTTCTTTTCATTGATTATATATGCATATTTCAAAGGTCAAGATATCTGATTAATATTATGTATTTTATCACATGTATGTATTCCTTAAATGGCTTTCAATAGTTTTCATGGTTCATAAATATCCTGAGTATAAAAAGATAGCTAAATTCATGCATAAGCTCATTAATACTCTTCCTTACCATCCCCATTTTTAAAGATGATCTCATTGTTCTGAAACAGTAACTCTGACATGATGTCTGGGTTCTCCCAATTCAACCACAGTGGCCTTTTTGCAGAGGACATAATTCGACACTCTTCAAGCCTTTAAAATAGTTAAAAACTTTATTAGGCACCTTTGCTTTATTATTCCTTTACCCTCAAATTTATTTTAAAATATAAATACCATACAGCTTTTTGAAGTGTTATAAAGATTTAAAACTTTCTCCTCAATTTTTATTTAGGAATCCATTTCTAAGGAGTATAAAAAAATACTAAAAGTTTTAGAAGTTATATAATTGCATATGAATTTCCAACAAATATATAGAGATATACCATTAGTTTTACAGATATTACATTTCCATTTCTTATCCTATGATAACAGAAATCCTGGCCATAGAAGGTTTTAAATTCTATTATTTAAGTAGTAAAAACTCATTCTGAATAAAGGCAGTACTGAACTTAAGATAATTTACTACTCTTATTTTGAGGGTAGGAGAATGACAGAAAGAAGCATAGATTATTGAACATTCTAATAGACATTTTGACTTTTCTCAAGATTTTATCCAGAAAAGGTATTTATTTAAATGTATCAATGAAACCCCCAAGACAGTACCTGAGATTTCCTAGTTGATGAGCAGGGTTTAGAGGAGATAGAAAGCCCTGTAGAGCATCCATGAAATCTGGTCGCCTCATTTGCTCAACTAAAAACTTCATCTGTACCTGATTTAAAAAAAGGATAGTAACAGTAAGAAACTGACTTAATAAAAGGTAAAACTACTGCTAATCTCTTTTACACATGAGAACCTCAGTACTGTACAGTCTCTGAATCTACATCCTAGACTGGCTGCCTTCTAATTAAGAGGGTTTCTACAACATAGAGCAGCAACACTCAGAGACAGAAGCAAGACTGGCAGCACTGTGTACCCTTTCCTGTAAGAAGATGAAATCTACTTGGTGATAGTAGCAATGCTTTTGGCTGTAGAGCAGGGCTAGTCAATTATGGCCGGCAGGTCAGCTGCCAGTTTTTGTAAGTCAAGTTGTATTAGAATACAGCTATACCCATTCATTACACATTGGCTACTTTTACGAGAATAGCAAGAGTTGAATAGTTAAGACAGAGACCACATGGGCCTGCAAAGTCTAAAACAGTTACTATCTGGCCCTTTAAGAAAATTTGCTGATCTGTGTTCTAGAGGAAAAACTAAGGAGACCATGTTGTATTAGCTTAATAACCTTACTTTTAGGCTTTTAAGAAAACACAGCATTCATACTCTCATTGTTAAGTAAAAGTGGTCTAGTGAGGCTAAAAGAAATTGTTGGGAAAAGGACTTATAAAAACATTTGTTACATGGAGTCTCATAGTATATTCAGGTTTTAGTTGTGGCTACAAAACAATATCCCTTTTTAATCAATTCAAATCAGAGCCCAGACTGCTGAATTATCACACAATAGCTGGGATTTTATTTTAGGAAACCTTCACCTTTTGAAAATATAAAATGTGAGTAGGGGGAAAAAGTGGTTAGGAGTCAGGAATTAATAATAAATTAATTTTCATGTTGGAATTTAAATAATAAGGTTTATTTTTCTTCTTGTTATATATAAATGAACAGTTAGAAAATCTAGTCATCACTGACTAGATAGCTCTTGTTCATGTAAAGGCATTTCTATCACTGACAACTTTAATAGCACAGTGCTTCATGTATTTTATCACTCATTGTTACGACAAAACACAAAGCCACTCAAAGTAACTGCTCTTGTTTCTATGACTGCAATCTTGGTTCCCTATCAAAATCTCATTTAAGCCAATAATGATCTGAGTAATGAATTTCATGTTCCTAATTAATCCACTGTATTATAGCCAATTTGTGACATTAAAACTCCAGCTTAGAAGAAATGCCTATACAGATGGTCTCCAGCTTAATGATTTTTCAACTTTGTGATGGTGTGAAAGCAACATGCATTCAGTAGAAATTATACCTCAAATTTTGAACTTTTATCTCTTCCTACGCTAGTGATATGCAACACAGTATTTTCTTGAGATGCTGGGTAGCAGCAGCCAGCTGCAGCTCCCAGTCAGCCATGCAGTCATGAGGGTGATCGACCAATACTCTACAGTGTACTGTGTGGCCAGCATATTTTGGATACTGTGTTTTGCGTTTTCGCATCCCAACACATCTACAAAATGCCCATTTTTGCCTTTAAGATATTTTCAACTTATGATGTGTTTATCAGGATATAACCCTATTATAAGTCGAGGAACATCTGTATTTACAAATGTATCTAAAATTTAGTTTCTTTTTTCTTAGCTCAGTTACAATATATATATACAATAAATTTTGTTCTTCCAAGGCAATCTAGTCCCTTTTTGCCCACAAATTCCAGTATCAGAAAGAGTACAATTATTTTCTAACATCCTATATTTGAATTTATATATCACACTTCAATAAAATCAACTCACACACTGTATGACATTTACATTAATACAGTAACTTTCTTTTAAATTTTTTTTTTCCTTCAAGTACTAGTAATGAAAATGTTGGAAAAATTCATTCAGTACTGCTAACTTACATTCTGTGTCCTTTGGGGACTCACTAATAAACGATTTTTTTTTGTTTTCATTTCACTAGAGGTGAGGAATGAGCTTCCTTTTAAGTGTAAGAGGTGGTGAATTTAGGATGTGGTGGATTGGATTGAATAAAGATTAGGGTGTAAGAAAAGGTCATAAAAAAGTTTACATTGGGCTAGACACAGTGGCTCATGCCTGTAATTCCAGCACTTTGGGAGGCTGAGGTAGGCAGACTGCTTGAGTCCAGGAGTTGGAGATCAGCCTGGGCAACAAGGCGAAACGCTGTCTCTACTAAAAATACAAAAATTAGCTGGGAGTGGTGGCATGCTCCTATAGTCCCAGCTACTCGGGAGGCTGAGGTGGGAGGATGGCCTGAACCCAGGAGGACAAGGCTGCAGTGAGCCGAAATTCCATCACTGCATTCCAGGCTGGGCAAAAGAGCCAGACTCTGTCTCAAAAAAAAAAAAAGTTTACGTTATATTTCCTACTCTTAGTTATACTAAGCTAGACTGCAGATGACTAGAGTGTGTGATATATTTACTGAGTGACTCGAAATCCATTTTAAACTTGGAAATGTAAAAACTAACTTCTTTCCACTCATTTTCAGGGTCATTATTGAGAGACAATAAATGACAGAATAAGGAAATAATCGCTGTAAATACTTAGGGACCTGATTAAGAGAAAGGAAGGGAAAGTAAAGGGATCTAGTATTTATTGGGCACTTTCTATGTTCCAAGGATTGTGACAGGTTCTTTGCATAACTCATGTAATTTAATTCTCACAATGGCCTTACGAAGCAGGTACTATTCCCATTTTACAGACAAAGAAAATGAGTCTTGAGAGCCTACATAATGTGTCTAACACTACACAGCTGAGAGGCAGTGGAACTTGGTTCCAAATCCTAATCTGCTTGATTCCAAGGACCATCCATGATCTGTATATACACTGGGCTTCTAAACAACTCTGCCCCACTGCAATGAAAAGAGTCTCAAACACAAACTAGAGTACACACCTTTTGTGTTTCATCCTTTTTCTCCTGTTTGAGAATGTCAGTTAAGTTAATGAGCTTTTCCATTGCCTCGACTTGCCTATTCAGGTGCTTCAAATACATCCCACATGCACGACAATAGGACTCCAAAAGCAGGCCAAACCTCTGGCTAACTGTTTTATTGTGCATCTCAGATCTAAAAGAATCATGCAAAATTAAAAATATATATAATAGTCTTAAATGAGTATACAAATAATCTTTGCTGAACAATTTCAACACTCATTTCCAATAAATGTTACAATCACACTAATAAAATTATTCAAAACCTGTAATTTAGAAGCAAAACCAATATGAGTTTCAGGTAGTTCCTGAATATGTGATTAAATAAACATCTAGTTTTTAGATTTATTTCAACTAGTTTTCATTTACTAATCTCAGTACAAGATATAAAAACACGAAAAAAGGAAATTGAGCACAAAAATAATCAAATGAAGAGGGAGGGAACAAAGCGCTCAATGAATGCTGTTTGATTCTTCTGACACACACCTATGCTTCTTGTTTTCAACTTAACTTCCGGGTTCCAATTTTAAATTTTAACACTTAAAATATCATATTAGATATAAATCTTTCTAAATTTATGCAAGATTATATGGTTTATGATCTGCAACTTTTGACTACTAGATATATCACATTCTACAAAACATTTTTTATTCTTAATTAGCTTGTTTTTCAGTAAGAACCATAGGAGTTTGACATTATTTTTCTGAATTTCAAGGTAAAATATTTTTTTCTTTTTTTTGGGATATTTTAATCCACACACACAGTGAAACCTACAGCAATACTCATCTGGACCTAGAAAATTTTACTTAAGTAGAACAAAAATCTTTAAAAATATTTCAGCTCTCATTCATGACTAAAATTTAGTTCTGAATTTATTACTTTTTAAATTTCAAAGAGCAAAAGTTGAGAAGCTCATCACTGGTACAAAATACTTTTAGTATGGAAAACTCTTCCAGTCAAATATAAACAAAAGTATACAAGTAATACATATTTGTAAATCTATTAAGAAAGCAAGTAATATGTACCTTAAGAATTTAATGGGAAAATAATTAGACTTACTTTAAATGCCAAAAGAAAAAGTGCCCAATCCTTTGATTAGTCAATGCTTTCTTCAGTAAAAATCTCACAAGTAAGTTATCCAAATATTGTTCATATTTTAGGACCTAGGTGATTCAAAAACAAAAAACAAATCAGGGTCAGTTTCTGCATGGCTGAGCTAAAGAAAATTTTTTCAGAAAGAAAGTGGCTATTGCTGGTTATAAATTTTTTTTTTCTAAAGCATAAAACTAGTTGGTGCAGGTTTTTAAAAAGGAAGTTGTATGGATCTAGAATAAATTACTATTTTAATTAAACATTATTTACTATTTTACATTATTTTACCTGTACTAGCTGAATTAAATACTGAGAAAGTTTGTCATCTGTTAAATATTTTTCCAAGCACCGAACAGCAAAACCTCGAACCATAGGATCTGGGTAATTACAGTCCAGAAGTTCCATAGCCTGTTCAGGTTTGATTGGAGGCCAGTCTTTTACCAAGCAATACATCTGTGCATGAGAAAGACAATACATCACATTTAAAGGGGAAAGACAGTTGTGAATGAGCCATCTAAAACACTGCCTTAACTTCTGATTCTAAAATTAGTTTAGATAAATAATCTCCTTAGAATTTACAGTTCTAATTAGTTTTATCTGTGGAAATAATGTTAAGGGTATTTTTTCTACACTATATTACTATTATTAGTCTATTTCATTTCCTTTATTTATGCAGACTTTCTGAGAGAAAACAATTTAAGTGACATACCAATTTGTACAACAGTTAGTTATCTAGTATTCTCAAACATACATTTACCTGGGCTACTTCATCTCTAGAATTCCATTTAACAGACAGAAGCAATTTGGGTAGAATTTCGGGGATAGTTACACAATAGTGTCTGTGTGGGAGAAACAAAATAAAAATAAACACTCTTGCATGCTATTCAAAAGGTTTACATGTCTAACTTCTCAATATGCAATCTGTAAGAAGTCCCAAACTTCTTACATTACTAGCCTTTTTAAAATTCAAAGGACATCAGTGTTTAACACTACAGTTGGAAATATATCTACATACATACTTAGGCACAGTTATAATGGCAAAGAACACAAAAGGAAAATGCAAATGGATTATAAAGTACTTAAATTTAGTTAATAGTTAATAATGAATATATGTTATACCACTCTTTATATAGTTCATATTTTTCACCTACTTATGCAACATGAATGAATCATAGAGTCACCACTTCTACTATGGTTACTGGACAAAATTTATGTCTTAATGGACTTTCTGCAGAAATGCACTGCAACTGGTTTATTTAAATATACCAGGATCACCAACAGCAGGGTAGTTTCTTCATAAATGAAAATAAGGCATTATACTATTTGAAGAAACGTAAGAAAAAAGAAAAATGAAAGGGAAACCCTAAAAATTATAATATCTAGACCAACTAAACATATCTAAATTGACCTAAAACTACTCTTTTAAACAATCCTAAAGAAAGTCGTATCAGGAATTCACAGTAAGAAAAAGCATTTAATGTGCCAACTACCAATGTAGTATGATTTTCTACAAATATCAATTTACAGCCATTGTTTTTAAAAAGGCAATGTTTATAGTTTAAAAATCATGTACATTCTGTTTTATCTATTCTAATAGGTATGGTAAAAATATACCGAGATCAGCAAAGTCAGTTATTTTTTCTGCAATAAAGAAAAAGAAACAGAGAATCTCCATTTTAGCACTTACCTGTGGCTCCATAGAAAATCTTTCTCCTGCTCAGTGATTTCAGAGAGAGGATCTCGTGTGGAAATTGCTTTGAGCTGTTCTTTGTCATTTTCTCTTAATTCATTGTCTCTAGCTAGTCTGTTACTCTGTAAAATAAAATGATATCTTATGTAGTTTTTTTTGGTCATATTTTTTCCCCTCTGGATTCACGGATGATTTACAAAAAAAGCAAATAAATTTTCAATAAACTTTACATCACTAATTAACTGTTGTAAAATAATTTATTCTCACTGCAAGACTTTATTTTCAGAGACAGGAAAGAACCAATCTAAGATATAATATTTGTGGAACAAATCCAGTAATTTATTTGGTTAATATTACACCAATCACAGAATAGTAACTGCTGAAGTTAGCCAACAACAAGACCAGATTAGGATACTAGAGGATGGTAGTGAACAATTTACTTTTCCTCCTGACGAGGATCTTGTTAACTTATCTGTGACTGTTTTTGATATAAGAGAGTAAGAAACACTAAAATAATAAAAATGTAAACTCTTTCATGTTCTTTGCCTAAACAGATCCTTATGATCACTGCAAGGCTTTCAAATTTAAAAAGTAGAAATCAGTAAGAAAAAAAGAATGAAAAACACCCCCATTAAAACACTGTATCCTGAATATTAGAAAACTAAAAATAATTTTTTTGTATAATTCCAAGCGATGTATATTCCCTGCAAATTAGATATATTAACTGTATAATGAACAATGAGTACATATTAATGTATTACGCAAAACAAATATAAACCCCTTAGGATGGGTTACAAATATTTCTAAGTGGCTAAAAATGAAAGCAGACATCCATGCCACCCGGTTTGTATGTGTTTATATGCTGTTAACTTATTCAGCAGGATGAAGAAATATTACTGGCACATATTTGTTCAAGTATTTATTAAATATGTACTATGTACCCCTTGTTTTGTTCTTGCTGTTGGGATTACAAAATAGTAAAAGACTCTGCACTAACAGAGCCTCAGTTATAGTGGGAAATCAAATAAATAAAAATATTGGAAAATTGATATAAGGTACTCTGTATGATGTAACAGAGAATGATTGAGAACATAGTATTTGTGATTCAAGTAACAAGAAGGAACCTTTATCCACACTACTTAGGGAAAGACTATTGCAGATGGAGAAAACACTGAAAGCCTTCCTTCCACCCCGGAAATAACTAGTTTGGTGTGAAGGAAGAAAGCCAGTGAGCCTGATGGGCAATAGACAAGGGAGAGAAGAAATGTAAGCTGAATTCAGACCACATAAAATTTGGAGGCCAGTGTAAAAAGTTGGGATTTTATTTTTATTGATAGCTATTTAAAGAATGAATACCATGATTTGATTTGTACTTCATAAATATCATTATGGCTTCTCTGTGAAAGGAGGGAGACCAGTTAGGAGGTTATTGCAATAGTCCAGGAAAGAGAGAATACATACTCAATCCTCGATTTACCAGGAAAAGAAGTTGCTACTGTTTATTTACTTATTTTTATTTGTTTACATTTTAAATGTAAAATAAAGAACAAAGTGATGGGGAAAACAATTTTATTAGACATTTTAATAAGAATTTAAATATATAATAAACCAAATTCTTATCTACATTTTCCTGGTTTTGAAGATAAATATGTCATTGTCAAACTAGAAACTACATTGTCAAAATGCAGTATTTTTGAAAACTCCGACGGCTCATAACTGTTGAAGGAAGGGCCATCTTTTTTTCTCTGTAACTGCAAAACATTTCTACTCTAGAAATACCAATCAGAATGAGTCGCTCAAGGAGTTATTTTATTTCTACATCATCTTTTTCCTTCTAGTCACATTTGTATACACAGCTACTTTCAGCATTTGTCCATTTAAAAACAGTGTATCAGGTAAATTGTTAAAGTAGATTTAGAGGTTCAAGAAAATTTAAAAAAGAAAATTTTGGTGCATATAGTAAAAGATGAAAAGAATATTGTAAAACATGAGGCTGTTCAAGTTCTTGTCACAAAATACTGTGTGATCAAGTCATTCCGGTGGAATGACTAACTGAATGTGAATACAAATTTCCTTTTTGTCTTTAGAAATACTATCAAATTTCCTTTTTGTTATTAGAAATATATTCTTTACTCATCATTATCTTGAGTTTGAGAAGACTTAAGATAACTAAGAGACAGTTTAGGTATTGTCATCTGACATTTCATTTATATAATAAACTTCACCATGATTAGCGTTTAGAGCAGTGGTTATCAACTAGAGTGATTTTATGTCCCCCTGACCTCCCAGGAACCTTGGCTAATGTCTGGAGACATTTTTGATGGCCATAACTTAGCAGGATGGCACTACTGGCCTGCAGTAGGGTAGAGGACAGGGATGCTACATCCTGGATTGCACACACAGGATGGCTCCTACAACAAAGAATTATTTGGTGCAAAATGTCAATAGTGCTGAGGTTGGGAAACTGCTCTAGGCTGCTACTATCTATCTGCATTCATATTATGATTTGTCTAATGCTTGTGAAATATCTTCCTCGATCAGTTTTCATCTGTCATCATTCTAGGTGAAAAGTGAAAAATTCTGATTCTCAAGTGTCCAATGAAAGTCTGAAAGAAACCAACCAAACAAACAAAAAAATTACAAAGACAGTGTCTGCAGATTTCTTCTATACTTCTGGAAAGATGATGCAAGACACTGGGCAATGCAATAAGAAAACTGAAGGATGATGTAATGTGATGATTTACTTCAGTATTTTATCATCCTTCTAGGCTATTCTATCCTTCTTTTATATTTTCATATTGTTTCAGTCTTCTTTTAGCACAGTTAGAAATAATGAATATGGATAAAATAATTTCTAGAATGATGACATAGTAAAATATTTAAGATACAGAAAAACTAAGATCCCATGTCGTATCTTAGATTCACAAGTTTCCAATAGATACAAATTGTAACTGAAAAATAGAAGTTTTATTCTACTATAAAATAAGCAGATTTCTTTTCTTTGAAATAAAAGTTCTTTTAAGAAAGAATAGTCATCAAATATCAATCCTTACAAAGTTAGAATTGTTCAAAAAATAAAGTCATATATTTTAAATTATATATGCAGAAAAGATCATTCATTTTCCAAAAAGTAGTGGTAAACGCCTTATTGAGAACACAGCTATGAATCAATAAATTAGGATTCCTAAGTGCAATATACCAGGTCTTGGTGCTGTTGTTACTGTTAATGGGATACATGTGTTTTGGACTACTTGGCCCAAAATTAATTGGCTGGTTTATCTATAGCCAACAAGGCCAAAGAAAAAGTAATATATTTGGAAACACCCATGAACACAAACATCTTCTCTTGGCATTGACACCTTTGCCCTTGAGAAATCAGGGAGAGTTAATGGTTCTTGAACCTAGTTATACTGTGGTTCCAAAGCTACGGCCAAGATTAGACAACCAGATCAATATTTAAATTCCATCTTATATACACTCTTTCCTGGGGAACCTGGGATAACGTGGTGAAGACCTGCTATTTTCTCTGCTTCCAAGCTCAACTAACAATGTATTTATGCAGGCGTACCCTGTATTATTGTGCTTTGCTTTACTATACCTCACAGATACTGCATTTCCAACAAACTGAAGGTTTGTGGTGGTATCCCTACATAAAGCAAGTCTCCTGGCACTGTTTTTCCAAATGCATGTGCTCATTTTTTATCTCTGTGTCACATTTTGGTAATTCTTATAATATTTTAAACTTTTCATTATTATTATACATTATGATGATCTGTGATCAAAGATCTTTGATACAACTGGGGGCACTATGAGCCAATTAAGATGGTGAACTTATTCGATAGGTGTTGTATGTTCCAACTTCTTCACCAACCAACCCTTGCTCTCTTTCCCCCTCCTCTCAGGACTCTCTAGTCCCTTAGACACAACAATATTGAAATTTGGCCAATTAATAACCCTACAATGGCCTCTAAGTGTTCAAGTGAAAGGAAGAGTGCTCTGTCTCTTGCTTCACATCAAAAGCTAGAAATGATTAAGCTTTGTGAGAAATGCATGTCAAAAGCCATACAGGCCAAAGGCTAGGCCTCTGGTGCCAAACAGCCAAGTTGTGAATGCAAAGGAAAAGTTCCTGAAGAAAACTAAAAGTGCTACTTCAGTGAATGAAGTATAAGAAAACAAAACAGCCTTAATGCTGAAATGGAGAAAGTTTTAGTGGTCTAGATAGAAGATCAAACCAGCCACAACTTTTCCTTAAGTCAAAGCCTAATCCAGAGCAAGGACATAACTCTTTTCAATTCTATGAATATTGAGAGAGGCAAAGACGCAGCAGAGGAGAAGTTTGAAGCTAGCAGAGGTTGGTTTAAGAGGTTTAAAAAAGAAGCTGTGAAGCAGCAAGTGCTGATGGAGAAGCTGCTGCAAGTTCTCCAGAAGATCTAGCCAAGATAACTGATGAAGGTGGCTACACTAAGCAAGATTTTCAATGTAAACAAAACAGTCTTATAATGGAAGAAGATGCCATCTAGGACTTTCACAGCTATAGAACAGAAGTTAATGCCTGGCTTCAAAGCTTCGGGCTGACTCTCTTGTTAGGAGCTAATGCAGCTGGTTAACTGCAATGGCAGGTTTTGAGAGGACTGACTCCAAATCTGAAAGAAGTTCTATTGTAGGTAAAATGCTATCAAATAGCATCACATGCTGCAGAGAAATCTTTCATGAAAGGAAGGGTCAATCAATGTGGCAAACTTCATTGTCATCTTAAAGAAATTGCTGTAGCCAGTCTAACATTACCTCAGCAACCACCAGCTTGATGAGTCAGCAGCCATCAACACTGAGGCAAGACCCTCCACCAGCAAAAAAATCACAACTTGCTGAAGGCTTGGATGATCATCAGCATTTTTTAGCAGTATTTTTAAAGTATGTACATTGTTGTGTTAGACATAAAGCTATCACACGCTTTACAGATGACAGTATAATGTGAACAGAACTTTTATATGCACTGGGAAACCAAAACATTTGTGACTCTATTGTGATTTTTGCTTTAGTACAGTGGTCTAGAATCAAACTCACAATACCTCAGAAGTATAGCTGTACTTCAGTCTCAACTTCAAGGTGACTATCTCAGAGAGGTCTTTCCTGAACCACATATATATATATTTGCCTTTCCCCACAAATCCTCAGTTAGTTATTCTTAGCTATTGTTTTTCCTTCCTGGCACTTAACATGATTTATACAGCTGACCCTTGGACAATATAGGGGATGGGGCACTGATCTCCTGTACAACTGAAAATCCATATATAAATTTGACTCCCCAAAAACTTAACTACAAATGCCTACTGTAGACTGGAAGTCTTAACAGAAACATAAACAGTTGATTAACACTTACTTGGTATATATGTACTATACACTATATTCTTGGAATAGAGTAAGACAGTGAAAAGAAAACGCCATTAAGAAAATCATAAGGAAGGGAAAATTCATTTATAATACTATACTGTGTTTATTGATACTGTGTATTTATGTTGTCTTTTGGCCGGGCATGATGGCTCACACCTGTAATCCTAGCACTTTGGGAGCTAGCGGAGAGAGGATCACTTGAGCTCAGGAGTTTGAGAACAGTCCAAGCAACATAGTGAGACCCCATCTCTCTCTCTCCTGTTTTTTGAGACGGAGTCTCACTCTGTTGCCCAGGCTGGAGTACAGTGGCGCAATCTCGGTTCACTGCAACGTTTGCCTCCCAGGTTCAAGCGATTCTCCTGCCTTGGCCTCCCGAATAGCTAACAGACATATGCCACAACGCCTGGCTAATTTTTGTATTTTTAGTAGAGATGGGGTTTCACCATATTGGCCAGGCTGGTCTTGAACTCCTGACCTCGTGATCCACCTGCCTCGGCCTCC
>NW_012118155.1:1512143-1519592 GCF_000951035.1 Colobus angolensis palliatus | reverse complement strand
GCCTGTAATCCCAGCTACTCAGGAGGCTGAGGCAGGAGAATTGCTTGAACCCGGGAGGCGGAGGTTGCAGTGAGCCAAGATCGCTCCATTGCACTCTAGCCTGAGCAACAAGAGCAAAACTCCATCTCAACAAAACAAAAACAAACAAACAAAAGTTTATGTTGTCTGTTTACAAGATGCGTTGTCTGTCTGAAATAAGGGCAACTGCAACTGCAGACCTCAATATATGGTATACATCAAGCAATTCAACTTTTTGCTTGTAATGTCATGACTTTTCTCTGCTTCTTGAGAGCACCTCCAGCATCACTAGAGGCTCTCCTTACAGGCCTCATAGTGTTATTCAGTGTTCACGGTATTGCACTAACCATGACGAAAAATATCCAAGAACTGAGAGAGATCACTTTTTACTGCAATAAACAATTTACTGAAGTGATGAAGTGCTCATGTAGAGATGATCAGCATTACACAGCATTTCTGTTTGTTTTGTTTTGTTTTGTTTTTTCAGACAGAGTCTTGCTCTGTCACCCAGGCTGGAATGCAATGGCGTGATCTCGACTCACTGCAACCTCTGCCTCCCCGGTTCAAGCGATTCTCCTAACTTAGCCTCCCAAGTAGCTGGGATTACAGACACATGCCACCACACCTGGCTTTTTGTATTTTCAGTAGAGACGGGATTTCACCATGTTGGCCAGGCTGATCTTGAACTCCTGACCTCAGGTGATTCACCTCGGTCTCCCAAAGTGATGGGATTATAGGCATGAGCCACTGTGCCCAGCCTACATAGCATTTTAAGTGTATATCTGCAACGCTTGAGCTTACTACAATAGCAACAGAAGGTGGCTATGAAATTATTACAGTAGTACAGTATGTACTACAGTTAATTTTATGCAGATACAATTTGATACTGCATCTTTATGTATTCTGCATTTCTCTTGACTATGAGTGGTACCATGTATGGTCTGTGTTTGTGTGTGTACGTTTTGATAAATTTTAACTTTTTATAATAGATTTGTGTATATTTTATGGTCGCAAATGATAAAATAGACTTGTATCTACATATATTTTATGGATTAATGACATACCTAACTTCAGTTTTTTTGATACTTCTAGGCTATGTAGTTTGTCTCCAAGTATTTTCAAATTGTCACAAATCTCCAAAAAATTTTCCAATGTATTTATTGAAAAAAATCCACATATAAGTACATCAGTGTAGTTCAAATCCACGCTGTTCAAGGGTCAACTGTAATGTTATATTTCTGCTTCTATCTGCTTAATATCTATTTTCACCATTAGAGTGCATACCCAATGAAAGTCTGTTTAGTTCATGACTTTATTAACCTAGTGCCTTTCCCAGTGCTTTACACATAGTTGGCACTCAATAAATATTTGTTAAATGAATGAAGGCAAGCCAGGGCTTTAAAAAAGCAGAGTTGCAGTAAAAATATTAGCATACAGAGAACTTAATTCTATTGCAGTATTGGTCCTAGAGCTCACAGTATCTATGCCAGTAAAATACATGAATCCTTTTCCATAAAGAAAGTATGTACCTAAATCCACAGATTATGACTGACACTTAATAAACTCAGTGATTTGCCTTACCAGTCCTGCGTGGGAATAGCTAAATCCTGCTTCTCGGGACACAGACCAATTGGCATGCTCTTCAATCACTGACATATCTGGGAACTTTACCACACTGCTGAACCAGTCAAACTCCAACTCTAAGCATGGAGTTTCCTAAGAGATGGAAGAAAAGCTATTATATATACATAAGAGAGAAGGCTTGAATGCCACTATAGTCAATATAAATTAGACTGTCATCTAATTTATGACAATAAAAACCTTACTTTATTTGGATTTGATCCAGTAACACCAATAGGGTTCAGCAAATCTTCTAATCCATGAGGTACTGGCCAAAGATTCAAAGCCATTTTTCCAGATACTAGAGTGTCTGTGTAATCAAACAAGTTTATATTTCCCCATGCCAATGGACAGTGTTCCTTAAAAAACAAAGAAAAATACTCACTAGTCTAAATTATAAAACACATTTCAAAACACTTTTCTTCGCCAGAAAGGAAAATTCAACAATCATCTCTATAATAATGGGAATATAATACCTAAAAAAAATTGATTTTTCAAAGCTTAAGCCCGTTCTTTCCTTTTTCCCCATTTGAAATTACATGTATTTGAATTATAAATAGAAAATATGAACCAAAGCAAGCATGAGATATTTGCATGCAATGCCTGTTATATAGTCACTTTGCATTTTTAAAAATGGTATCAATAAGAACTCAAAACACATTCATCATAAATAAATTCCTGAAGCTCTCCCAAGGTATTCTTCTATATTTATTAAAAATTTAAAAACAGGTTTGATTTATTAATATTTTCTTACATAAAAAATAACATCCATTTTGTCAAAAAATTCAATCAGCGGTATAATCAGGAGTTTTTAAAGGTAAACATAATTCATGGGAAGGGCAACATCACACACCGGGACCTGTCGTGGGGTAAGGGGAGCGGGGAGGGATAGTATTAGGAGATATACCTAATGGAAATGACAAGTTAATGGGTGCGGCACACCAACATGGCACATGTATACATATGTAACAAACCTGCACGTTGTACGCATGTACCCTAGAACTTAAAGTATAATAAAAAAAAGAAAAAAAAAGATTTACTTTATTTATACGTGTTTTATTTGTCAAATAAACATCTATCTTTACCTAAAAAAATAAATAAATAAATAAAGATAAAAGTAAACATAATTGTTCCTTTTGAAATACTTTACCTCTTTAGCACCCTTTCGGCCTTTAACAGAGCAAATGGAAAGGCAAAGTCGAGCAGCACGAGGAAGGTCAGGAATGTATATATCATAATTCAGCCATTCATTCCACCTATGTAAAATTTTAAAGAAAAAATAATGTATCAAAAAAAGTCTTCATCCAAAGTATATAAAATGACTCCTACAAATTATCAAGAAAAAGATCAACAAATGAAAAACAGGCAAGAGACTGTTTGGAAAGGCACTTTATAAGATCATATTCAAATAGTTAAACATGCAAAGGGAATCATTATTAGTCATACAGAAAATGAAAATTAAAATCTTATGGAGATATCACTATACATAAGAATGGCTAAACTATAAAGACTGATGATGCCAAGGGATGGTAAGGTCATGCAGCAATAGGAAATCTCATACACTTAGAGTATGGGGGTATAATTTGTTACAACCAATTTGGAAAGCATAATCAAATAAAAGTGCGCATATGTATTCCCTGTGACCCAGCTCCAATTCTAGGAATAAAACCACAGAAATGTATGCATTTGTTAAAAGCAGAAGACATGGGTATTGATTTACTTTGTGACTGAGCTATACAATTATGGTTTGTATACTTTTATGCATGTGTGCTACATATGTCACTAAAAAACTTATTTATATTTATAATATATATTTATATTATATAATATATACATAATATAAATACATATTATGTATATTTATTATTTATATATATAATTTTGCTCATAAAAGTCAAATAGAAAAGGAAAACTAAACAAGGTAAAATGAGATTTCCTATTATGATTATATTTAGTTACTTTCATACATAATATAGTTTTATCCAAAGGAATCCACTAATCTAAATAAATCAGTAGGTAAATAAAGTGATGGATACATAAAGTATTTGAATTGAAGAATAATTATTTTATAAAAGGTAATAAAACTTCACATTCATAAGGGAAGAATAAAACACTGCTACAAAAAGTGAACAAGATAAAAAAATTATTCAAATTTTAATGACAAATTTCCTCAATTTACTGGGTGCTACATGTGAAATTATGTCTGTCTTTGGTGAACATATTTGTAAAGAACCACATACAATAAACAGTTTTGTATTTTAAAATAAAATTATAATAACGAATAGAGTATGGGCTCAGAAATCAGACTGGAGTAGAATCTTATTTCCCCTTTTTCACTAACTATGTGACCCTTGCTTTGTCTTTTGCCTCCTCTATGAAATGGGACTAATAATAGTACCTACCCTCATAAGGCTGATAAGTATCTCATAAAATTAAATGAGATAACACAAGCAAAGGAATTAGAATAGCAATTGGCCCATGATAGAAGCTCATATGTTAGACAGTAACTTTAAAAACTTTTCAAATGTCTTCTTTATCATTCTGGTGTAATCTTGATTATAAATAAAATAATTTTTAATCAACAATAAAACAGTATAAAAATTCTATTTTTAATTAGCCAAACTAAGTAATAAACTTCATCAGTAAAGTAAGTTCCATTTATTCTAGTATTTTTGCTCAAGTATGGACAAAGATTATTTAAAATATGGTCTATTTATAGAAAGAAGACATATTTAAAATGGGGAAATCTGGCAAGAATTCTAAAAGTAAAAGAAACAACAAATGTTATTATTATTATTATTTTTTAGAGATAGGGTATTATGTGCCCAGGCTGAAGTGCAGTGGCTATTCACAGGCATGACACAGTGCATTACAGCTTCGAACTCCTGGGCTCAAGCGATCCTTGCCTCAGCCACCCTTAGCCTCCTGAGTAGCTGGGATTTCAGATGCATACTACCATGCCCAGTAATAAATATAATTGTAGAAACACATAGAGAAAAATGTTATGGGACTTAAGTCCACAATGATTTAGAAAAAATTAGGCCGGGTGCGGTGGTTCACACTGGTAATCCCAGCACTTTGGGAGGCCAAGATGGGCGGATCACCTGAGGTCAGGAGTTCAAAACCAGCCTGGCCAATATGGTGAAGCCCCATCGGTACTAAAAATGCAAACATTAGCTGGGCATGGTGGTGGGCGCCTGTAATCCCAGCTACTCAGGAGGCTGAGGGAGAGGTTGCAGTGAGCCGAGTTTGTGCCATGCACTCCAGCCTGGGTGATAGAGCAAGACTCTGTCTTAAAAAAAAAAAAGAAAAATTAAAGATACAACTACTTAAATGTACCAGACTTTTTATTACTCCTAAATCTTTAGAAGTGCTCATAAATTAATAATAAGTGTTCTATACTCTTTCTAAGAGAGCAAGAGAGCCATGTCCTACCAATCTACTTGTTCAGCCCTATGCTAACAAAATAAAGCACGTTTCTCTTTTCTTCTAAAGTTCATTCATCCCACAACACACAAACACACACACATATACACACGCTCAATTAAGTTCTTTGTTTCTAGAAAATGGTTGTGTGCATGTATATAGTCCAAATTGATTCTGATTTTGGGAGATACTCATAACACGAAGAAATCATAAAGCATCTAATTTAGCATAAAGGAAGCAGATTTGAAACAAATAGTAAGAATTTTTAAAATCTACTTTTCTATCTTTTTAATAACTTCATATTCACTTATCTGATTTTTTGTTTTTGTAAGCACAGAAAAGTTTAAGAAGTTTACTTAAATTTTCACACTACTACCATATATACTTCACCTTTTAGACTACAGAATGCTTAAAGAAAAGACAAATATAGACCTTTCTAAATAGCTATTTTACTAAAATTTCAACATTTTAATCATATATTATTAAATACATTTATCTTTTACTTTTTTTTTTTGAGTCAGGGTATCACTCTGCCCCCTAGACTGGACTGCAGTAGTACGATCATGGCTCACTGCAGTCTCAACCTCCCTGGGCTCAGGTGATCCTCCCACCTCACCCTCCTGGGTAGCTGGGACTATAGTTACACACACCACCATCCCAGGCTAATTTTTTGTATTTTTGGTAGACTGTGTTTTGCCATGTAGCCCAGGGTGGTCTCAAACTCCTGGGCTCAAATGATCCATCTGCCTTGGCCTCCCAAAGTGTTGGGACTATAGCCATGAGCCACCACGCCCAGCCTACCTTTTACTTTTATAAAGCTAGTTTAACTTTTGGTACTTGAAACAGCTAGCTAGGATAATTCTATCCAGTATTATTCTGGGGTCTTTGCTTGGGGCTTGTTGAACTCCTTGGATTGATTGGTTTATAGTTTTTACCAAATATGGAAAAATTCTGGCTATTATTTTCTAAAATGTTGTTTTTCTTTTCCTCCTACAACCACCCCACTAATCAGTGTGAGGCATACAGTATGAGTGGGATATAAACTCTTGTTTTGGCAAGAATTTAAAAAGATCCTGGCTGGACATGGTGGCTTATGCCTGTAATCCCAGCACTCTGGGAGGCCGAGGTGGGTGGATCACCTGAGGTCAGAAGTTCAAGACCAGCCTGGCCAACATGGTGAAACCCCTCTCCACTGAAAATACAAAAAATTAGCTGGGCGCAGTGGCACGTGCCTGTAGTCCCAACTGCTCAGGAGACCGAGGCAAGAGAACTGCTGAAACATGACTGTACTCCAGGCTGGGCCACAGAGTGAGACTTCGACTCAAAAAAAAAAAATCCTAAAGTTGTTTGCTGTCACAATCTCATTTCTGACCTGAATGATATGCTTTTTGACCTACAATGGTTTATGTAGGCTGAGGAACTATCTTCCTTCCGTGTGGCAGACATGGCTACCATCTCTTTGAACTTTACGTAGGCTCTAGAAGGGTGGCAATCTTTAGCAACAAGACCGGAACTTTTTCTTGAATGTCTCAGAACTCAGTCTAACTTCATTATGAGATTTACTTCAGGAGGAGTCACTAGTTAGCTCTATTGTTATTTTATTATAAAGTCCAATAACAATTTGAGTTCTCTTGAAATATTACTGCTATTATATTCAGGGGTACTCTTATTCCAAAATGATTCTATAGAGAGAAGCAAAGAAATGCAGGATAGTGAGCTATTGGATTATACTACTTTTTATTTCTTCATCACATCCAGGCAGTAGTAATTTAAAATCCTCCCCATAACTCCCTCTCCCCCTAATAAATTAATTTGCTCCCAAAGACCCTTTATTTGAATGTCATAAATATCTATTCTTGGGAGTGATTTGAAGGAAACTGCCTCAGGGCAGTTTGGTTACGGAGTTGTTTGCCAACTCTTACTTCTCCATGTGAATGATGACGGAGACAGGAAAAGAACAAAATGCTAGGTTTTTAATCTAATGTGGGGAATCATTAGCATAAAACTGTAACCGTACTCTGCTCTCTCTGTTACAATGAAAAGAGACAATCAGAAACTATTCTGAAAAAACTTTAGACAGAATCAATAAAATAATCCTGTGACTGATACCCATTTGACAGAAAGTCTTGCTGGTCTGTATATACATTTCTGGTTAATTTATTAAAATATAGCTTGTATAAAGCTAATGATGAAGTATAAAAAAAATACTTTTTTTTTTTTTGAGATCAGATCTCACTAAGGCTGGAATGCAGTGGCACGATCATAGCTGACTGCAGCCTGGAACTCCCAGGCTCAAGCAATTCTCCTGTCTCAGCCTCCCTAATTCCCTAATGGCTGGGACTACAGGCACGTGCCATTGTGCCTATTTTTTTTTTTTTTTTTTTT
>NW_012118155.1:1511820-1512083 GCF_000951035.1 Colobus angolensis palliatus | reverse complement strand
TTTTTGAAATGGAGTCTCGCTCTGTTGCCCAGGCTGGAGTGCAGTGGTGCGATCTCAGCTCACAGCAACCTCAGCCTCCCAGGTTCAAGAGATTCTTCTGCCTCCGTCTCCCGAGTAGATGGGATTACAGGCACCTGCGACCCTCTCGCTAATTTTTAAAATTTTCAGTAGAGTTGGGGTTTCACCATCTTGGCCAGGCTGGTCTCAAACTCCTGACCTTGTGATTCACCCACCTCAGCATCCCAAAGTACTGGGATTACAGG
>NW_012118155.1:1490089-1511007 GCF_000951035.1 Colobus angolensis palliatus | reverse complement strand
TAGCCAGGATGGTCTCAATCTCCTGACCTCGTGATCCACCCGTCTCGGCCTCCCAAAGTGCTGGGATTACAGGCTTGAGCCACCGTGCCTGGCCTGCCTAGCTAATTTTTAAGAAAAAGTTTTTGTAGAGATGGGGTCTTGCTTTGTTGCCCAGGCTGGTCTAAAAAAATATACTGCTTTTATTGATCACACTGCTAAACACTAATATAACCTTTGGTAATATAAGTCTATATACTTCCTCACCTGGGATTGGAACAAGGTACTCTTTGAGTGTTCACATTGTCACATAAGGGTTCTCCTCCATGGTAGATACCTGTTCGAACATAGATCTAAAAGAAAAAAGTATGTATTTACTAATGTATACACTCAACATACACATATGCACACACTAGATAGACTCAAATATAAAACCACGGAATTTTTGTTCAGATATAGCTTGGTTCTTCTTTTCTTCACATATATAATAAGTTAATACTGATGTAGAGTCTTCACCAAAATTAGTTGCTGCTTTCATCCACTAATAACAATGGAGACATCACACTACTAAAACATAAATATAGGCCCACAATCCCTTTAAGGCAGGTATGTAATTCAGAGTTTCCATATTTTAGAAAGCTAAATTAGTAAACATACTTACTAAATACTACTTCCTTAGCTGATGAAGCAGTACCTCATAAAGACATTAATATTTCTTTAATAAGATACATGAATATTTATACTAAGTGGGGTTAATAAAGATTATAAAAACCCTCACTTAAGGTTGGTTACGGTCTTTCTGCCAAACGAATTTCATAGAACTTTTGATTTTAAGAGCTAGAATTGTGAATATTAGAATTATTAACAAAGGACTGTGAGCTGTATAATAGCTAAGGTAGATGGAAGCTCAAGTAAAATTCATGATATATTTTTACATTCGGAGATTTGGGTGTTCTCCTAACCATCTGAAAACATACTACAGGTCAACAGATTACTGCATAGTTCAAGAAAAAGGTTATATAAAATAAATTCTATAAAATAATAAGCATTAGCATTTGACTTTACCTTATCAATGTCTCGAATATTTACATTCACATAGGTTGCACAAAGAATTTTTATTCTGAGTGCACTATTTATAACCCAAAGGGATTTTGTAGATGTTTCTCCATTCATATATGGTGTAGCTGTGGAAATGCGTCTGGAATAAGATGGCATTGTAAAACAGTCCATTGGCAGTTGAGAATAAAGGCTTTCTTTAGCCATCAACATCAAATTGGGCATCCTCCCAAGCATTATACAGCTTCTTATATACTGTAAGAGATTAAGGGGGCGAGCCATTTCCTGTAAGGTTTTTCATTTTAAAAGTAACATGTAAGAGTATTATGAGAATGTACATATTAATCTGCAAAGGCGATAAACATTATAGACCACATTTATTAGTAGTTGCTATAACATTTAAAATACTAACATTTAGGATTTAGGTTGAAGCACAAGATCAACCAAACACTTCTGAATATAAATTGCATAAAGAAAAAAATTAAGGTCAACTTTTGAAACTATAGTTCTACCCTTAACTGGAGGCCAAAAAAGGAATTAAAAACAAGGATCACGGGATACTCATTATGAAAACATTGTATTTGGTAACAGAAAAGCAGTATCACTTAGGACACCTCTGTCATTCAATCTATTAAGTCATATTGATGTCCCACCCAAAGGCTGCTGTTCACTTGCTTTTTTGTCCAAACGTACTGAGAAACGTTAGTTTTGCTAAAATTAAAACAAAAAAACACAAATAGTGGAGACCAGTAATATTATGGATAAATATTTACAAAAAATACTAAATACACTGGTCTGAATTTTGAAATGGTAGTTAGGATAGAGATTCTTAATATAAAGGTTACTGTATACACATTATTTTCCTACCCATAAGCCCCACTAGACAATAAGCAACCTGAAGGTCAGGACCAAGTTTTATTTGGTATTGTAAATTAGTACTTGACATATGCTTGGCACAAAATAGTTGCTTCTTATAGGTATTTATTTAATAAATAGAAAAAGAGAGTAGGAAAGTACCAATAGTATATCTTAACAGTAGGTCATGGATTTTTTGAAATGTCTCTTTCAATCCATTCCAGGGCCATTGGTTGGAGGGGATAAAAATCACGAAATAGGCTGGGCACAATGGCTCATGCCTATAATCCAAGCACTGTGGGAGGCCGAGGTGGGAGGACTGTTTGCGTCCAGAATTCAAGACCAACCTGGGCAATATAATGAGACTTTGTCTCTAAAAAAAAAAAAAAAAAATTAGCTGGGCATCGTGGCACATGCATGTGGTCCCAGCCACTTAGGAGGCTGAGGTGAGAGGATTGCTTGAGCCTGGGAGGTTGATGCTGCAGTGAGCCATGATCATACCACTGCATTCCAGTCTGAGAGGCAAAGCGAGACCCTGTCTCAAAAAACAAACAAACAACAACAACAACAACACTCATGAAATAGCTATATTTAGGAGCTAGAGTAACTGCCAACATTTTCAGCCTCTCAAATGAATTAATCACAGAATTAAAAGAATAAACTTACAAATGGTATTTACTAATATTACTTATCAATAAGTATATTCTAAAAATACAGATACTTGGTTGGGCACGGTGACTCATGCCTGTAATCCCAGCACTTTGGGAGGCCAAAGCGGGTGCATCATGAGGTCAGGAGATCAAGACCATCCTAGATAACACGGTGCAAACCCTGTCTCTACTAAAAATACAAAAAATTAACCAGGTGTGGTGGTGCGTGCCTGTAGTCCCAACTACTCGGGGGGCTGAGGCAGGAGAATGGTGTGAACCTGGAAGGCAGAGCTTGCAGTGAGCCAAGATCATGCCACTGCACTCCAGCCTGGGCGACAGAGTGAGACTCCATCCCCGCCTCAAAAAAAAAAAAAAAAAAAAAAAAGATACTCATCCTCAATGTGATTACTTTTTAAAATAAAAATTAATATTTTGAAACTTGTTACTCACCTTATACTGACTCAGAGGATATTTTTCTAGGAAGTATTCATCACATCCACACACTTTTAAAATATACTTGCCCTGATATTCTAAAACACAGAGTTTCAGCTGTTCAGAGGATAGCAACATACTTCGAGTTTTTTTCCTGATTGCTTCAGCAATTACTTGTTCTGGTACACAGTCATGGTTGATTTTCAGAGTATACTTCTGCTTGTCATTATTTGGAGAAACTATTACCCAAATCACCACTATTATTTGCCCTATAACAGGAAAACATTATTAGATGCAATCACCATATCTCTTTCATTTTTCAAGGGAAAAATTTCAACAAGTGTGCACTATCATTACTTTATCCATATCAGAAATGCTTTTTAATCAGCCCAATTAAAACTAGGTAAATATCAGTAGAAATAGAAAATGTTCATATCTGAGTGGGCTGCCAGACCATTCCCAACTCTCATGTTTTATGACAAGCACACAAAACTGTGACAAGTGGGTCACAAGTATCTGAGACCAAACTAATTTCCATTCTAAACTATATGACATTACTGCATGGGTACCGCCCCCTATGAACAGTGATTCATGATGGTATCAAAGGTTCGACAGTGCCTAAGGTGAGAGTTTCTGGTAACCATGGGAAGTAAACAAAGAACCAATGGAGGCTTAAAGATGTTAAATTAGAATGACAGAAAATGTGAGGGAGGAAAGGTAAGAAAATTAAGAGGCGAGAGGAAATGGATTGTCTAATTTTCTCCTTTTAAGATTAACTAAGCCAAGAGGACAAAAAAAAGAAAAAAGAAAGATGGAGAAAATGGGAGGACAAACTATGTAGAGAGGCTTGGGTGTTCACAGTAAATTTCTTTCAAGTTGTCTATATGTTGAAAATTTTTCACAAGAAATGCTGGTGAAATTGAAAAAAGCATTTCACTTAAAAATATATGCTAGAATAGATTTTTGAAAGATCTTATGTTGCATTAAACTACTTTGAAAAATACGGATAAAATAGTAATAAGATGTCTTAACTTAGTCTACTGACAGGATTTGATATTTAATAGTGCGTGAGAGTTAACTCAAATTGATAATTTTACTTTGTTACCCTGAAAAATACATTTATCTGATACAATGACATGTATTTCGAAAACAATATAGTTTATATAGTTTCCTGTTCACTTAATTCTAGAAACTGATACATTAAATGTCAAAAATCTACCTATATATTATCACTCATGATCAGAATTACTGCATTTAATATTTAAGAAAATTACTTATTTTTTTCTGGTGTATTTATGATATGTAACAGTAAGAATGTAGAAAGTTTTCCCAAAATTTCATGAAATGTTTCTATTTTTACTTGTTTTTATTTATGAAAAGATAATCAGCTCTAATTGTGAATCCTAAAAAATAGTAAATTTCAAACTCATATTTCTTCCGCTTTATAGACAATTTACCAAGAAATCAGTATCATATTCATACAAAAATTCAACCAATAAATATTGATTGTACACAATTTGTATTTAGCATTCAACTATGTCTTGTCAGTATAAGCAGTCCCTGCCTTCAAGCAGCTTACTATCTAGCTGGAAAAAAAAAAAAACAAAAAAGACTATACAAAGATTTAGGCACAGGCAGAAGACCGCACTATAGTAACAATTAGAGTAGATTAGTCATTTTCTTACCTTTATCTAATTTATTATATATGTGCTTTGGCAATTCTGGTGAAGATTCTACATTTGGAGGATAGACATACATTGCTCTACTATGAGGTGAATTGAGATCCCTAAGATCCACAGCTTCTTTACAAACATTCAGAATATTTCTTCGGAAGTCCTGTACTTCTGGATCTTTAACCATATCAAATTCACACACTGGCATGCCGATAGCAAAACCTTTAATAAAATTACATAAAGAATATAACATTCTATTACATACATAGTATGAACATGTTTTTTTACAAACAGGGAACTCTGTAGATTTGGAAGATCACAATAGAGTAAAAAAAGTACCTCTAGGTGAAAAAAAATTTTGATGAATGCATATATATTAAGAGTTGATAAAGTCCCAAATATTTTTAATACATAAAAAATAATATATTCAGCAATTTAGAGCAAAGGCAGCAAACATTCCTATCAATCATTTTTAAAAGAATAACAAAATTGAGATATAACAAATGTAAGTCATCCCCCAAATGATATTTCTTAAATAAAACCTTATGGAATAATATCAAGGTGTTAAAAATAGTTCCATAGTTCAATACTAAAACATACTTTAGATTTATAATGATTTTTATTTAGAAAGCTATTTAAGATTACGAAGGTATTGGTTTAGACAGAAATTTTTTAGTAAGAGACAACAGTTAAGCTTCATAGTTATTTGCATTTTAGAATAGGATACTGTATCATACCAATTTCTCGATTGAGGATCTTTTCTTCACGGTTGCCTACTGGTTCAATTACTTTTAAAAAGGGTTGAAAAAGCCGAAGGTCACAAAGTCGTCTTGTTTCATCAAAAAATTCTTCCCTTTCTGCTTCTTGGGTAACACTTACGAAAATGTAAGAAGATTCATCTTGAAGAAGTTGATGGAGGGGGTATTTTCTTGCTTCTTTAAATAGTTCATGCTTTATGGTTATTAATGTAGCCTCACGGAGGCATTCTAAAGTCACTATCATTCCATTTGGTAGTAAACATTCTACTAGGATTCTTGGGGGCATTAAGTGGATGCCCCACAGTTCACCTGATGATGGTCGTGGAGGCATTGTTCTGATTTTTTGCAGGTTTTACATATAAAACTACTTCAAGGAATTAGATGTATGGTTGTCCCAAAGCAGAAACCTAAATCAAAGAAGGAAAATGTAAGTTAAAAGAGATACAACTACAGAATACATTTATAACATTGCTAAAATGTAAAAACTAATTTTCCATGGTTTGACGTGATTAGGCTAAGAGGTAATAATTCATCTTAAATATTTTAATCGAGACTGTTGCTCTAAATTAGGCTATAAAGAATTTATTTCAGCAGAGATTAGAAAAACCACTTGTATTTAATTAAATTTAATAAAGTCATTTAAGAAAACATTATATATATTTGAGTGGATTTTCTAAGTCAGGTTTCATCAAGCCAGAGATAACGCTATGGGAAGAATGAAAAGTAAGCTGCAATTCAACCCACAATTCCCGTTGCATATCACCTTTATTATTCTCTTCTATCTTATGGACCAACAGAATTTAGGCCAGAAAGAATCTTTTAGATCATGGGTCCACTGCTCTTATTTTAAAATAAGTAAAACCATGCCTAGAGAAGTCAAATCCTTTTCCTTTTTCACTCTCTGCCCTCATTTCACTCTCTGCCTCATGTAATAATGAGAAATTTTATGGCTTAGTCTTTTCTTTCTTAAATCAATCTCTGTAATTTTCCTTTTTCTTTTTGTGTTGATTCTTACCTAGGTGATATCTTAGACATTCTGTTCTTAAAGTATGATTTAGGTGTATATTCACAATATTAGAAAATGTCATCAATGATTTTTCCTTGAAGTATGAGGATGAATTTGTAATGATCTATCTACTTTCTCAAATAACCCAGTCCTAACACTTCTGATTGAAATGAATCTACACATAAATAAGATCCATGACTCTCTTTGTCAGTGCCATGTTCCAATCAGTTTGTAATATTTTAAAAACTATTAAGTATTAATTATGAGTTAAAGGCCTTTAATTTTTTAAGACATAAACAAGCTTGGGGGTCTTTTAGAAGATATTATCAAAATCCATAAAACACAAGTTTACTTCTTGCTGTTTATATTTTCTTTTATTCAGTGAGTGAAACTGTAAGAGTATATCAAAAGGCAAAGTGAGAGATACCAAGTAAGAAAAAAAAGAAAGTTAAGCTACAGAAATGAATCAAAAAGGCCTAGATAATCTACTATATTTGATTAGTCTATCAGGAATTGTAGGTAACAGCTATAAATGACACTGTTTGCTTATGCACTAAAAGTGGATTGGTGCTATCCCCAGGACTATGTTGGGTGTGGGAATCAAATGATGAATAAGATAGACATGGCCCTTGCCTTCACAAGACAAAGCAAAGAATATGAAAATTATGTGTATGCTGTGTGTGGGGCAATTACATTCACACTTACAAAACAGAATAAATGCTATCCTGGAGAACTTACAATACAGAATAAATGCTATCCTGGAGAAGTGCCAGGTTCTATAAAAGCACATAACACAGTCATCAGGTTTGGGGTGGGAAGGTTTCCCATAGTAGGTAACATAAACTTAATCCTTTAAAGATAAGCGGCCAGGCGCAGTGGCTCACACCTCTAATTTCAGCACTTTGGGAGGCTGAGGCGGGTGAATCACGAGGTCAGGAGTTCGAGACCAGCCTGACCAACATGGTAAAACCCCATCTCTACTAAAAATACAAAAATTAGCTGCATGTGGCGGCACATGCCTGTAATCCCAGCTACTCAGGAGGCTGAGGCAGGAGAATCGCTTGAACCTGGGAGGCAGAGGTTGCAGTGAACCTAGATCACTCCACTGCACTCCAGTCTAGGTGACGGAGTGAGACTCTATCTCAAAAAAACAAAACAAAACAAAACAAAACAAAACAGATAAGAGTTGAACGAACACAAGAAAGAGGAGAGGAAACCTGCCATCCCTTACTCCTCTCTCCATCTCACACCAATCAACATCTAACCCATCAACAAGCTTCATTAATTCTCTATTCTGTCTACATTCTTTCAAATACCACTCTTTGTGGTATTTGGGCTGGTCATCACTATTTCTTTTCTGGACCACTGCAAAGGCCTAAATGGTCTCCCTGAATCTATGCCTGCCCCCTATAATCCACCTCCACCTCATAGCCAGGGTGACTTAAAGAGAGCGAGAGGGTCTAATTTGATTATACATTTATGCTGTACCAATTCTTGGTTGCAAACAAATAATTATGGTATGCTTCAGAGTTCTAACATATAAAGGATGTGAAGAGTAGGAATAGCAGAAATTTTTAGCCTTTTTCCCACCCACAGAAATACAGAAATTAACTGGAAACAATGAAGAATATAAGAAAATTATTTTTTGATAGTTGAAACTATTTTTCTTCAAACTTATAAAAGAGATCCACTGAACTTATAATATTTAAAATAATTGTCCTATTTCCTACATGTAAAAAATTTCATTGGCTGGTAAAAAGACCAGATGGATCAATCTGTATGAACAATTATAGAAGTGACTTAAATTTTTTTAAATCTACAAAAAATTTGAAGAATGCAAGGGAAAATGCCAAATGACTACTTTTAAATGACATGCCTGCATAAAAAAGTTCAAATGAAAACAAAACCAAAACCACAAGCCACACAAAAACAGCAGCTGTGTTTATGATTTTTCTCTGCTGAATGGCACTGACAGGTCTCTATTATGGAACTACTGGAGCAACTATTTTATATAATAAACAACAGCCCACAGGGAACCCTCATATGTTTCCTAAGTATTACTAAGAAAGAAGCCTAGTTAGTAGACAGATCACTGGTTTTATTCCTTAGTCTACAGTAGTATATTTATGGGTAATTAACTATTAAATACTCAAGACACACCCTTTTCATTAAGAGAATAAACGTGATTATGGTAATAAAACACTTGTTGATCCTGGAAGGCAGGCACGGGTTGACATTCTGGTAGACAGAATGACAGTCTTTTTATTTGTCAGACGGTTATTTGTCTTCTCATGCCAGGCCTTATTCTGTACAAACCATTACCCCCGGGTTCACATAAAGTGTAGAAGTGGCAAATGGAACTAACATTTATTTTTTGAGTATGTACCATGTACTTGAGTGGGCAGTAACTCTATTGGGGAAGATATTATCATTTTACATATGAGAAAACTGAAGATCAGAAGTGAAGTCACTTGCCTCCAATACATGGATTTTGAATCCAGGTCTAGATTATTTTAAAGCCCATACTATAACTATGCTGTTATCTGGGTTTTAGTTATGGCCAGGCAATATTCACCAGTAGTGAATAAGAGAATGAGCTCTAATTTGAATCTACACTAGATTCAAATTTTGGCCCCCTTAGTCACTAGTTGTATGGCCTTGGGTAGTTTAGTTCATCTCACTGAATCTCATTTTTGTTAAATTGGGGTAATAATGGCATCTACTTCATTGAATTGTTGTGAAGATAGATGAGGTGATATATGAAAAATACAGAGGCACAGAGATCAGCACACAGTAAGCACTTAATAAATGTTAAACATTAGCAATAAACTTGTAAAGTATTACCAACATTACCTTTTCAAGCTTATTAGGAATTATACACTGCTGGCACCAGATGGGGTAAGAAAAGGTTTTCGGTTTTTGTTTTTTTTTTTTTAACCAAGAAGGCAAGTAAATAAGGAGCTTCATAAAGAAGTTATGTTTCAAGTGCTAATACCTGAAGGTAGCAAGGCTCACACACAAGCCTGGAAGAGTACCGAGTGGCTCAGATGCCGGTGCTTTCCCAGCTGCTTCCAGTTCCCCAGATTCCCAAGATTCCTATTGAAATGTTATAGCTATCTACAGCTTAGGTGTCGGGAATCCCTTGTTATCTCTCTCTACCCTGTTTTTGTTGAGAAGTACCTGCTTAATGTCAGTCTCAAGGCTAAGTATGGTACAAAAACAAAGGTTAAAAAGATGCTTTCCCTTCTGCAGTTAAGGGCCTCATAGTTTACTGGGGAATGACTTTAACAATGTGATAATTGTTACAAGATAGAATACGAACAATGGAAAAGCCTGAGGAGATTAGGGAAGACTTCAGAGAGGTAAAGTTTCAGTAGAATATTATAGATCAAAAATTTCACAGAGAGGGTATGGCCTGAACGTAAGAGAGCCTATAGAAGGGTGCTCTAGATTGCCACAAGAGAGTGTGTATAAAGTCAGACCATGAAAGAATGCAGCCTGTTCCTAGCAATACAAGCTGTTTTTTATTACTTGAGTCTAAAGTGCATGAACAGGTGGAGTATGTGACAAAGAAGGAGAGGTGAAAGGTAGGTAGGGGCCAGATGTAAAAACATGTTAGAGTTTGAATTTTACATTGTACACTGTTAGTAAAAAGAAGACTCTGGGCTGGGGGCTGTGGCTCACACCTGTAATCCCAGCACTTTGGGAGGCTGAGGCAGTAGGATCGCTTGAACTGAGGAGTTCCAGAGCAGCCTGGGCTCAAGACCCCATCTCTACAAAAAAAAAAAAACAAACAAATTAGCCAGGTGTGGTGGTAGATGCCTATGGTCCCAGGTACTCTGGAGGCTGAGGTGGGAAGATCTGAAGCCTGGGAGGTCAAGGCTGCAGCAAACCATGATGGCGCCACTGCATTCCAGCCTGGGCAAGAACGAGACCCTGTCTCCAAAAAAAAAAAAAAGTCTCAAGTATTTTGAGCTAAAAATGACATGATGCTTTTAAAATGATTTTTAAATTCTCTCAGAGTTCTTTAAAAACTGCTTTTCAAGTGTAGGTTATAATCAAATGAACATTAAAGTGTAAAAATTACATATTCTCAATTGTCTAGAGAAAAATCCCTAAAATTAAGAAATCAGAATATATAACATTTTAAATAAAAGGGCCTTTAGACTACAGAAAAAATTAAATACTGATAAAGAAGATGGAATTATTAAATTTAAAGCAATAGAGGGGGATAAATCACTATAAAATTATGCAATCCTAATGTAGTTTGGAGGTAAATTTAAGGTCACAGAATTAAAAACGTATTTACTAAAAACAAAACACTTTAAAGGTCAAGAAACCAGTCTATTGAGGTTTTGAGTTCAGAATGCCAGGACTAAAGATTCATATGCATATTGACAAATCACTACTATCTGGAAGTCTTAAGAGTAAATAAATTGGTTTTGCTTATCCTAATTTTCTATATATCGAAATACGTTATTTCAGTTTGAAGACTGTTCAAAATAGAGCAGTCCTATTTTCTTAGAAGTGTGTGCATGTGCACCATTCACAATTTACCTTTTTGATGAATTACAGTCATCATAAGCACCAATTACTGGGCTATACTAAAACACAAACAGCAAAGCTCTTCAGGAGTATTGAGAAATTTGGTGGAGAGTTGGGGGTACATTTCTGGTCCTAAAATCAACAACCCCAGGTTGCTGAATGCCTCCCATTTCTTTGTTTTCTATCAGTCAATGGTCACTTCTGAGCGAAGGCCAACCTGCCCGATTATAGTAGCATCTCCTTCTTCTAGTCAGCATTGACATGTGACCACCATTTTACAAAGTATAAACTAAAGGCCAACAGACCAAAGATAATACAAGAGCCTCTGCTGTATGACCTTAAGAGCACAAAATATGTGACAACGGATGCCTCGATCATCAGAGATTTTTGTTTACTTCTTTCTTCTGGTGTTAAAATTACTGTTAAAAGTTACTGTGCTTAGGAAGGAAGTACTTAAACATCTTCAGAAAGCCTGAACCTGTGTTAACTTGTTGGTATGGACTGGGTGTGCATCAGCAGTCCACTTGGGTAGACAGTACTACCCAGCAGAAGTAACGATACCTTTAAGAACAACGTAAGTAGCAGAAATAAAGAGTAAAAAACAGTATCAGATTCTCCATTGTCATTTGACTTTTATACTGGAAAGTTTCTTAATTCATTGGGCAATTCATTATTTTGAACACTTGATGCATACTCTTTCAGACCAAGAAGACAATGACATCTTGACAGCTTGATTTTCAATCCCTAAATTGAAAGCCTTTCTCTATTTACATTAGAATTCTATTTCTAGATTTCATTATTTAAGGCAAGGGTGGTCAAAGTAAGACCCACAGGCCAAATCCAACTCACCACTTGCTTTTGTAAATAAAGTTTTATTGGAACACAGGTAACAAACTGTGTTTACATAATGTCAATAATACTTTCCCACTGCAACAACAGAGTTGAGCAGATGCTATAGAGACCATATGGCCTGCAAAGCCTAAAATATTACTATCTGGCATTTTGCAGAAAAAAACTTTGCTGATCCCTGTAATGTATAAGAATTACCTGGTATCAACTGGATAAGTGCCCAGTGGCTAAGTTATCCCAAGCCCTGCCTCTGCAAACCACAGTCCTTCAGTGTCAACCTAAGTTCTTCAAGCCATTAAGTTAAAATCTTGAAATAGCAAAGTATCTCAGAAGTGATTTAAGTGGGTACTTTCATTGCTAGGAGCTTACTACCTGATAGGAAACTTTTTGTGGAGTAATTCTGAAGTTATCCCTAAACATTGTTCCTCCGAAATTACCTTGTTCATTCCCTCAGTTCTGCTTTCTCTATCTCATCACATACTTGAAAGCTATTAGACTTTCCCCTGGGTCTTTTTTTGCCAATTCCTTCAACCATAATTCAGGCAAGATAGTTTACCATCTCATTTTTGCCATTACTGGATATGCCCTTTTGCTAATATCCATCTCAAAATGTGGCAATGAAAATCTTGTACAATACTCTGGAGTCAGTATTTCCAAGGCAAAGTACAGAAAACTATTACTTGACAATGGATTTCCAGTCTATAAATAGAGCCTAAGATGTTTTCTGGCTTAATTACTTTAAAATATGCAAAAAGTGTATTTTATATATTTCAGTTCAGGTTTCAATTTCAAAAGTGTATTATGTTTAAAATACTTATGTTTTTAGGCTGGGCATGGTGGCTCATGCCTGTAATCCCAGCACTTTGGGAGGCCGAGGGGGGTGGATCACCTGAGGTCAAGAGTTTGAGACCAGCCTGGCCAACATGGTGAAACCCTGTCTCTACTAAAAATACAAAAATTAGCTGGACACGGTGGTGGGTGCCTGTAATCCCAGCTACTTGGGAGGCTGAGGCAGGAGAATTGTTTGAACCTGGGAGGCGGAGGTTGCAGTGAGCCGAGACTGTGCCATTGCACTCTAGCCTGGGCAACAAGAGCGAAACTCCATCTCAAAACAAAACAAAACAAAAAAACCCACCAAATACTTATATTTTTAAAACATCGATATCGTATCTGCATTAAAAAGTCATTAAAAATAAGAAAAAGTTATTTTGAAGCATACCTCAGCACAATGGCACAAGTGGCAGCCCGATCAATGCAAACAGCCACAATTTGCTAAAATAAGCAGCTTGTATTTTCTAGTTATTTATGTTCCACAAATATAGAAGCTGTTTAAATGTTTGCTGAATGACCAACAGTTTGTAAAACAAGTTTTACCCATACTTTTAGATGTATGTTGACAAAACGTTTTCCACTCTCATTCTTAGATAGAGCCAACAAGAAAAAAATAGTTTTGTGGCTAACTCAGTTACATCTCTTTATTTGCTCATGTTAGGGGTCAGGAAACTACACCCCAAAGTATGATGCTTTGACATGATGACTTCTTTGAACTAAAAAAGTAGCAACAGAACCAAGGTCTGACATTCCCCTGTACCTCTGTCTCTCCATCCTCTTCTCTTCCTAAAGTGAAGAAAGGGCTTTCTCTGAAGTTTCCCTTATCAAGAGGGAAGTTTCTCCAGAAGGAATGTAATTGTGAACCCCATCTTCTGGAATCTACATTAACTCCTATCACAGAAGAGGGGACTAGAGGTCTGCACACCCAAGACACCAGGCCCATACAGACTTTTCACCTAGTCTTCTGAGGGCTACTACCTGAGAGACTTGATCCACACAGCAAGACAATTTTTGTTCACAGTGCAGTTCTTCCCCTCACCCTCCAGGAGCCTTAAGCCTTACTTGTTTCTGTAGCTAAAAGTACTATTTAAGCTTCAGCCCTCTGGCCCTTATCTGAGTCTCATACTTTGTAGGACCCCTATGCATATGCATACGATACATTTACATGCCTTTTCTCCTGTTAATCTGTCTACTGTCAAGTTTATTTCTCAGACCCAAATATTGAGCCTCCAGAGGAGAGAGAGAGATGGTTCCTTCACCCCCCTACAACTCATTAACTAGGAGGAAAAAAAAAAAAAAAGCTTTTCTGATTTTTAAATTACCAAATGAATCTTTAGTCTGATTTGGAAAAGAACAAAACTTCCCTCTTCATTTGCTACAGAAACATGATTCAAATCTGGGTTAATAATTTGATGGTCTTATTACTGCAGTTGAAACTTACTTTAAATATTTCTAGAGTCAGTTACTCCCTTTTTAAATGTTACCACAGCCTTTTATATGTATTTCTGTAACTGTACCTCAATATACTCATTAAAATTATCTATAGTTATGTTTGACCTCCTATTAGGCTACGAATTTTTTCAGGATAGGGTCTTTTATGCGGGGGGGGTTGTGGGGGGGGTCACTATAATCCTAGAGCATAGAAGAGCAGGTAGAAAAACTAAATTGTTGAAATTACTCCAGTGAAAATGTAACAAGGGCCTAAACAAAGAGAGATAGCAATAGAAATAGTAAGAAATGGATGGTTCAAAAATCAAAAGCACTCAGAGACTCAAATTTGGATTTGAGGGATAAGAAGCATAATTTTAAACAAATTTCACTATAGTGGAGATGCATGGGAAGCAAGTATCCTTCAGTACAATTTTCTGGACCCCAGTTAGGGCCTCTAAAATTCTCTTCCTCTAAGAGTCACTGAGCTGTTTCTGGAGTGAGTCCAAAGGGACAGCTGTAATATATACTAGCTCTGGAAGGATGCATATTATCCATTTCTTTCAAAGTGCTGTCCTTCACCGACCTTTAAAAGCTGGCCATGAGAAAACAGATTTAACTCACACTTTTAGAGAGACCAAAAGACCTTTACAACTTCAGGGTGGAAAATCAAGTTCTCATCACTAGTATGCAAAAAATTTAAATTCCTTTAGTGAGGAACTGCAATTCATTTTCACTATTAAATTCATATTTACAGTGCTAAGAAACATGTTATAAAAATACATTTCAGAGACTTAATGAATTATATAAGACAAGGGTTTCCTAATACGAGGCCCATGAACGGGTTTAGAGAGGATCTGTGCTGACACATTTTTTTTTAATGACAAATAATTAAGGCTTAGGTGAGTAATATTTATAGCAACGTAGACTTCTGATTATCAGTAAATGTGACCAAGGTGGGTTATCAGTAAATGTGACCAAGGTGGGTTAAAAGAATCCAGTTTGAATAGCAAAATCAAATGGTAAAGAACCATTAATGAAGTATAGATTAACACTTGGATCTTAGATTATTAAAGCATGAATTTTAAATTTCGTATTTTATAAAAAGAAACCATACCAGATACTGAAACGTGTAGTCACTACTTTTCTCAATTTGATTTTTATTTTTTTATTTTTCCTTTTTGTTTTTTTTTTTTGAGATGGAGTCTTGCTCTGTCACCCAGGCTGGAGTGCAGTGGCATGATCTCAGCTCACTGCAACCTGTTTACTGGGTTAGAGCAATTCTCCTGCCTTAGCCTCCCGAGTAGCTGGGACTACAAGTGTGTGCCCATGCCCAGCTACATTTTTTGTATTTTTAGTAGAGACAGGGTTTTGCCATGTTGGCCAGGCTGGTCTCGAACTCCTGACCTCAAGTGATCCGCCTATCTCGTTCTCCCAAAGTGCTGGGATTACAGGTGTGAGCCACTGTGCCCAGCATACTTAAATTTTAAAAATTCAAATTTTAGTGTGCAAAAGGACAAATTAAAGTTTCTTAAAATATAAGCTCAGAATAAAATATAAGCTTAAAATTAAAGCTAAACATTAACAAAGGTGAAGGGAAGATACGATTATGAGAAAAGGTAAATGTACTTAATGTGGAAAATGATATATATTTCATATTATACCATTTAATAGGATACAAATGATTCCACAGTGATAAAGAGTTTTCTACTAAATATTTCTTTTCTTATTTAATTATTTTATTTCTTTCTTTCCTGGGAAGAAGGGAGTCAAGGCAGATTATCACAGTTTCACATAAAAGCAGCAGCAGGTAGTCAGAAGTAAACCGTCATCCTCAGTTCCAATTACCCCAAATCAAGTAACACTGAAAATTCTGTTTACATTTTCACATCAAGAAGACTGTATTTGGTAAATGATGATTTCAAAATACAGAACGAAAAGAATGACTACTATTCCAAATGGAAAAAAATATATTAACATTTGCCTTTGGTTTTCTAGTAGTACAATACTTGGTCTCCAATTCTTTTATTCCTTTTTATTAACCAGCCCACCTTGTGACCAATGGCATGCACTGGTAAGACAGGTGGACAGACTTAGGGGTGTCTCCTGGCCAAAGAAAAGGACAAAAGCTAATCAAACCACAAAGAGAGCCTAACTGGTGACTTGAGCTTGTACACATCTTTAGCAACACCTGTAGCAAATGAATAACCAAGGAACCTGGAAACATTCTGGAAATCTCCAGATTTTTTTTCAGCTATGGTATTATTTAATATACAGTAGCAAAGAGAACAATGTATATTAACACAATCTAGTCCTAAGCAGAAATGGTCCAACCAGTAGTTTCATTTTAGTTGAGATCAGTACACCATCATCCTCAATTCCACTGAACCTAGAGAGAACTCTCCAATTCTTAAGTCTTCCTTGTAGGCTCATTTGAAGGTAGTTTCCTTATTTGCAAAAGGTGAATAAAAACAGCTATCACATAGTAATGTTATAATAATTAAATGAGGGTCGGGCATGGTGGCTCATGCCTATAAACCCAGCACTTTGGGAGGCCAAGGTGGGCAGATCACAAGGTCAGGAGATCGAGACCATCCTGGCCAACATGGTGAAACCCTGTCTCTACTAAAATTACAAAAAATTAGCTGGGTGTGGTGGTGGGTGCCTGTAGTCCCAGCTACTCCGGAGGCTGAGGCAGGAGGATCGCTTGAACCCGGGAGATGGAGGTTGCAGTGAGCCGAGATCGCGCCACTGCACTCCACCCTAGGCGACAGAGCAAGGCTCCATCCCGAAGAAAAATAAACAAAGAATTTAATGAGATAGTATACGCAAAGTCCTCAGCATAGTGCTTGGAACACAGAAATTCAATAAAGGATCCCTCTCTCTTATCTACTGGATCAATGTTATCTAAATGCATGTGTCCATAAAGGGAAAGACACAGAACTTTACTGTTTTAGACTTTTTGTAAAGAGATGGTAGATATTATCTAGTTAGAACTCCTACACTTAGTAAAACACTATTTGGTTCACTGAAGCAACACTTAAAAGAAATTTGGTATCATATAGAAGGTAATTTTTTAAATTCGAAAAAAAAAAACCACTTCCCTTACAAAATGACTATAAAGTAGCATCTTTTACATAAAGAGAGAAACAATCCTAAGGTATTTAAGTTTGGCAGCTGTATTTCCATTTCAGGACCAACTGTATATACTGAAGACAGTGAAAATAGAAGTCTATACACCTGATTGCCTCAATGAAAATTTAACCAATGAGATCAATGAAGAGATCAACCTAGCAAGGAATTGTGGTCTAATATTAAAGGAAATGCAAAATATGGAAGGATTCTTGAAATGTTACTGCAATTTCCTGCTAAGCAAACATTTCAGCTCCTGTGGAATTCAAAGAGAAAAGGTCCTGATGGTTCAACCTTTTACAACAAGTTTATAACCAAACCTATATTGCTGATAACTAAAAAAATAGGGCTCATTTTTCTTTGTAATTCCCCTTTACAAATGACTCACATTCCACATACTTCAGGAAGAAAATCCCTCTATGACTTGGAACTTCAAAGATGATGCTAACCACACACTGTTCCATTCTTGATTGATGGATTCATTTTTAAAAAAAACTATAAAAGGGCTCTACTTTTCAACTTAAAGTCAATGTTAAAACCACCTCTCCTCCCTTTTTCTTCCAAAAGCCCAGGGCTTCACCAAAAGTAACTTCACTCTTTGTTGCCATAATGAAGCTAACACCATTTCGGACTTGGCTGACATAAAATAGCTGTTTCCTGGCTGCTTGTGATCTAAAGAAAAAGAAACAAAAGTGTACATTATCCAGGGCCCAGCTTGTTGAGTTCATTAAGAGTTTAAGAATATCTAGATTAACATCTTAATTAAATTAAGAACATCTATGTCATATTGTGAAATATATATTTGGTATCTGTCCTCTCTCCTGGCACACAACTCCTAAATTCCTTGGAATCTCCAAAGTGTTAAGTGTCTTTCTGTATGCTAATAAGTTGACTGGTGGCTGGCAGCCCCTAGGTTGCTTCAGGATGAACGTTGGTTACCAGAAAAACCAAGGCAAGATTAAAGAATTGGGGCTTTTAGTCCCACCCCTACCTCCATCCCTCCCCCCCTCACCACCTCCTCAGAGGAGAGAGGGGCTGAAGGTTAAGCTGATCACCAATGGCCAATTATTTAATCAGTCATGCTACTTAATGAAGTTTCCATAAAAATCCAAAAAGGACTGAGTTCGAGGACTTTCTGGATAGCTGAACAAGTGGAGGTTCCTGGAAGGTGGCGTGCCCACAGAGGGCACGGAAGCTCCACACCCCTTCCCACAAGCCCTGCCCTATGCATCTTCTTCATCTGTATCCTTTGTAATATTCTTTATAATAAACCGAAGAATGTATTTCCCTGAGTTCTATGAGCTGCTCTAGCAAATTAATCAAACCCAAGGAGGGGGTCATGGGAACCCTGATTTATAGCTAGTCAGTCAGAAGCACAAGTAAAACCCGAGGCTTATGACTGTCTAAATGGATGGCAGTCTTGTGACTGAGCCCTCAACCTATGGGATCTGGACGCTATCTCCAGGCAGATAGTATCAGAACTGAATTGAATTACAGGATACTCAACTGCTGTCTATTGAAGAATCTGCTGCAGAATCAACTGACTGGTTGTTGGTGGGGAGAAATCCCCATATACTTCTTGGTGACCAGCGGTCACAGAAGTCTCCTGTGTTGATTGTTGTAGTGTGAGAGCAGAGGAAAAATGGTTTATTTCTATACAATCTAGAAAAAGATAACATGAGCAATATGTCTTTCAAATCACTTGACCTGATTCTTTTAAAGATCTGTAAGAAGCTGAAGGCAAGATGTTTCTGTAAGTTATCAGGGATTAGAACTTCTCCCCCTGAAGTTTATCAAATGGCTTCTCCTCTTTTGTTTTTATGTTTCTTTCTAGTATAGCTCAATGACTTAATAAGCCTTTCTGTGGCTCTGAATACAACAGCTTTCTTTCAAGTCTTTCCACTACTATGGGTGAGAGTGGAAAACAGTTGCCACACACTGTTCCCCCAGTGTTTCTTCATCAAAAATCAATGGCTATCTTATTTCCTTATATCATGGGGTGAGGACATAATTTAGTCACCATAGGGACTTGTATTCAAGTACTATCCCAGAAAGTGATACTCTTTAGTATTTAGATAAATTAAAACTTGCCTGCATCTCACTGATTAGCCCTATTGTCTTGAGAATGAAGAAGAGATGAGTCTTTCATACCAAACTTTTACAGTGCTGCCATCATAAAGTGAAACTTGGGTTAGCTACAGTTTCTTGGTAGAACCAATTGTTCTATCTTCCTTAAACATAACAGTCGGTATCCACAGAGGTGAAAGAATCCCCACCAAAATGCCTAAACAGAAGATTTTCAGTCTAGGCTGGCCCAATAAATAGAGCTATCAACTTTGGGGACACCAGCAGATACAATATATTCACCTAATTGCATCCACATATGTTTCACAGAAGGTCTTTTTGCTCTGGACTATTATTTTCATTTTTGACCAATTCAACATTCCAAACTTAACAGATTTATCTGTACTGTCTGTCAGAAGGCCAAAGTGATCTGGAGGGGAGAGAATCAGGGACTAATGATAAAGCTTCATCATGGTCTACTGTCTTCTGTAGAGTTCTCTATTTCCTGAGACCAAGTGTCATAAAATTGTAGCTATGGTGTCTGTGACTATGATTACATACTCCCAGGCACAAATAATAAGCAAAGCAGATATTAATATATCACTGTCCTAACTGGCTGTTGCAAGGACAATATTTTCAAAATCAAATGACACAGTCTGGACTGTGCTGCTGTGATTGTGGTGGTGATACTGCCAATATTGACGGGCTAAGGAGGAGGTGTAAATGGACTCCATCAATTTGCTTTGCAGCAGGAAAACAGCCTGCTGGTACGTGAATCCAGATTAAAAATATGGAGCACTTCTTGAATGTGTGTATCAATTTTGCACAGGGAGGGGCACTGCTCGTCTTGTCGTCCTTCTAATTTTAGTAGTATGTGCTGTGAAAATAGGCACTAGCCAATAATCTTCTACCAAAAATACTAGAAGGACCTTGGTTTTAGTTTCATTCCTGCCAAGACACAGGCCCTAATGGCTTCCATTACATAATTATGTTTCAGTTAACACAGTGTCATAAAACATATTTTAGTTCACAAAGTATTTAATACACAACGAGGATTAGACACTGGAAAAAGTCTGGCTCTAGATGTACTGAGTATCCTTGTTTGCCATATAAATACTTAGGTCCCTGACATTTTTGTCTAGTTATTTATCTATCCTTGCTATTATCTTTTTGTTCACATCACAACCTCAGCCTATGTCCTTCAACTGATTTGCTTTCTTAGGAGTTATTATTGTAATCTCTTATTCTTTCCTCTTATACCATATTTATATATTACTGGTATTCTCTCTTTTTTTTTTTTTTCCTTTTTGTGGAGAACGGGGTCTCGCTGTATTACCCAGGCAGGTCTCGAACTCCTGGGCTAAAGCTATCCTCCCGCCTCTGCCTCCCTGAGAGCTGGGATTACAGGCGTGAGCCACCGTGCCCGGCAGTATTCTCACCAATAGAAATAAAGCACAGAATGTATAGTGCACTGAAATTTTATTGCACTTAAGGTGATCACTTAATGTCTATTCTTAACTTGCTCATTTCAAATGCCAAATTTATTGGTCAAAACAACTTTTTCCTGGCTCTACATAAATCAATCAGATAAACCCATAAACAGCTTCTTGCAAAAATAATAACATTTTATTCCAACTATACTCTAATGAATTTAAGATATTGT
>NW_012118155.1:1457847-1484544 GCF_000951035.1 Colobus angolensis palliatus | reverse complement strand
CAAAATGCAGAAATCACCGGTCTTCTGTGTCCTTCGCGCTGGGAGTTGGAGACTGCAGCTGTTCCTATTCGGCCATCTTGCTCCACCCCCGATATTGTATTTTTTTAAGTGAATACACCCCAAGTCCATCTGGGATGTTACGACATTAGATGATATACAGTAGATGATAAACATGATACACAGTAGAAATTTGATTTAAATAACAATGCTTTTTCAATGATAAAGACCAAACAATAACTTTATATTCTGATGTAATTGCTTGCCATCTGCCCCATTTTCTGGCAATAACAAAATATTCTAGTATTATGTAGTAATAATGAAAATGTCCATTGCAAGCAATTATTGACCAACTTTAATAGTGATTTATCATCCTTCAGTATTTGATCTCTGGCAAAAGGGCTATTTCACAACAGGAAAGCTTGAAGTAATGCAAAATAACTTTGGCAAGCAAAGAAACTCAGATCTCCCAGAAGTGCAGTGAGAGCTTAATTTCAGCACAAGCGTCCCCTAGCTAAGATGTGAAGAGAAGTTCTATGAATGAAAGCAATAACAATGTGAAATCATGTAAGCACAGATTTTTTAAAAATCCATCTTTTAGATAACACAATACAGCCAAGATACTTCACAATCCATTCAACGGTGGAAAAGAAATATTAGTAAGTGGTCTTTATTTTCCCTTTCAAACATTTACTATTTATTTATACTTATGTACAGTTCAATGTACCAAGTATCTTGGAAATTATAATTACTATACCTTAAAAAGCAAGCAAGGAGAACAACAAACTGAAATGGGTATAACTGTGTAAAAGCAGCAACATACATGATCAGTGAGTAGAATATTACCTTTTTTTAATTTTTTTTTTTGAGACAGGGTCTCTCTCAGGAGTACAGTGTTATGATCATGGCTCACTACAGCCTCAACCCCCTCCCCACCCCAGCCCCAGACTCAAGCAATTCTCCTGCCTCAGCTTCACCAGTAGCTAGGACTACCTGTGTGTGCTATCATGCCCAACTAATTTTTTTTTTTTTTTAATGCAGAGATGGGGTCTTGCCATGTTGCCCAGGCTGATCTTGAACTCCTGGGCTCTAGTGATCCTTCTGCCTCTGACTTTCAAAGTGCTGGGATTAGAGGCGTGAGCCATAGCACCCAGCCAATACTGCCACTCTTACTCACTGATGCTCTGTATGACATTAGTTAACCATCTAAGGCACACAGTTAAACAATAAATTACTTACAATGATTTAATAAATTAAAATGCTTCTTTTATAAAATTTATCAACTGACAAAAACTTTTAAACTGGCTATGGAACATAAGTCATTAATGCTTTTTCAATGATAAAAAGCTTTTTTTTGGACACAAAATTGGACATTTTGTGTATGTGTCCAATAATTATAATTAGAGATAAATATGTGATGGAGTATCCTGACACGGTAAAAATTCAGAGTGAGAGCATCTAGTACTATGGTATATAAAGAAGACATTCAAACCTCTATTTCTTAAATTACAAGACTTTAAAAGTTAAAATAAAACTAGAATATAACCTTTGAACTTATCATCTAGCTGATATGCTCTATTTGATAGTTGCTTTATGGTCTATGTGACTATAATTTAGTAGACTTAAACTAATTTTGAGGAACCTAAGAAAAAAAGGCAGAGAAAATATGTTCAATTATCTCCACTGTCAATATTGGAAGTTAGAAATTTAACTTCTGACACAAACCCCTCAAAATAACAAAGTATTAAAAAAATAAAATTATGGGTCCTATTTCTATTGCATAATTCACAGAATTATAACAATTAGCTAATTTGTTTAAAAAATCTACCTTCCCATCTAGAATCAGCTAATTAAGATGTGCTTGGCTTCTTTGTTACAACTGGGTTGATAATACTAGTGTTCTTGCCCATCACTAGTCTACTCACAATAGTATCATCAGCACTAAGATCCAAATAACAGTGCCGTATTTATGACTGCATTTTAGTTTCCACAAAAGCAAAATTCTGAGAACAGCATGAGTCATTATCCCTAGGGTAAAAAAAAATATATAATATTTCTTTGGTCAGAATATGAAACTTGTTGCTGATACCAGTAATTTAGTCTAGAAATTCCTTTTCTGAATAAAAGGAACAGAATGTTTCTTTTCTCTATTCACATACTCCAAAACTAACAGAACTGTCCATCTGTCTGCTTTTACTACTCTCCATATCTGGTGTATGGTGACAGAGAAACAACCTTTAATCTAGCTATTTTCAGTACTGCTCTTTTGTTCTTCTGTTCTCTCAAGTTTGTCTTTTTGTCAGGACAAAACACACAAATACACACACATATAGAGACACACACAATCTCTGACCTTTCTCTTCCTAGTAGGGCATTTATGACAAAATCATGCAATAATACACAGAGAACATTCTAAACATGGATATGTATATCCACGTTAAATGTTAAAAAGTTCTCAGGTTCACATTTTATATTTCATCTTAAAACATCTTCATAATTAAAAGGTAAAAGTTACAAAGGTAAAGAAATACTGATGTTATTATTTAAGTGTGTCCCCCCAAATTTCCTCAATAGAATGTTGAAATGATCTCTGTTGTTTTTACGGCCTCCTTTAATGGTTTCATTTGTTGATACCTCTTACTCTGCTCATTACTCAAATGTGGAATGCATTCTTCATGACATCATCACTTTCTCAATCTCCAAGGTTAAAACCTTTGGTGCTTTCAACTCCTCTCTTGCATGACATCACTTCCACCCCTTAAATCGCCCTCAAATTCATCACTTTTTTTTTTCAATCTTCTCTATCACTACTAGACCCTAAAAGAGTTCTCATATGCAGGACTCATCTCTAATTCACAAGCATTCATTAAGCAATTACCATCTATAAGACACTAGCAGCTGAAGCAAAGGGATGAGTGATGAAAAGGAAACGGGGAGAAAAACACTCATACAGGTATATAAATGAAGTATATAAATGAAGTTGAAAGACCTTATTATCTAACAATTACAAGGCAGAATGTGGTAATTTTAGGAGAAAGTGAGCCTGTGTGTCCATTTAGGGGAGGCACTTAATGAACGAAAAAGATTTCTGACAGGTACAGAATGAGAGAGTGCAACAGGTTAAGTGGACAGTATGAACTAAGGCAAGAGGCCCTGAAAACACAAAGCATCCAATTTTTCCCCTACCCACTTAATTATCCACAGTGTCACTAGAATTGGCTATCTAAAACATATATCTAATTAAACCATTACTCAATTAAGACAATATTGTGAATCTCTAGTAACTATACAATACAGCCCTGACTCAAAGCCTCAACCATCACAACTGTGCTCTGTCCTTATTTTTCCCCACACTCCAACTCTAATCTTACTAGATCAATCTTTTCCCTTTACAATTTTTTTTTGCCTTTGTAAATATGGTCCACAATCTTTTACCTCATATTCACATTTATTGCCATTTTAATCATACTCATCCTTTAAATTCAGCCCAAGTATCTTCTGTAAAGTCCGTTCACAGTCTTATTAAACTTGGCTTTAAACTTTTGAATATTTTGCTAAATTCAAAAACAAAAATCAAGGCAAAACTTCTTGGTATTTTGAGAACAGGGAGAACAGATATCTTTACAAGATGTTTTTCCTATCCAAGTATGTATTTTCACTTACCTATTTTTCAATGTTTCTCAGTAATTTTTCAAATTGAACTATAATTAACATACAATGAACTCTGCACATCTTAAGCATTAAGTTTGATGACTTTTGACAACTTTTTACACCCATGTAACCACTGCACAAAACAAGACATATAACATACATTTCTGTTATCCTAGAACATTCTGTCATGCTCTTTTCCAATTACTTTATCTCTCTGCCTCCAGGCAATCACATTTTGGTTTCTGTAATTATAGATTGGTTTTGCTGATTCTTAACTTAACATAAATTGAATCTCAGTGTATAGTTTTGTATTTGGCTTCTTTTGATTAACATACTGTCAGGTACAGAATGAGAAGAGCACACCAGGTTGGGATTCATCTATGTTTCAATGTGTTAGCGGTTAGTTCTTTTTAGGTAGTATTCCAAAATATACTACAGCTTGTTTATACAATTTCCAGTTGTTGAAAATGTGGGCTGTTTCCAGCATTGGCTTTCAAAATTCCTACATCAATTTTTGTTATACTTAGCAAAATGCTAGGTTGTAAACTTGCAGAAAAGAGTTTATTCTTAAACGCTTATCCTTTAAAAAGCCTGTTTGCAAGGCTGGCTTGGTGTCTGGGAACTTGGATCTTGGATTTTGGGAGGATTCCTACCCTGATTCCCATCTGATAAGACTAGCTCCATGTGTCTAAAGTGTTTATGATAACAATATGCTTTCTGCTTAATACCTGCTTTCCTTTGGAAGTCTGGAATTTGGGTGTGCACTGAGCAGAGGGTATGATCAGACACCAGTAAAAGTCCTGGGCACTCAGTCTCTAGCAAACTTCCCTGGCTGGTTAGATTTCACAAGTATTGTCACAACTCTTTGCTGGGGAAATTAAGTGTGTCTTGTGAGACTCTATGGAAGAGGATTGTTGGAAGCTTGTACCTGGTCTCCCCTGGATTTTGCTCCATTCACCTTTTCCCTTTGCTAACTATGCTTTGTGTTTTCACTGTAATAAGTGATAGAGCCATGAGGACAACATCATGCTGGGTTATGTGAGTTGTCCTAGCAAACCATGAAACCTAGGGATAATTCTGGGAACCTCGTGACACATAAGGTAAATGTTATGTTTAACTTTATAAGAAATAGTTCTTATATTCCCACCAGTAATAAGTTAGAGTTCCAGTTGGTCTATATCATAACTATTCAGTAGTATCAGTCACTTTTATTTCAGCTATTCTAGTGGGGTTATCTCATGATGGTTTGAATTTGTAGATGTATCTTACCATGGTTTTAATTTGCATTTACTGATGACTAATAATGATGTTGGAAATCTTTTCGTGTGCTTATTGGCCATTTGTGTATCTTCTGTGAAAGGTCTGCTCGAGTCTTTTGCCCGTTTTTATATTAAGTAGTTCATAATTTTTAAAATGTTAATTTCTGAGTATTTTTTTTATTTTTAGAGACAAGGTCTCACTTTGTCACCCAGGCTGGAGTGCAGTGGCGTGATCATAGCTTACTACAGCCTCAACCTACTGAACAGCTAGGACTATAGGCACATGCCTCCATGCCCAGCTAACTTAAAAAAAAAAACTTTTTTTTTCTTTTTTTGGTAATGACAGAGTCTTGTCTCACTATGTTACCAGGCTCGTCTTGAACTCCTAGCTTTTAGTGATCCTCCCACCTTGGCCTCCCAGAGCACTGGGATTACAGGTGTGAACCACCACACCTGGCCTTCAGAGGTTCTTTATATATTCTGATACACATCCTCAATCCCTTGTAAATGCTGGGAATTCTGTTTTTTTCTTTTTTTTAACTCATTCTGTGGCATGTCTATTCATTTTCTTAATGCTGTCTTTTGATGAGCAAAAACTATGAATAAGATTTATTTATCAAATTTTCTTTTGAGATTAGTGCTGTCTTGTCCAACAAATCCTTGCTCAGTTTGAAAAGATTTCTTCATGTAAGCTCTGCTATGGTTTAAGTTTATTTCTAGATAAGTGATCTTTTCGTTAATTTTCTGAATGGGTTTTTCTCTTCCACTATATTTTATAATGTTATTGTTCAGATAAAGAAAAACTATAGGCCGGGCGCGGTGGCTCATGCCTGTAATCCCAGCACTCTGGGAAGGTGAGGCAGGCAGATCACCTGAGATCAGGAGTTCGACACCAGCCTGGCCAACATGGTGAAACCCCGTCCCTACTAAAAATACAAAAATCAGCTGGGAGTGGTGGCAGGTGTCTGTAATCCCAGCTACTCAGGAGGCTGAGGCAGGAGAATCACTTGAAACGAGGAGACGGAGGTTGCAGTGAGTGGAGACTGGGTCACTGCACTCCAGCCTGGGCGACACAGTGAGACTCCATCTCAAAAAAAAAAAAACAAAAAAAAGAGAAACTATAGTTTATATATTAATGCTATAATACCAAGACGCCACACAGAAAAAGATGGGTAAATCTCACTAAATAAAAGTCAAAGATTCTGGTCTAACAATAGTACCATAAACCAAAATGAAAGACCACTGGCAAACTGGGAAAGCACCTGCAACACATATATGACAAAGGGCTAATTTCTGTAATTTACAAATAGTAAGTCGATAAGAATTTTAAAAGGCTATACATACAAAGTTTTCAGAAAAAGAAGTTTAAATAGCCAACCAACCTAAGAAAATATTTAAAAATGCAAATAAAAACAAAAACATATCCCCATTTCTAAACTTATCATATGAAAAAAACAAGTTTGATGAAACCCAGTAACTGCAAAGATAGCCCTCTCAGATTGTTGGTAGCAATGTAAACTTCCTGGGAAACAGTCTGACAATATGATTGGAATTTTAAATGCATTTATTCTTACATTAGGCAACCTCACTACTGGGAACTTATTATACGGATCTCTGTAAAAATTCAGCCAAAAGTAAGCCAAACAATATTCATCGCAACAATATTCATGAAAGCAAAAACTACAAACTACCAAAATCTTCATCAATAGGGAGATTTCATAAATTATAATAAAGCATTTTATGGACTACTATATAGCCATTAATATCAATGACATAGACTTGTAGGTAGTGACATGAAAAGATCACCAAGATGTAGCAAAGTCGTGAAGGAATAGCTGCAGAATAGTTTATAAAAAAGGGGTAGAATATACTTCTGATCTTAAAATATCTGAGTAAAGACCTTTGTGTCACCAATCATTTCTAAACAAGGAGAATGAGAGAAACTCTTTCTTTGATGAAGCTGGAAAACCGTAACCCTAAACCATAATATACAAAGACGGGGGGGGGGGACTCACCAGAGGTGAGAAATGTTAAATTTAAGTGCCTAAAGAACCCAGCCAATTCTCATGAAACCCCATAAAGTTCAGGACTAAGAGGTTCCTGGAACTACTGGAATTCCAGGTCTCCAACTCCAGTTGGTGTACTCAGTGACTTCCCAATCATGCAGAAATCAGAAGGCATAATTTCTGGAAAAACTAAACTCAAGATGCTTTGGACTTCAACAGATACAGAAGTAGATATGACTAAAACCAAAAGAGATTATGTGCAACTCTAATGAGACCCAAAGTCCCTTTCTTCAGTATTTCTCTAAAACATAAGCAGCCCCCACAGAGAAGACTATAGATTTCCTCTGGAAAGGATTCAAAATTAGAGAAAACAAAACTAACCCAGAGAAAAATGGTGATACGAAGATTTCCTGTAGCGGAGTTTATCAAAAATAGGCAAGAGCTCAGCTTTTCATATCTTTTAAATTGAATGACCACCGAGGATCTTCATGCATTTGAGCAATGTCTCCAATATTAAAGATTGAGACCAAAATGAAACAGAAGTGGTGAGAAACAGAATGATGGCACAGAGGAAAATGTCAAAGAAACTGTAATTAAAGATAAAAGATTGCATCCTTATGCAGAGGAACCAATAAGACCAGGGAATAAGAACTGAAAAAAAAAAAAAAAAATTCAACGAAAGTTTGAAGTTAAAGTTAAGGCAATTTTCCAGAAGGCAGAATAAAAAGAAAGGGATGAGTAAAAAGAGGGAAAGGTAAAAATTTAGAAAAGCAATCTAGGAAGTGTAATATCTGGCTAGTAGGAGTTCCAGAGAGAATAATGAAAACAAAGGGGAGGGAACTATCAAAAAGGCAAGGATACTTCCAAGAATAGAAAAATGTAAACTGTAAGCAGCAGGGACTTATAGAGTCCACAGCACAATAGATAAACGACACACACCAAGATACCATACCATAAAATTTCAGAACACCAGAAATGAAGAGATTAATCACTTCCAGAGAGAAAAATAAAAAATAAAAAATGAGGAAACAGGCACTTAGAGCTCTAAATAGCAGAACTGAAAGCTGGAAGATACCAGAGCAATATCTAGGTAAAAATGATTTTCAATCTAGCATTCTACACTCACTTAAAATATCACATAATTGTAGGAGCAGAATAACACATATTCAGGTATGTAAAATCTCAAAACATTTACCTCCTAGTTATCTCTCTTCAAGATGCCACGAGAGGATAAGCTCCTATAGAATGAGGTAGTCAACATGAAGGTATGGGGCATAGGAATCAAGGCTTCAACACAGGAAGCAGGTGTAGGGAATTTCCAGGATGAGGACAAAAAGGAGTCTTGAGATAACAGCTGTGAAACAGACGCAGCAAGCAATCAAGATTAAATCAGAAATACTGAAGGCGCTACAAAGGATAGTATAGGAAAATAACCAAACTAATTATCACATATGAGAGTTATTGCAAAGATGGACTGAAGTTCATTGAAAGACAAATTCAGACACAATGGTAACTAAGCAAATTTCTAAGATGAAGTAATTAATTAAAAAACAACAGCAAAGTTGTAACAGAAAAAATACAACCCCATGTAGCATTTGCTTTATTACTATATGGTCACTGAATAATGAAATAACTAAATGTGGATTTAACCAGTAATGATTAAATATAGGATGATAAGTCAAAAGAAGATATGAGCGTTAAAATTGTATGAGAAAGCTAATGAATAATGTCAAATATTGGTGGACCAAGACGGAGCAATATACCCTATTATTATAAGGTGGCAAACACCATAGTAGTAGCTTAAATAGTTGAAAGTGGTTTCCTGAAGCATGACATGGGACAAGACAAAGTTGTGAGGGTGATGGGGATAAGTGAGATACAGTAATGAACTGATGTTTTGTTTGTTTCTGAGATGGAGTCTAGCTCCGTCACCCAGGCTGGAGTGCAGAGGCACAATCTCTGCTCACTGCAACCTCCGCCTCCCCAGGTTCAAGCGATTCTCCTGCCTTAGCCTCCCGAGAGCTGGGATCACAGGTGCTTGCCACCATGCCCAGCTAATTTTTTTGTATTTTTAGTAGGGACGGGATTTCACTGTATTGGCCAGGCTGGTTTTGAACTCCTGACCTCGTGACCCGTCCACCTCGGCCTCCCAAAGTGCTGGGATTACAGGTGTGAGCCACCATGCCCGGCCTGATGTTTTTATTAACCTTTCAGCTGTAATTTGAAAATAATATGCATATATTATTTTATTTTAGCTTTACCTGAGGTATAAATTAAAATTCAGTTTGATGAGTCTTGGTGAATGTATAGTTGTAAAAACCACCATTACAATTAAGTTTTAAAACACTTCCCGGCCGGGCACAGTGGCTCACGCCTGTAATCCCAGCACTTCGGGAGGCCGAGGCGGGTGGATCACCTGAAGTCCAGAATTCGAGACCAGTCTGGCCAACACAGCAAAACCCAGTGTCTACTAAAAATACAAAAAATTATCCAGGTGTGGTGGCAGGCGCCTGTAATCCCAGCTACTTGGGAGGCTGAGGCAGGAGAATCGCTTGAACCCGGGAGGCAGAGGTTGCAGTGAGCCGAGATTGTGCCATTATACTCCAGCCTGGGCAACAAGAGCGAAACTCCACCTCAAAACAAAAACAAAAAAACACTTCCACAACCCACCTTTACAAGTGTTATTTCTTTGCAGTCAATACACCACATAGGTAATTACTGGGGTAAGTAAGCACTTAAGTTTAGGTCTACGAACCATCAATCCAGCAATCCATTTTTAATAAATTTGTTATTCTAGCACTTTTTTTTTTTTTTTTTTTGAGACGGAGTCTCGCTCTGTCACCCAGGATGGAGTGCAGGGGCACGATCTCAGCTCACTGCAAGCTCCGCCTCCCGGGTTCACACCATCCTCCCGCCTCAGCCTCCAGACTAGCTGCAACTACAGGCGCCTGCCACCACGCCTGGCTAATCTTTTTTTTTTTTTTTTGTATTTTTAGTAGAGACGGGGTTTCACAGTGTAATAGCCAGGACGGTCTCGATCTCCTGACCTCGTGATCCGCCCGCCTCAGCCTCCCAAAGTGCTGGGATTACAGGTGTGAGCCACTGCGCCCGGTCTTTTTGAAAAGACTATTCTTTTCCCATTGAATTACCTTGGCACCTTTGTTGAAACTCAGTTACCACATAAATAATACCTAACCTACTTATTTATGTGTTTTTATTAACAGATAAGGTAACATATAATATAAAAGCAAAAATGTTCAATAAAAAGAAAACTACATTTCATTAAATCATGGGAAAAAGATCTATAGGATGTACCAATTGTCCAAAATAAGAAATTAATTGAAAAATATTACTATGTTAAGAATTACTCTTTCTAGATTCTCAAATCTTTCATTCATCTATATGTCTATCCTTACGCTAATACTGTACTATTTTGATTATTGTAGCTTTATAGCAAGTACAAATCAGATACTTGTGTTCAGATTTTGTAGTTTTTGTGTGCAGTTATGTTTTTTGCACTTCCATATACATTTTAGAACCAGTCTGTCAATTTCTATGAGAAAACCTGACAAGAGTTTGACCGGGCCTGCACTGAACATAGTGTACCAATTCATGAATATAGTGTACCTCTCAATTAACTTAGTTCTTCTTTAACTTCTATCAACAATATTTTGTAGTGTTCAGTGCACAGGTCTGTGTATCTATTAAGTTTATTACTAAGTAGTTAGCTATGTGATACTATTGTAAATGATTTTGTTTTTAATTTCATTTTTGGATTGTTCATTGCCAGTATTTAGAAATATAATTCTTATTGGTTATCTTTTACTCTACAGCCTTGCCTAAGTCACATGTTAGTTCTAGTAGTTTTTTTTTTTTTTTGGTAGATTCTTTAGAACTTTCTCTATATATGCCATCTATTTGGTTTTACTTCTTCTTTTCCATTCTGATAATCCTTTAATTTCTTTTTCTTGCCTTACTACATTGGCTAGGACCTCCAGGAAAATGTTGAATAAAAGCAGTAAGAGCAAACATCCTTGCCTTGTTCTTCATCTTAAGTGGAAAACTATAAAATCATTCACCATGAAGTATGATTTTTTTTTTTTTCACAGACATCCTTTATCAGGTTTAGGAAGTTGCCTTCAATTCCTGGTTTGCTAAGAGTTTGTATTATAACTTTGTAATGAATTTTGTCAAATACTTTTCTGCATCTATCAAGATGATCTTTTTTTTTCAAATTTATCTTATTAGTATGGTGTATTAAACAGAGTTGATATTTCTAAGTTAAGTCAGCCTTGCATTGCTGGGATAAATCCTACTTGACCATGATGTATAGTATTATCCTTTTAAATATAATGTTGCTAATTAAACATGCTAATATTTTGCTAAGGATTTCTGTGTCTACGTTTATGAGGAATACTGGCTGCTAGTTTTCCTGGGATGCCTTTGTGTTGGCTTTGGTATCTAGTGATGCTCTCCTTCCTCCTGCTTTTCTGAAAATGTGGGTGGGGCTTGTATTTTTTTTTTCCTTCAGTGTTTGACAGAATTACTAGCTATGCCATCAGAGCCCAGATTTTCTGTATTGGAAATTTTTAACTACTAATTCAATTTCTTTACTCTATATAGGTCTATTTAGATTTTCTACTTCTTTTGGAATCACTTTTGGTGATTAGTATCTTCCAAAGCATTTGTTCATTTCATCTAAGTTGTCAAATTGGTTGTTGTAAACTTGTTCATAATATTCCTTTATCTTTTTAGTATTTATAGTGTCTGTAATAATAACCATTCTTTCATTCTCAGTATTTCTAACTTACATCCCTTCTTGATCATTTTCTCTAAAGATTTACTGAACTCTTTAAAGAACCAGCTTTTGATTTCCTTGATTTCTGTTCTGATCTTTATTACTCCCTTTCTTCTACTTACTTTGGGTATACTTCACTCTTTCTTTTCTAGCTTCTTAAGGTAGCAGCTTAGATAATTGATTTTATGCCTTTCTTCCTTTCTGGCATAAGCATTTAAAGCCAAACATTTCTTTCTTAGCACTGCTTGAGAGCTACATACCAAATATTTTCTTATATTTTGTGTTCATTTTCACTCAGTTAAAAATATTTTCTATTCTACCCAGTGATTTATTTTTTCACCCATGGGTTACTCAGAAATATATTCATTTCCACATATTTGGGGATTTTCTTTATTTCTTTCCATTTTCCTTATTTCTCTCCATGATTTTTAATTCCTCTGTAGTTGCAAAACATGTCATATAATTTCAATTCTTTCATATTTATTAAAACATTTCATTTTTGTGGGCCAGTATACTATTCACCCTGGCTAATGTTTCCAATGCACTTGAGAATAATGTGTTTTCTACTGTTGTTGGGTATTCTGCAGATGTCAATTAGATGGAGTTGGCTGATTGCTTTATTCATATCTTCTGTATCCTGTTTTCTGTTTACTTATTCTATCAACTGTTGAGAGAAGAGTATTAAAATCTCCAACTCTTCTAAATATTGAATTGCCTATTTCATCTCTCAGTTCTATCAATCTTTGTTTCATGGATTTTGTGCCTCTCTTGTTAAGTGCATATACATTTAGAATTTTTATATTTTCCCGCCATATTTGTCACTTCATAATTTTGAAATGTTCCTCTTTATCTCTAATAATACTCCTTTTCTTACTATCTATTTTGGCTGACATTAACACAGTTACTCCAGTATTTTGATGCCTGTTTTCTGAGGAAGGAAATCATCCGACCTCCTCACACTGTCATTACTGGAAGATACGCTTATTTTGATGATAGAAATTAAATAAAAATTTAAAAAGGTAATGTAATTATAGGTTCAGAAGATATTTAAAATGAAAGCATGTTTATCACAATTTTATACTAATACAATTAAAAATCTGGGTTAAAAAGTATATATGAACAAACGTATACCCTCCAATGTTCCCCCCACTCCAGAATTCACTCCATTACCAACATTGGCTTCACTTGGGGAAGGAGGTGAGTGAGTGGTCAGGAGAAACTGATACAGGAAATTAAAATGTGCAAACATGTCTTCTCCTTTCTTTTCCTTATAAAAGCAAGACAAAAAAATAGCTACCGTTTCTTGATTTATTCATAATATGAATGACAATGCGAGTCTTTTATTATTAAGCCTGACTGAAGCTTCTGCTTTGGTATATCTATTACTTAATTCATCAAAGAATAGCTTTCTATTCCTATTTTACTAAGGTCGTGTGTGTGTGTGCGCGTGTGAGTGTGCGCGCATGCACACGTCTGTGCTGGAGAAAGGAAGAGGGAGGAAGGAAGGGAGGGAGGGAAAGAGAGAGAATTAATGTCTGTTATGGATTTCCTAAGATTAAAATGACCCTTGTATTTCTAGAATAAATGCCATTTGGCTATGGTGTGTGTGTGTGTTTTAACAAACTACTGAATCTGTTAATTATTTTAAGACAACTAATACTTTAAGTGAGATTGGCTTGTAGTTTTCTTTTTGTATGTGTGTAATGTCTACGTCCACCTCTAAAACAGAGTAAGAAGTGTTATAATAGCTTTTAATATACTGAATGTTTGAAAGAAGAGTAATGAGAAGGGGCTCACCTGAGTAGGTATTAAATCCTTAGTTATAAAAATAGAATAGTATTGGCCCATGCAGATCCAGAGAACAGAAGTGAGTTCAGAAGCAAACTTCAGTACAATAGTTGCTGCAATTTTGTATAGGGAAAAACCCCAGAACTTCTAATTAGGACAGATTATTTAATAGATGGTCCTGGTAGAATTGATTAGTCATGTGAACAGAAAAAAAAAAAAGAATTTTTACTGCTTTAAAATAAATGAAGAAAACTTTAAAATGCTCCCAAGTAACACAAAAGATTGAAGAAATGGAAAAACATTCCACATTCTTGGATAGGAAGATAACCAATTCACAAAGATGTCAATTCTTTCTTAGATAATCTATACATCTGATGTAATCCCAATAAAATACCAATAGGATTTTTGTGTCTGTGTGTAGAATTAAGCATGCTGATTCTAATGTTAAAAAAAAAAACTGCAGGAGACCAGAAAAATTAGGGGAGGGGAGAAGGTAGGGGGAGAGAAAGACCTAGCCCTACTGGATAGGTCACTTCAAAGAGGGCTTGTGGGGCTGTGAAACCAAGAGGTAGGTCTTAACAGTATAACCAAAGACTGAAGTTCTCTATAGGATGCTGTAGCACTTAATGGTGCTGTTTTCCTCAGGAGATATGACTCAGCCACTCATAAACATAACATGATAGTCCATGATTGTTGACGTGGGAAAGTAAATAAATGCCTCAAAAGTTTAACCAAACTTTCTCTTCTCTGGAAAAAAAAATTATGAAACTACAATAATCACAATGGTAAGATATGGCTCATGAACAGTCAGACAAAAAAAAGAAAAAACAAACCCAGAAATTAAAAAAATAGACATAGAATGTGTTACATGATAAAGGTATCATTTCAAATCAATAGAGAAGAGACCAGCTGGAAATGGCTAGACATTTGGGAAAAAAGAGTAGGTTTTCAATTTATACCTTACATTGAAATGAATTTTATTAGAATAACAAACACAATGTAAAAATATAACTGTAAAGGTATAACATTTCACTTATATTTGCAAAATTTAAAAAAATGCTAGAACATAGAGCAAAAAGATACACATAATGAAACAAGGGTAAAAAAGATATACGATAAATCAAAGAGGTTCAACAACTTAATACTTCCTTATTCCACAAGTTCTGAAGTAAGAGAAAAATGGAAGAAAGGAAATTAAAGATATAAAAGAAAAACATTTGAGAGCTGGAGAGACTTACATGTTCAGATTAAAAGGGACCAGTGGACAGAATAAATGTAAAAAACTATACTAGACAATAAAAGATAAAAGCTTAAAAGCTTTCAGAGAGGGAAAAACAAGCAGTCTGCGAAAGAAAAATTTTCTGACTGGAAATGCTATTCTCATCAATAACAAGTAAAAAACAATGCAGTAATTAAAATGCTGGAAAATAATTTGACCAGGAATTCTATACTCAGCAAACTATCATGTGAAAAGAAAAAATAAAGGTATTTTCAGACCATTAGGTAACCAAAGTTTTACTTCCCCTGAACCAATTCTAAGGCACTTAATTGACTAATTACTCTAGCCAACCACAGGTGGAGGTCAAGAAAGAGGAAGAGACCACATGCTAGAAATGGTGGAACTGAACCAATGGTCAAATAACGTAAGCAAATCATTAAGAAAAAGTACTCCTGAGATAAACTTTAATCACAGAAAGTAATATGCCCAAACTTGAAGATGAAATCTGAATTCCAAAATAAAAAGTGTTCAGGAAAAACAATCCAACAGGTTTGAAGCAGCAGATGAAGAACTGAGAAGTCCAGCAGCATTAATGGCACGTTGAATGCCGTTTCTATTGTTTCAACAATAGAAAAAAGAAAAGTAATTGGAAACTTTAGGGGAAAACAAAAAATGTATAACATCATGCTTAAAATGAAGCAAAAGAGCACAATCTTGAGCAGTATGTGGAATACCTGAAAAGACAAACCATACAATCTGAATGCGAAGAATGTTCATTGCGTAGTTCATGATGTTGGACACAGATTCAGAAAAAGAAATCCAACCATAGCACTCTACTTGGTTGTAAAGTGAAACATTTTTATATAATATTAACGTAAATACTACTAGGCTCAACTATTAAAATCTATCTATAGTTAAAACAGGAGGATTTAAATATGGTTATAGAACAGAATACAAATGTTATCAATACTTGGCAATATAAAAAGTAACTATATATAACATTTTGTGGAAGGGAGGGAAAGACTTGACAGGAAGAATGGGACACTTATCACTGTCTAACATAGTGAGGAATCAGGAATACTACTGAAAGTTGATGTGGTAAAAAATGAAGATATGAGTATCTTAAAAGTAGAAAGACAGTAACAAAAGCTAAAGAAATGAATGAAAGGATAGTGATATGCTGATTAAACATGGTAACAAAATTAAGAAACAGTATCAGAAACTTTCAAAAGTGAAATTAGACTGCTCAAATTTAATAATCTTCAAGTCCAGTAGCTATTAATAGAGGCAATTCTTCCATTTCTCAAATGCTCCTATTATTTACTAAGGTATGTATATATTTCAGCTTAATACTGGGGAGGGTTATTGCAGATATTAGCTTTTCTTCTGAGGCACTGAAGAACTCTTTTTGGAAATCCTATAAGATTTAACAGCTTTTCAAGTGTTTAATGTATTTCAAAGTGTGGTGCCCTAATTTCCATTTTCTTGGTTTCAGTTCCAGAAATATTGGCAGAAAAAGTAAAAAGCTGACAGCTGGGTATAAGATATTACAAGACAACTCTAATTATCTAAAATGTTTCTTTTAAAAGAACAGTTGCTACTAAATATTTCATTGCTAACATTTGGTTTAAACCGTGGCTAGATGTATCCTATGGCATAATGGATCTGAATTTTGCAGCTGGTTGTTGATTTCCATCAACACCTTAAGAGTGAAGTCTACAGTAAGGCTAAACACATCTAAACTTTGGAAAGTGAGCTTTCAAAACTACAGTGGAAACTCATTTGAATACTGCCTTAATTGTTGCAGAATAAAATGTTTCTTATATAAATATCAGCTCATTTGATTAAACAAATATTTGTAGACATCCCATGAGGCACTATAACACTCTTTCTGCAAGAGAAATAAATAAGCATTACAAAGCAGAATAAAGGTTAGATGTGAAAGTGAGAGACAAATGGCTTAATATCCAGCAATCTGTTCATACCCTAGAGAAACAGGCATTATTTTATTTTATTTTTATAGTGTGAATATGATGTAAAAGTTTATTAAAACACTTTTACCCATAACATGATAAAACATATATATGTGAGCTGTATGGGTAGAAAATGGAGGTGGTAATTTAAACGAACATGTGAGCCATATGGGTAGAAAATGGAAGGGGTAATTTTACAGTTATTCTCTATCTTTTCTGTAAAGACCAAAACCAGAAAAGAAGCCAGATTTCTTATGTGTAAGTCTTGAGCCTACATTTACAAGCTAGGTAACTATATGCTAATACTAATTTCTCAAGACATCATTTTCCTCACTGAAAATGGGACTAATTACTCCTTGCCTTCTTTATTGGATTGTTAATGATTTGACAAATATTTAGCATGCAATTATTTTGTGCCAGGCTTTTACTATAAGATAAATAAAAGATCTAAAATATGGCATCCCTGACCTCAAGAGGCTTACAGTCTAGTGAGGAAGGTATGAAAGTAAGCGCAATTTAGTATATGTGTGTTGTAATAAATAGAGGCTATGGAAATACAGAAAAGGGAGAGATAGACTCTGTCTAGGAGAGTGAGTCTGGGAATACTTTACTCAGATTATATATAAACTGAAGACAGTGTACCAAGATCAACATGTTACTGGGTAGGAGAAGCCATAGCAAAAAAGGCTGTAAACCACAGAACAGCATGAGCACAAGAACAGGAGTCCGCAACGACCTAGGTGAGTGTGCAGCAGTTCAGAGTGACTAGACTGTAAGGTGTCCATGAGAAAAAAATGTAGAAAATGAGCACAGAAAAGGAGGCTGATGTCAAATTGTGAGAATTACAGTAAATTAATGAGACTGCATGTTATCCCAAGGTCTGTTCTTCAACATCTTGTCCTGGGATCATATGCATAAGGATCATGAGAGGGAAGGCTTATTAAAATTCAGGTTCCAGGCTCAGCACAGTGGCTCATGCCTGCAATCCTAACGCTATGGGAGGTGGAGGTGGGAGAACTACTTGAGCCCAGGAGTTCAAGGCTGCAGTGAGTTATGATCAGCCACTGCACTCCAGCCTGGGTGACAGAGTGAAACTCTGTTTCAAAAAATAAAAATAAAAATAAAATTCGGGTTCCCAGTACTATGGATCTACCGAACCAGAATTTCTAGGGTCAGGATAATTTGCACATTATCAAGTCTGCTAAGTGATCTTATACAACCCAAGTTTGACAAGCATCAATATAGGTCATAAGAACTGCTAAGCTTTAAGCATACCAATTTCATATTTTAGGGTGATTATCTTAATAGCAGTGTGAAAGCAGTGTTAATCTCCCCCCAATCTCTTCCATACAACCTATTTATAAGAGCACACACACAAAATTCTGCTATTTACCTGATAATTTTTGCAGCAGTGTGGTAAGTAAAAAAGGAGAGTAGAAAAGTAGGACAGGTAGTGATAGTAAAGTGAAATGGGAAAGGAATAAACTAAGGCAGTGATGATGAGAAAAGATGGGGTTAAAATCCAGGGACAATTCTAAGAAAGAATACCTAAGATTTGGTAATCAGTTGGATTTGGCAGGTCAGAAGGGATACAATCAAGGTTAGCAGAAATTTCTTTCTTTCTTTTTTTTTTTTTTGAGATGGAGTTTCGCTCTTGTTGCCCAGGCTGGAGTACAATGGTGCGATCTTGGCTCATTGCAACCTCCGCCTCCCAGGTTCAAGCGATTCTTCTGCCTTAGCCTTCTGAGTAGCTGGGATTACAGGTATGCACCAACACGCCTGGCTAATTTTATGCTTTTAGTAGAGATGGGGTTTTGCCATGTTGGTCAGGCTGGTCTTGAACTCCTGACCTCAGGTTATCCACCTGCCTTGGCCTCCCAAAATGCTGGGATTACAGGCATGAGCCACCACGCCCGGCCAGGGAGCACAAATTTCTAACTTAGGGAAGTAATGATGTTATTAAATTAGAACAGAAAAGGACTGCATAAAATAGAGATGTGAAAACATTCTGAAAACAAAATCTAATTGTAAGGTATTAATCAGTTTCCTTTCTAGAGTGCTTCCCACACTTTTCATTTTCTTAACTTGGATGGGAATTGTATTCATATTTCTTTCAATGTGAATGTAACTCATGTTTATTATAGAAATTTATTCACTTAAGCACTGACTGAAATGTCTATTACAGGCTTGGGACTGTGCTCTGTAAGTACGGGAACCACAGTGGTGCACAGATGAATGATGAAACCAAAAGAAAATGTACCTCAGACATCATATTACCATATTTTATGTATTCTCTTACAGCTTTTTTGTCTGGATATTTTTGGTTTATTTGTTTTCTATAGTTTTGTATACTTGTACTCACATAGTATGTATAATATTGTATCTTTTTTCACTACAAAAACATTTCTGCAAATTATTGCAAACTCTTCATAAACATTTTCTATGACAACCTATTTCCATGGGAGATGTAAAGGTTACTTGTTAAATACATAAGCTGTTGTAAATTATTATATCCAATGCTGCAAAGAGAATTATTGGGTTAAATGGTATGTTGATTTTAAAGGCACACAAATTGTTCACATGCTTTCCAAAAGGGTTAAACCAATTTAGACTGCCAGTGGAAATAAATGGACAAGCACATTTGATGGCACCCTTACCAGCAAAAACATCATTAGAAAAATACTTTTGCTAACTCAAAAAGTTAAAAAAAACAAAAAAAAATCAATCACTACATCTTAAAATTTCACTTCTTCAATTACCTGTCAGGGAAAAACACTTCCCTTATGCTTCTATCTGCATTTCCTCTTTAGTAAATGAGCCCAACTTCTCAAATTCTTTGCTCATTCATTCCATACAGGTCATGGTGCTTTTGAAAGTACTTGTAGTAAAAATTTAAAGACAGACATCTATTGAGTTTTTGCAGAATTCTAATTCTGGTACGCACATCTTTTAATTTGTTCACTTGTATGGGGGTTGCGGGAAAAGGAGGCGAGAGAGTTTTTTTTCGGTTTTTTTTTAAGATAGGGAGTCTCGCTAGCAGGCTGAATTTGAACTGCTGGGCTCGAGCAGTCTTCCTGCCTCAGTCTCCTGAGCAGCCTGGACTAGAGGGGCACATCGCCACGCCCCAATATTTTATTTGAGAGTCAAACGAATGATCTTTCCCCTTTTGAGTACTTACAATTCTTGAAGCTTTGGAAGGTATTTTCCCATTCACATAAATATCTTTTTAAAATGACACTAGGCATAAGAATACTCTTTTTCAACTTACTCTTCTACTTACCTAGACTTTATTTTGGTATGTAAGACGAAATAAAGATTCAAATGTCTATTTTCCTAAGTATTTAATACTCTCAAAAACATTAATACTAAGTCTTCCTTTTTCTCCTAATTTCTGATGACTTCTTTATCATATTTAGAGTGTTTCTGGGATCTCTATTTCCTTTTACCAACTTTACTATCAATGCGTATGCCAGTTTTCAACTCTTTCATTTACTCTAATTGTACTGTATATTTTGATAGCTAATAAGCCACAGGGTTAGCCCTCTGTCCTTCATTTTCTACTCAAAAGATACCTCACTTTTATCTGTTTATAGTTTCTCAGACAAAATTAAAAATTACCTTGCTAATTTCTCAAGCACATATTTTTTTTTAAAGAAGAGAATTAGGCTAAACCTGTAATTTAATGAGAAAAACGAGTATCTGTAATTGTTGGACTTCCCATTCAGGAACATGATATTCCTTTCCCTGTACTCTCCAACATCCCAGTAGAGTTTCAGGTTTCTTCACATTGGCTCATTTATAATTTTATATTTTCTGTTACTGTTCTAAATGGTTTTCTGTTTTCTAAACAATTACTGCTATCATAAGGAAGAACTATTGATTTTTAAATATTTGCCTTACATCTATTTACTCTGTAATTCTTATTCATTCTAATAATTTCTCAGTTGCTCTTGGTTTTCCTAGGAATGAAATACTATCATACTAGGCCGAGTATGATACTATGTCTAACTTAGGCATGTAATCCCAACACTTTGGGAGGCTGTGGTAGGCGGATTGCTTGAGCCTAGGAGTTCAAGACCAGTCTTGGCAACACGGCGAAACCCCACCTCTACCAAAAATATGACAAATTAGATGGGTGTGGCAGAGTGTGACTCTACAACATGTGTTTAGATAATGTGTTTATCTACAAGTAGAAATTATCCTTAAAATGCAAAGATGGCTTAATATGGCCACAAGAAACTATCATTTGTGCATGTGTATTCTCTTTGATACGTGTGTACGTATACACATAAATTCACACTGTTTTAAATACATGTATTATATATATTGCATATATAACTTTATGTTTTAGATTTCTGTATATTTCATACAGAGATAAAATGTATATTTCTGTCAAGGTGATATATAAAAACTATATATATTGTACTTTATGAGTAATTAAAGAGATTTTTCAAGGAAAACCTTGACCGTACAATCACAAGGTATGTTTGTGTTGTTTATCATTACACACCCAGGGTCTACCACATTGTCAATTATAGGGTATGCTGAATAAACAGGAAATAATGTTTAATCACTCAGCTACTTTTTTAAAAAATATAAATATACATATAGTGATATTTTCTCAGTCCAAATTCTGAAGGCGCTTTTGAAAAATCTGTTTCATTCCCCAGATGAGTTACTTAGGTCATATTAGAACAATATGGAAATTGAACATTTGGAATTACAACGATCTCATTATATCTGGTCCTGTGACCACTGGAATTTCTGTTATTTCTTTATTATTATTACTTTTTGAGACAGTCTCATTCTGTCATCCAGGCTGGAGTGCAGTGGCATGATCTCAGCTCACTGCAACCTCCAACTCCTGGGTTCAAGCGATTCTCCTGCCTAAGCCTCCTGACAGCTGGGATTACAGGCACATGCCACCATGCTCAGCTAATTTTTTGTATTTTTAGTAGAGATGGGGTTTTGCCATGTTGGACAGGGTGGTCTCAAACTCCTGACCTCAAGTGATCCGCCCGCCTGGCCTCCCAAAGTGCTGGGATTACATGGCCCAGCACTTCCTGCTATTTATGTTTCTTTCTCCTATCTGTTCTGTTCTATGTCTATGGATGTGCTAAAGGAAATTCAATGATACTAGGCAGAATTCACTTTATAAAAATACTGAGAAGGTTTCTGTTACCCCCTTTGCCTAGAGAGAAGAAGACAGAAAATGTAAATAAGGTGACAAATCTATATGTTACTTTCACCTCCTTATGGAATAATCACTCCCTTTGTGCAAACACCCAATTTTTGTCCTATCTGCTCTATGTGGAGAAGCAGCACTTCCCTCCAGGCCTCGTAATGAGAAGTGTACCCTGAGCCTCCTGTGCCATTCTTGTTAGCTGGACAGAAGACATTGCTACTGGGCCAAGAAGACTTGATCTCTCTTACATCAGGGAAGAAGGGAAGGTCTGATGCAATGAAATGGGACATTTGCTTATAATTCTAGATCAGAACCAGAATAGTAATTTGCCTACTATGTAACATTGAACAAACCACTGTTTTGTGGGCCTGAAAAGTTGGTACTAAACAGCTAGTAACTGAAAGAGATATTTCTGGGGTGCCATGTTCTAGAAAGGAGCATGTGCAAATAAACATAGTCTGTGATTGTACAGAATCGACATTTTTCTTGAAAAATCTCAAGTCATCCATAAAGTACAATGTATGTGGATTTTGTATACCATTGTACAAAATTTTGTTTTGCACAAAGATATAATGTACATACAGCAATCTAGAATAAAACTATATATGCAATATATAAAATATATGTAGAATTTAAAAGGGTGTAGGCTTACATGTGGGGTGTACACGTGTGTATATCAAAAAGACTACATGACAGTCTCTTGTTGCCACATCTGCAGGCCACATTGGAGACCTATACAATTGCTCAGCAAGCCCAAACAGCAGTTACTCTTCCAGCACAGGATCAAACTGCTATTTCTTTGGCTGGGCACTACAGGCTGGATATCAGAGGCCATGTTGTACGAACATTACATGTCTGAATAACAGAATCATATTCAATACAGCAAAATGTACATACCTAGACCTAGGCACTGAGACCAACTGAAGGGACGGCAAATTCTTATCTTTAAGCACCTGTCTACTTTGAAGCAAAAGCTCAGTAGTGAGATGTGATTTGTAATATTTACATGAGTTACATGCTGCATAACAATGTTTTGGTCAACTATGGACTACATATACAACAATGATCCTGTAAGATTAATGGAGCTGAAAAACCTCTCATCATTTAGTGACATCATAGGTGTAGTAACATTGTAGCGCAATTACTTTACTTTTTAAAAAATCTAGTGTAGCCTAAGGGTGCAGTGTTCATCAAGTCTACAGTAGTGTGTAGTAATGTCCTGGGCCTTCACATTCACTCACCACTCACTCACCAACTCACCTAGAGTAACTTCTAGTTCTGCAAGCTTCACTTACGGTAAGTGCTTTATACATGCATACCATTTTTTAAATCTTTCACACCATATTTTACTGTACCTTGTCTATGTTTATATATGTTTATATATACAAATACCATTGTGTTACATTTGCCTATGGTATTCAGTATAGTAATAAGCTGTACCAGTTTGTAGCCCAGGAGTAATAGGCTGTACCAGACAACCTAGGTGTTTATTAAGTTATACCATCTATGTTTGTGTCAGTACACTCTGTGGTATTTGCACAATGATGAAATTATCTAATGATGCATTTCTCACGACATATTGCCACTGTAAAGCTACACATGACTGTATAATTTTTGTCACATTTTTATGTTTGACTGAGTAGGTACAGTTGATTTCATGTAAAATAAATAAGATGAGATTCCACTGTACTAATTAGATGTGGGACTTCATTTTCCCAATCTTGGAAATGAAGTGATTACATGTGTATCAAAGTGTCATTGTGAGGATTAAGGGAGGCAGCATATATGAAGTCCACAATGTTCCCCCTCCTCAGATTTATATTAAAGTTGGGGTTTGTGAGAATTCAAAATATATACATTTGTGTGTACACATAGAAAAATCAAGAAAATTAATTCCATGGGTTTCAACTATAACTCTTTGTGATGTCATTTAAAAATGAGTAATAAATTTTTAACTTCAATGCCTAAATTAGCCATAATCCCATACTATGGAAACAAACTCTTGGTCAGCACCAGGGCAATCCAATGTCATGTTATTTTTTCATTGTACATATCACCCCCTAAAACAGACAAAATTACATGCAGTTTTACATGTACAAAAAAGTTTGGAAGCGTGCTTAACAAAAATCATTCTTCAAAGCACACAACAATGAAAACAATTACAACAAAAATCGCAGATAATTTCTGAAGAAACCTCCATATATATTAACAACAATATATGTAGTTTTTAAAGTGTGTAGATTTTACTATTATCCTGGTATATGAGAAATACAGACCATGAAATCATCAACTTTAGAAAAACAAGTTACCTTGCATGACCATCAAGAGCAGTCTAGCCAAAATTGCTAAAAAGCAGTAAGAAAACATAAATATATGTACATTTTTCATAAACTTAAATATGAGCGAATAGTCTCATTTACATAAAGTAGTAATAACAGTACTAAAAGCAAGTAGACAATATCACAGAAACTTGTATCAGTGGCACCACATAGCTATTTGGTAATTAAAGGCAAAGACTTAGAGATTGAACTTACGGAAATAATGAAAACACATGGTTGCTTTCCTTATTTTTACGTAAATGACTTGTAAAGTTTACACATGTCCATTGAGTGTCCTAGGTAACAAACAGAATGATAGACAAAAGAGTTAAATATTATATTCAATAAAGACTTCATAGCAAGTAGAATGGACAAACAAGATACAAGCAGCCTGAAAACAGGACGCAAGATTTCTTTAAAAGCCTTGTAATGTAAGGACTATGTGACAATATGACACAACTCTTGTCTTTAGTGCATGAAAAAAAGATGGGAAAAAAAGACAAGACAGGGAAAGGAAATATCATGCAGCACAACACAAATACTGCTTCAATGGTAGGGTGCTATTAAGGTAAGTGCTGGGAATTCGAAGATTCCAGGAATGGACAGAAAAAATCAATCCACAGGAAGCACAGACTAGATGTGAAAAATGTACATTCATTTACTTAATTCCTTCTGTCCATTAATTCCTCATCCTATTAAACTAAATATCCATCTGCTAACTTCCCTTAGGATTAGGTATGAAATAGCGTTCAGATTCCTAGAGCTAGAATGAAATTTTGTTAAGTTTTAACAAAAAAAAAGCAAGCAGTATTGTAAAGAACTGAAAACTACTCTACACTTGTTTGAAGGCAAACTTACTGTACACTATCTAGAAATTAGATCCACTAGCAAACTCTTGGAAGGGACAGATTCAATTCACTTCATGTTAAAGCCCCCAAATAAATGGATAAATATAACATGGTTCTTACTCTCAAGGAGTTCAGAGATACTTAATGAGTGCTTACTACGTACGAGGCACTTTACTAAATGCTTTCAAGTATTATTTATTTATCCTCATTACAATATTGTGATGTAGGTAGTTATTACCCCTCATTTACAAATGAAGAAATATGTATTACCTGAAGAATATTTAACGGGTTAAATAACTTGCCCAGTTACAAAACTAGTAATCTCGATAGTCTGCCTCCAGAGAACATGCTCTTAACCATTATGAGACATATTTAGGAAAAGGCAAGGAAAATTAAAGAAGTCTACTACACCAATCATATTTTGTGGATTTTCTAAGACTATCCTGACTGCAAATATCCTGTCCCATTGTTAGATTACGTACCTCAATTTTGATTGGTAAAAAATTAGTTTTAGAGTAAATGAACATATATGTCTGATATTTATACCAAACAAACAAACAAGACCATAGCAAGATACATTTAGCTGTGCTTTAGCAGTTATACACTGGTAGATTTACCCAAAATGATTTTGAAGAAATCTGGAGTCTCATAATATCACTAAGAAATCTGAAAGCTGGTCATTTCTAGTGAAGAAAAAAAACAAGCCTCTACACTGTAAAATTACTAATATTTTAAACTGTTTTGAGCTTTACTACCACTGTTATTATCAAGACAAGTATAGAAACTGCTTTGAAAAAGTCATGTTCAACTTTTACAATTGGTATACAGTTAGAAAAAAGAATACAAATTTCACTTTCATAAATACCATAAGATGCTGCATATCATGGTCTCAACTGCAAATAATAGTAGCCATTAAATTTTAAGAAAAGCTTCATAAGGCATATAACTTTAAAATGACATTACTATGCATTGATATTTACACGTATAAAAGTTAGGGTTTCAAAATGTAATTATTTCCTTTCCCTGCTGTCATGTATGGTTTCATTTCAGATTGGAGTTTTTAAGTAGTGTCTAATTTCAATATTTTTTCCACAAATTTTCCCATTAATGCTGCTTTGAATTTGATGATATATTCTATAAATCGATATTCACAAAATAGTGGCTGACTTAGCAAAAAATTCCAAGGATGTTTAGCTTGCCAAAGACGTTAACCTCCTAAGAGAAAAATACAGCTCAGTCACTGTAGGGCTAAAGGCAGTCAGTTGTTTTGAAATACAATAATACTTTCAGGTCTAGACCTGCCATAAGTCCATCATGAAAAAGACCTTGGAAAAGCAAGAACTCTCAAAAAAAAGCAAGCCGCAGAAATATGCTTAGCTTGTTGAAAAATGAGTACATCCTCAAAATAACTCTAAATAGTATCTCATTACCTGAGCAGTGTGCTGGTTAAAAAATATTCAAAAGTTGAAGGTAATTTGAATATTAACAGAAACAATAAATCAACAGCATAAACATCACTGCTTTCTGATCAAAAACAATGATTTCTGTCATCTTTCCACATATTTGTCTACACAACTGAGTAAAGACCTAGAAAAAAGAGGCTTACCATGCCTACAGATTTACGTTTCTTTTTTTTTTTTTTTTTTTTGAGGCGG
>NW_012118155.1:1449781-1457663 GCF_000951035.1 Colobus angolensis palliatus | reverse complement strand
GGATGGTCTCGATCTCCTGACCTCGTGATCCGCCCGTCTCGGCCTCCCAAAGTGCTGGGATTACAGGCTTGAGCCACCGCGCCCGGCCAGACTTACGTTTCTAAGATTAGAATGCACTTTCTGAAAACCATCTAGAGGGATGAGTTACCAAGGGAAATTACGGAACATACTTTCCTAGAAGTCTTTAACAAGTAAGGATGCTGACCAGGGGCTATTAAGGGTGCTGTGACAAGTCTGCTGGCCTTTATAACCCTGGCAACTGGTGTGCAGTAGATGACCTACTCTCAATGTCTGGCAGTCATTTAATTGCTCTCAGTGCCAGTAACCAAAATGACCACACCTGTAGAAATTTATTCTCCAAAGTTACTAATGGTTTCAAGAAAGGGGGGAAAAATCCTTCCACTCCATTCTTTTCCAATAGCAGCTTTTCTCTGCCACAGAATTTCACACAAGGGCCTTTAAAATATGTGCAAATTTATAAACAGGCAGACAAAATGATCTTAGCTTCTGAAAACACAACAAACTGAGATAGACTGTCTTCCTCTAGGGAGTGATTTACTTACTCTTCCCTGAAATAAAAAATAGACTTTAACATACTAGGAATCTCAGCATTTGGGAGTTGTAAAGAACCTTAGAAATTTTGCAGGTGAAGAAACAGGCTCTGCAAGGCCAAGATCTTAGGCCAAACAGCTAGTTAATAGATGAATGGAGAAACCGTGTTTTCTCATTCGTGATCAAATTTTTTTTTCACCACAGCACACAGCCTCTCTGTAACCTAACAATCTTTGCCAAAATGTCTCCAAATATCAATAGAAATAGGCAACTAGTTAATAACTTATAGAAAAGTGTTTCTTATATACAGTTTTCCCTTGGTATCTATGGGAAATTGGAGATCGGGTCTAGGACCCCTGTGGATACCAAAATCCATAGATATTCAAGTCCTTTATATAAAACAGGGTAGTTGTTGCATATAACCTACTCCTGTGTATTTTAAATCATCTCTAGATTACTTATAATACCTAATACAATGTAAATGTTATATAAATAGTTGTTGTACTGTTTTGTTTAGGAAATAATGACCAAAAAAATCTGTATATGTTTAGTACAGAAATAACTATCCTTTTTTTCCTAATATTTTCAATCCGTGGTAAGTGGAACCCATAGAGGCAAAACCCACAAATACAAAGGGCCAAATCTGTGCTCAATAAATGATCAGCTAAGACTGGCACACAGCAATATACCTGCTTTTCAGATAAAGCATATGGCTCCTGATAGAAATATAAGAAAGTACTTTTATTTCTAAATATGATTCTGTTTCACAAAGATCAGTGTTTACTGATCACCTACACTGGGGCACTACGCTATGTGCTAAGGATGCAATAATGAATACAACATGGTCTCCCCCTGTTCAAAAACATATGCCTAAAATCCTCTTCAAAATAGTGCCTTATCTTTTTGTTGTACTTATAACACATATTTGTTCATTGAGCCTTGCTAACTCCTGGTGAGTTAGGAGAGTTATGATTAGAGCAAAATGATTCTATCCCTATGCAGTTTTTTTTTTCACATCACAACACTGATTTCCTTGGCGTCTACTACACAAATACTTAAAATCTGAAGTGTACCTGACAGGCATAGTCCGTAAGAATTCTTACAGATTTTAAAAATCCCTCATTTATTTCAAATGGCAATGCTGGCCATTATACAGACCCCTAGGTAACAATCACAATAATACACAAAAGGTGCTAAAACACAACCTCTTATAAATGAGTAAAATTTAAATTATCAAGCTAACTACCAAAGTGATACATAAGAATTGTCAGGCCAAATATGAAACATTATGCTTCTGTTAAATATAAATTTTAAATAATAATTAGTATGTATACATTTTTTCCTAGTTTTATGCAACTTGTGATTATTTAAATTATCTCATTATGTTACTTAGTAAACAACACATTACAATTCCTACTGTATCAATACAGAAAAACACACAAAAATGTGTTACAATCTGCCCCCCACCATATACATATACAAAGTAGCAGTCTGAAGGGGAATTTAGTCCCTTAGGCCAGCGGTCCTCAGCTTCTTTGGCATCAGGGATCAGTTTCGTAGAAGGTAATTTTTCCAGGGATTGGGGAAGTGTGGGGATGATGGTTTGGGAATGAAACTGTTCCACCTCAGATCATCAGGCATTAGATTCTCATTAGGAGCGGGCAACCTAGATCCCTTGCATGTGCAGTTCACAATAGGGTTCACACTCCTATGGGAATCTAATGCTGCTGCTGCTCCGACAGGAGGCAGAGCTCAGGCGGTAATGCTGGTCCCATTGCTCACCTCCAGCTGTGCAGCCTGGTTCCTAACAGGCCAGGGACAGGTACTGGGTCTACTGGCCAGGGGGCTGGGGACTCCTGTTTTAGGCATCTAAACCAGAGCTCTCTAATACATATTAGAAACAGCTTCACTTTAAGAATTATTTGAAGAAAAAGATAGCTCTAAGCCACTACTTTTATTAAACTTATTAACTTTTTATAGGAGTATTTTAACTTAAAACTCCCTGAACTGTATAGGTAGAGAGGGAAAGAAAGAACACCTAAAAAGTCCTTAACCAGAATCAACTGATTCAAATAATAAAGAATTAAATGTGAATAAGGTATATAGTGATAAAATATTAGTAGTATATCCAATAGCTGAGTAATCTTTTTGAATGATGGAAATCTCTAGCCTTGAAGCTGAATCCTCAGACTTTAACTATATATTGCTTCATATTTCTCTTTTATATCCTAACATGTCAGTTTCCCCATCCACAGTTTTTAATTTTTATTACAGTATTTCTTCCAAATAAGTTACTTACAAAATTCACTTACACATAAACTTAAAGGAAAACTCAGGCAAGCAAATTTGATTCATACAAAAATAAGACTGGTAACAAGAAACTTCTGCAGAGCAAATGTTATAGGATGAGTATCCCTTATCTGAAACTCTGGAGACCAGAAATGTTTCAGATTTCAGATTTTGGAATATCTGCATATACATAATGAGATCTATTGGGGACCCACGTCTAAACACAAAATTCATTTATGTTTCACATACACCTTATACACACAGGCTGAAGGTAATTTAATACAATATTTTAAATAACTGTATGCATGAAACAAAGTTTGTGTACCTTGGACCACCAGAAAGCAAAGGTGTCAGGTGTAGAATTTTCCACTTATGGTCACATGTTGGCACTCAAGAAGTTTCAGATTTTGGAGCATATAAAATTTCAGATTTTCAGATTAGGGATGTCCAACCTGTATTACATTCTGTGTAAGTTTACTTTCAATATTACCAAATAAATAAAAGTGATATACATAACACTATATTAAATTTTAAAATATGGTTCCCAAGTAGAGAAAAGTATCAACAACTTCAGTCTGCTGATATCTGTAACTTCTAATCTGACATTGAAAACATTATTTGTGCCTATCTTCTGGAATTAGTCCTGACCAGAAGATCAAATTTTCCTATATTTCTTGTATTACCTCAAAATTACTACATAATGATTCCTGAATTTTAAGGTTTGGTGAACAGAGATTTCACCAAAATCTTTGGATTTTCTTTTATAAATCATCCTTAATTTTAATTTGTTCCCATTTTTTAGAATGATGACGTGTGATTTTACTTATCTTTGGACACAGTGTAAGTTCATCAGTTTAGACTCTACCCTCCCCCATATTATCATATATATATATATATATGAATAGCTTGGCACTTGCTATCCTCTCTTGGCTGAAACTTCCAGGCATAATTATTTCCCAAGCAGGTTGACTAACACCTGGGTGTTTGACAGTGGAATGGGGTTCTGTCTGAGAGACTGAAACCAAACGTCACAGCGTTTTTTGGTCCCTAATCACACCTGAACAGTCAGCAAAGTGGAAAATAGGATTTATTACGTAAACTGTGTCCTTCTCTTATCTCAGATAAGCCCACTCATGAGATCTAACACCTCCTAAGGAGAAAGGAAATGAACATTTATTAACCACCTGATCCAGGTCAAGAACTCTCTTGGATCTACATTATCTCATTTAATTCAACAACTCTATTGAATAGTAATTACCCCATTACAGATAAGAAAATCTGTCCAAAGTAATCCTGCCAGTAAGTTGAAGAACTAGGTTTTGAATCATGGTGCCTCAGATTCCAAAGCCAATACTGTTGATACTCACAGAATTTTAAGGCTAGATCAGTGAGAACCACGTAGAGTATCTAGTACAATCCCTCTATATTATACATGACACCCAAAGAGATTGAGATGTGCCCAAATGTCTGTGGTGAAACAGGGGAAGAATTCAAGTCTCCAGATTTCCAGTGCAGTACCATATATGATAATAATCTTCATTTTTTTTTGTGTGTACATGTCTGAGGTGGAATGCCACTCTATATATTTTATAACATTTCAACTGTCCCCAAATGAAATTCATATGTGTGGCAATTTCAGGGCTGTACATTTTTAGTGACCAAAAATATTAAATGAAATTGGCAAGCATAAAAACTGGTGCTTACGAATCACTACATGTTTTAAAGAATTCTGTCTCTACTATATTTATTTGTTCAGTCAAGTGCTATAATTTATAGGCTACTATGCTTGGCAATAAAAACACAACTGTACATTATATAAGATAGGAGTCCCTATCCTCATGGAATTTACAGCCTGACAGAGGATATGGACAAATAAATAGGCAATTACAATGCAGTGAGGTTAATGCTATGACAGTGGGAGTACAAGATGCTATGGGAACAGGAAGCAGGGATACCTAACCCAGACTAGACTTTTCAAAGGAGGTGATGTGAAAGATCAATAGGAGTCAACCAGTCAAGGAAGGAGAATGGAGTGTTCAAATGTCTCAGAAAGTACAGACTGTATTTGCACAGGAGAGTGTGAAAAGACCAAGGGAGCTGCAGGAGTAGGGAGGAGAAATAAACCTAGACAAAGAAGCAAGGACCAAATCATACAGGTCCTTGACAGCCAGGGTTTTACATTCTTTTCTATTAGCATTTCCTAGTGAACTTCAAAACAAACAAAAACACAGATAACTGGGATCCATCTCAGGCCAACTGAATCAGAATCTCTGGGGATAAGACCAGAGTACTTTTAGAAAGCTCCCTAGATTATTCTAATGTGTAGCCAGGATTGAAAACCACTGCTTATGATGTAAAGGAAATTAAATAAAGATATTACTGCAAATATGGGAAATGGAGATCTTCAGTAATTAAGCCTCCTTGGGCCCTAATTTCTTCAGTTCTATTAAAAAACAGGCTGGAGATTAGACGCAGCATGATATAGTGAAAGGACTCAGCAAATGTTGGTTTTGTCAATGAGTCTGTCACCTGCCAACTGACTTCAGATTAGAATACCATTTCTTAGGGATAGTAATACCACTCTGTCTATGGCACTGTTAATATAGCTCAAGGTAAGTAAAACTTAAGAAAAACTATTTGATAACTGTGCTAATAAAATGTAAACCATGACATTCTAAGACATATACTTCTAAAGTTGAATAATTTTTAAGATTGTAAATATTTTCACTGCAGACGAAATATTTTATAATGCTTAAGAAACACACTTCATTTAAAGAATCACTCCTGTCTTGGAATTCAAGATGTAAAATAATAAAATAGAGAACTGACCCTTTTAATGTTATTGTACCTGCTCAAGAGATCAAATGGGATTAAATTACCTCTCTTCAAATAAACAGATCAACAGAGCAAGTGTCCTTTAAATGGTAATCATAACTGTTTAAAAATCTTTATTTAGTAAAGGGCACTTAGAAGAAGCGGCACACAAAGTAAACTGGTTTAGAGAAAAAGTTATTACAATCTATTTTATGTTATATATCATTTAGAAGTTTAGAGGTTTTTTTTGTTTTAGTTTTTAAGGGGATACCGATTTGGGAAGGAAGCTCTGCTATCAGAAAGGCTGTTCCATGCACAGAGCAAGTAAAGCCACTGCACTTTCACAGTCTCCCTTTTAAATATATTAAGGCCCATGACAATTTACGCTTTCATGAAGCCATTTTTCAGTTTAAGTACAATATTTGTATTTAGTGACATCTCCTTAATGCTATAACCAATTTAGTTAAAAGTTTTAACCTTAAATAAAAACACTCTTTTACATTTATAGGTGTTTCATTTTTAATTATTTAAAACTGACAGGAATGTCTTTAAAACTTTATATGCACAATCATACAATATTAATATTCCTTTACTTTCTTGTTATTTCCCCCATGATGCTATTATTACGATATGCTATCATTTTTTATCACCTTTTTTACGATTTTAATAGCAACGTACTCTATTTTGAAAAAGCACAAGAAACTTTTGAAAAAAGTTATGAAGCTTTTTGTCCCAAAATGTGAGATGAAAAAACTTAAGCAAAACACCCCCCACACACGCAAACACACACACACACACAGAGTCCTCCTCAGATAATTTTGGCTGATGACACGGCAGAACAGTTAATCTGATAATTAAAATTTTCCAGAACATGTGATATTTAGATAGAGATCTATGCTGTCAATCGAGCTTCAGTGCTTTAGTTAAGAGAAAAAAAAAAAACTTAAAACTTGAATACACAGACACATTAAATTGTTAGACTGTAGTTGCTTTGAGAGCAAAGTGTTTCGATTTATCCAAACTAACTTAGCAACACGGTATTTTGAGTATTTTCCAGAACTCGTCTTAAAACACGCAATCCAGCACATAAATTTTGTACGGTGCAATGTAAGCAAATACTCAGAAAAATTCAATTTCTAAGCAGGATAACATATGACCAATACTGCCCTCAGTGGTTCAAAAGTCGCAGTAGAAATGATCCCCTGAGATAACCTGGAATTTACCTGCCCAAGTATTCTAAGGGGTTCTCCCCGGCCACACAAACTACGATTCAAAACATCGCTCCGAAAACCCAGGTCCTGCATGTGCACAAAGGCGCAGTGCTGGAATGAGGAAGCTTCACCAAGATGAAATCACAACTCTAATTCATTAAAGAATATGCAGACTGTTTTCTAGAAAGCCCCTCTTGTTGCCCTCCCTTTACCCTTTATTTAACTATGTAAACAGCCTCAATTACTGACATAAAAAAAATAGCTTTCGATTCCCAAGTCAGGTAACATGGTTGGCCACCATCACTACTCGTTTAGCATCCTAAAATAAACCCCTCAGGCCGAGGTCAAAAACACGCCGGCTGAACATCTGGTGTTTACATAGCCCAATCCTGGGCCCTACCCTACCTTTCCGAGCCACTGAGGAGCTATGGAACAGGCATCACATAATACACTTAGTAAAGACACAAGTCACATGAGTCACTGTCTCAGGTCTATGAATGAAAGGTCTAAGCGTTTGTCTCAGCTAAAAGGAAAAAACAACCTCGAAAGGAAGGGTGGGAGGGGGAGCTGGGGAGTGGGGGGAGCGGTGTTCCTTCCATACCCCTGCCGGGCGATTTAAACCCAGTAAGAGGCAAACGCAGGGCCGCCAGGCTGGCGGGGCCGGAGTCCTCGGGCGTGACAGCCCCTCAGGAAAAGCTCGCGGTTCCGCGCCCGGGTGCCTTGCGCCGCGGTGCTCGCGGCAGCCCCTCCACCCGCCGGCTGGGTGGGCGTGCAGGGCGCGGGAGACGGAGCCACCGCGGTCGGGGCGGCGGCCCTGGGCGCACTTCCTCAACCTCCAGCCGCCCCGTCCCCAAAACTGGGGAGTTGAAGGAAAGGAAGAGTGAGGCGGCAGCCAGAGAGAAAGGAGAGGGAGCGGCGAGCCCTCGCCTCTGCAGCTGGGAGAGGCCAGAGGCAGGCGAGGGAGAGGGAGCGGCGATCGCAGGCGAACTCCGCCGCGGGCCGACGCTGGGAGACGA